>NC_090437.1:232448473-232779307 GCF_031143425.1 Pleurodeles waltl | reverse complement strand
AGCCACTCCTGTGTGTTGATTTGGGTGCATGCTGTTCTGAATGCATGCTTGGGATATGCCGGGGTTGAGGGGATTGGGACTGGGTAGAGGAAGTTGGAGGGGTAGGCTAGAGACGGGGACAATGGCTGCCATCAGTGCGTTGGCCAGAGCCTGGAAAGCTCTCTGTTGGGCTGCCACGCCAGAGTGAATGCCCTGCAGGTAGGGATTTGCTTGTTGCAAATGCTCTGCTACTCCCTGGATGGCATTCAGTATTGTTGACTGCCCAACAGAGAGGGATCTCAGGAGGTCAATAGCCTCCTCACTCCGGGCAGCAGGACTGACTGGAGCAGGGCCTGATGTTCCTGGGGTGAAGGAGAAGCCCACCCTCCTGGGTGAGCGGGCACAGGAAACTCACTGAGGGGCTGCTTGGAGGGCAGTGCTGGTACCTGTAGTTGGGTTGGCCGCAGAGCTGTCCGCCACCACTAGGGAGCTTCCATCAGAGGAGGCATCACTTTCAGAACTGTCCCCTCCTGTCTCCGTCGTGGTGGTCCCCTCGCCATCTGTCCCACTGTTGCCCTCACCGTCGGTGGATTTAGACTACAGGCCCCTGTGGGATGCAGCTCCCTCCGTTGCCGGTGCCTCTGCACCTCTGCCAGATTATGCTAATGCACACAAGGACAGGATGACAAAACAAAAAGTGGAGGGAGAGACAGAGGATACACTTGCCAGCACCAACTCTTCCTTTGGCGTACACAAGTCTCAGGGGACAGCCCTTTGCACTAGGCCATTCACTACCAGTTACAATACTAGTCCCCAGCCCATGGGGTACAATGCCTAGCGCCATTAGCTGCACATCTGAAATCCACAGGACCCTGCCCATTAGTAGATGCCCACTAAAATTATTGGGGTTGGAGTGCATCTGAGCTTGCCCATCATTGAACATAACCTGCCATGTTCACCCTGGCCTAGGGGCACCCACAGCCCACATCCCCCACCCAGGTAATACCTTAATGCACGTAAAGTCATGATTCTGAATCTGTACTCACCCCCTTGTGGCTGCTGTGATGCCTTCAAGTGCCCATGCTACTCCGGATAGGCCACCGCCAGGATGCGAAACATCAGGGGTCAGGGTACGACGGGTACCCTCTCCTCATTGGGATGCCAGCCTCAGCCGGGCCTCTGCTGTCTTCCTTGCCCAGCGGTGCAGGTCCTCCCACCTTTTGCGGCAGTGGGTGCTCCACCTGTCAAAGACCCTGAGGGTACGCACCTCCTTGGCGATTGCATACCAAATACCCTTTTTCTGATGGGCGCTGATCTGCAGAAAAACTACAGCAGAAAAGGTATTAGTCATACCGTAGGGACTGTTATACTCATGGCCCAACATATCCCCCATCCCCTTACTCACATACATTGACCACCATACATGCAGCACTCTGTCCGGGACCCCTCTGGCCCCCCCCTAAATGAGGCTTACACACACACCAATCCATACATTCATGGCCCACGCATCATGCTCACAGTGTACTCACCTGTTTGTCTGGAGGACCATAGAGTAAAGTGTACTGGGGTAGGAACCCATCCACCAGTTTCTCCAACTCCTCTGAAGTTAAGGCAGGGACCTTTTCCCCAGACACTCGCGCCATTGTCTCTTCCAGACATAGGTCACAGCAGCACTTGTAGTGCAGGTCCTCTCCTGTTGAAGGTCAGATAGCAAGTGAGTGCAGAGATAGAAAATGGCGGTCACGTCCGCAGCGGTGCATACCGTCACCGTTGCCGTACATCGCCATAGGCTCCTGGAACCCATATGGCCCAATGATAACCAATGCAGTGTTGCGCGGCTGTCTTCGACCACAATGGCGCATGGAATTACCTCATTTCCACTTGTCCCTCCTCACAGGTCAGGCAGCCGCCATTTCAGGGGGCACAGGCCATGCACCTAACTGCATCACAGCAGACATTGGCACATCAACTGACTTTTCAGTTCACATACTGTTTCTGTGAAGGAAAAAATGCATATTACTGTTTAAATATTTGTGAATTTGACCTTCTGCTCACCGTTTTTTACCATAGAGTTCAACCTTTGAGGATGAATAGGGGATGGAGACATCCCCCTGTGTACAGACCCTTGGTGGATCTTGCGACAATGGAGGACAGGCACATTATCCTGACCTACAGACTTGATAGGGCCACAATCCAAGAACTGTGAGCCCAATTGGAGCCAGACCTGATCTCAGCTATCTGCCACCCCACAGGTATCCCCCCTCTAGTGCAAGTCCTGTCAGTGCTCCATTTCCTGGCAAGTTGTTCCTTGCAAGCAACAGTGGCCATTGCATCAGGGATGTCACAGCCTATGTTCTCAAATGTGCTGACCAGAGTGTGGTCTGCCCAGATGAAACACATGCGCAGCTACATCGTATTCCCACAGGTGGAGAATTTGGCCACAGTGACTTCTATGCACTGGGACATATCCCCAACAACATTGGTGCCATTGATGGTACACATATTGCATTTGTAACCCCCTGGAGAAATGTACAAGTGTTGAGAAATAGAAAAAGCTTTCACTCTCTGGGCCATATTTATACTTTTTGACGCAAAACTGCGCTAACGCAGTTTTGCGTCAAAAATATTAGCGCCGGCTAACGCCATTCTGAAGCGCCATGCGGGCGCCGTATTTATTCAATGACGTTAGCCGGCGTTAGCCGCCGGCGCTGCCTGGTGTGCGTGAAAAAAAACGACGTACACCAGGCAGCGCCGGCGTAGGGGGATATGGAGCTTGGGCGCCAAAAATGGGGCAAGTCAGGCTGAGGCAAATTTTTCGCCTCAACCCGATTTGCGCCATTTTTTTTGACTCCCAACCCCAATAGAAATGACTCCTGTCTTAGCAAAGACAGGAGTCATGCCCCCTTGCCCAATGGCCATGCCCAGGGGACTTCTGTCCCCTGGGCATGGTCATTGGGCATAGTGGCATGTAGGGGGGCACAAATCAGGCCCCCCTATGCCACAAAAAAATATTTTAAAAAACACTTACCTGAACTTACCTTAATGTCCCTGGGATGGGTCCCTCCATCCTTAGGCGTCCTCCTGGGGTGGGCAAGGGTGACAGGGAGGGTCCCTGGGGGCATGGGAGGGCACCTCTGGGCTCCTTCCGAGCCCACAGGTCCCTTAACGCCTGCCCTGACCAGGCGCTAAAAAACGGCGCAAAAGCGGCTGTACGTCATTTTTTTTGACCCGCCCACTCCCGGGCGTGAATTTTGCCCGGGAGTGTAAATACGGCGCACATGCCTCAGAGTAAATTTTTTAGACGGGAACGCCTACCTTGCATATCATTAACGCAAAGTAGGTGTCCACGCTAAAAAATGACGCAAACTCCATGGACTTTGGCGCTAGACACGTCTAATGTTAAAGAATAAATATGGAGTTAGTTTTGCGTCGGAATTGCGTAAAAAAAAACGACGCAATTCCGGCGCAAACAGGGTATAAATATGCCACTCTGAATGTTAAAATGGTGTGTTTGACGAACCAGTACATCGCCCATGTCAATGCCAAGTATCCTGGCTCTGTGCGTGAAGCGTTTATCTTGAGGAATAGCAGCATCCCAAATGTGATGTCTCAACTCCAGAGGCACTGGGTGTGGCTAATAGGTGAGCCCATGGTCCCCACCCAGTTGATGTAGGTATATGGATGTGGGGTTGGCCCTAAGGGTGAGTGTGTGGCTAACAGATCAACCCTCGATTTTGCAGGTGACTCTGGTTACCCCAACCTCTCATGGCTACTGACCCCAGTGAGGAATGCCAGGACAAGGGCAGAGGAACATTACAAGTAGGCACATGGGTGAACAAGGAGGATCATTGAGCGCACATTTGGCCTCCTGAAGGCCAGATTCTGGTGCCTCCATCTGACTGGTCCCTGTACTACTCACCCAAGAAGGTGTGCCCGATCATCGTTGCATGTTGCACAACCTGGCCTTGAGACACCAGGTGCCTTTTCTGTAGGAGGATGAGCCTGGGGATGGTCGTGTGGCAGCGGTGGATCCTGTGGACAGTGACGCAGAGGAGGCAGAGGAAGAAGATGTGGACAACAGAAACCACACTAATTCAACAGTACTTCCAGTGACACACAGGTAAGACACTGTAACTTCACCTTCCATTGCAGTTTTGTGTTGGACATTGAACATGGCAGCCTGATTTCCCTATTTCTATGGCCACTTACTTTACACTTTGGCATCTCTATTTTCAGATATCTGCGCCCCACTCTGGCTCCTGGTGTGTTTACTGCTGCCCACTACAGGTCATACCTATGTAGATATAACTGTACATTTTAATTGCAATGTTTACAGCTTGTTTAAGTAATACGTATTTCAATCAATTAACAGACTCCATACTTGTATTTGTTCCAAGGGTGTTTATTTCTGTGATAATATGTGTAAGGGGTATTGCAAAGGGCTGGGTTGATGGTGCAGAAATGTCCAGGATAGAGTCCAGTCTATTGGTATCACAAGTGCATTGTCCAAGGGGGCATAGGAAGTGGAGCAATGGCAGTTCAAGGTGGGCAGGGTGACAGAGTGGACACAAGGGTGACAATCAGGGGAGTCCTATTTCCTGGCGAGGTCTTGGCAATGTTCTCTGGCTTCTGCCTGGATAGCGGGGACCATTTGCGTGGGGGTTCTCCTTCTGCAGGAGGTGGCATGCTGGTGGCCTGTTGTTCCAGTGGCGGGGCCTCCTGTCCACTAGCGTCGGCGGAGGTGGAGGGCTGTTCTTCTGTGTGCCTAGTGTTAGGGGCCCGTTGATGTGTCACTGCCTCCCTCATGGTGTTGGCCATATCTGTCAGAACCCCTGCAAGGGTGACCAGGGAGGTGTGGATGTTCCTCAGGTCCTCCCTGATCCCCAGGTACTGTCCCTCCTGCAGCCGCTGGGTCTCCTGCAGCTTGGCCAGTATCTGGCCCATGGTCATCTGTGAATCGTGGTATGCTCCCAGGATGTTGGTGAGTACCTCATGAAGAGTCGGTTCCCTGGGCCTGTCTTCCCCCTGTCGCACAGCGGTCCTCCCAGCTTCCCTGTTGTCCTGTGCCTCTGTCCCCTGAACCGTGTGCCCACTGCCACTGACCCCAGGTCCCTGATCGTCCTGTGTTTGTGGGGTTGCCTGGGGTCCCTGTAGTGGTGGACACACTGCTGATTGACGTGTCCTGGGGGCAGAGGGATGGGCCCGTTGGGTGGGTGCTGTGCTGGTGTTTCCTGAGGGGGGAGGCTCTGTTGTGGTTTGGATCTGTGGCTCGGTCACTGACTGTCCAGAGGTCCCTGATGGGCCAGGTTGGCCATTGTGATCCAGGCATGCAGAGCGGCTGTCATCAATGTGGGCCTCTTCTGGGGGGGACTGGATGTGGCTGGCACCTCCTCTCCGGTGACGTTGAGTGGGGGTCCTCTGGGGATGTAAATGCAGTTTTATTGTTTCTGTGTGTGCCATCTTGTGCATGGATATGTTTCCCTCTATGGTTGTTATTAGCAGGGCACTTTTGGGTTGACTTGTGATTGGTTTGGGTAAGTGATTGTCACTAGTGAGCATGCTGTGGTGATGGGTGTCCATGCAGGTCTGTGATAGGGGTCCATACATTGGTGTTGCATGCAGGGATTGGTATTGGGATGAGTGAGATGTGATGGTGGGGTATATGTGGTGTGGTGGAGTGATGAGGGTGAGGGTAGGGGTAGCAGTTTGAGATGGAATGCAGGTAGGGGGTGATAGTAATAGAGATTTGACTTACTAGAGTCCAGTCCTCCTGCTACTCCTGCCAGGCCCTTCAGGATGCATGATCGCCAAGACTTGCTCCTCCCATGTTGTTAGTTGTGGGGGAGGAGGTGGGGGTCCACCGCCAGTCCTCTGTACAGCTATCTGGTGTCTCGCTACCACGGAATGCACCTTCCCCCGTAGGTCGTTCCACCTCTTCCTGATGTCATCCCTTGTTCTGGGGTGCTGTCCCACAGCGTTGACCCTGTCCACGACTCTCCGCCATAGCTCCATCTTCCTAGCAATGGGCGTCTGCTGCACCTGTGATCCGAATAGCTGTGGCTCTACCCGGATGATTTCCTCCACCATGACCCTTAGCTCCTCCTCTGAGAACCTGGGGTGTCTTTGTGGTGCCATGGGTGTAGTGCGAGTGGTATGTGTGAGAGTGTGTGGGGTGATGTGTTGGGGTGTGTGCTGTGAGGTGCGTGGATGGTCTGTGGATGATTGTGTTTTGTGGCTCAGATTCAGTGGGTGTTCCTGGCTTGTCTCTCTCTCACTTGCCAAAATCTTTGGGTCATAAAGGGTTGTGGGTAGTGTGACTGTGTGTTTTATAGTGGTGTGGGTGTGGTGTGTGTATGAGTGTCAGGTGTGTGTATTTTGTATTGTCGAATGTGGTGTAGTTTTGTTAGTGTGTGTGTATTTTGAGCACAGCAGTCTGTACCGCCAATGGTTTACCATGGTTGAATGACCGCCGCAGTGATTCGTGGGTCATGGCGCTGTGGGTGTATTTCTGTTGGCGTTACGGTGTGGGTTTTGGTACCACCAGTTTATCACTGACCTTTGGTCTGGGGGACTTGTGTGTGTGTCTGTATGGTAACGGATTTCTATGTGTGGGTCTTAATACTCATAGCGGTATACCGCTGCGGTCACGGTATGTTGGCGGCAGTCAGCATGGCGAAAAGTGGCGCTTACTGCCAATGTTGTAATGCAGGCCATAGTCTCAGATAATGTAGACCCACACACCCAAAAACCATCACTGTCCCTAATACTCCTGCGCCATGAATGTATGGCATTGTCACACAGGTGTCTGTTAGCTCTATACCTCCATGACCATATGGGACTGCTTGACACTATATATTGCATCTGAGGGTCATGCAATGATTGTTGCAGTGGCTGTACCATTGTGACACCAATAGCATTTGTAGATGTTGTAGAGATCTACCTCATCATCACAGCAAACTGACAAACTACTGCCCAGGGGTTGTGTGAGTATTCCAAGGTGTTGAGGAATGACCTTATAAATTCTTCAGTGAAGTAAGTAATGTATGTGTGCTTCACAAGGCACACACATGAGCAATAATGCTATGGGAGTATACTCATGTGAAGATAGTTGTACCTACCTGCACATTGACTGATTGAAATTATGGATGTATTGCCAATAGCATGTGGCCAGGCATTGTTGCTATGGTATACTAATATTTGTCCAGGGAGGGATACGAACAGGGTCATAGAAATATGCCTCAACACAGAAACACTTGGTCTGTGGTCCAAGGATACATTTGTTGGTGCTCGTTACTGAGTAATGTGCCTTTGATGGAGCAGATGCAGGGCTGCCCATATTGTCAGTGAGAAGTAGCAGGCCTGTGGAACTGACTCTGCACATGTGTGTGGTAATAGACAAAGTATAGGGTATAAGTGAGACAGAAGAAACTGGCACATGGAAGTGCTAGTAGTCTGGACCTAGTGCATGGTCAAACTCCCTTACATGGCCTTGGCCATTGAATGGGGCCAATAGAACAACAGGGGTGCAGCAGCAATTGCATCTATACAGTCCATGTGGCCCTCAGTTCACTCCTTACCCCCCCATGTGTGCGCCTAATGAGAATGAAGGCACAGCTCATGCAGGTAGGACCCAACTGCATCTATTTATGTGCAGGTAAATGATGTACACAGCAGGAGTTGCAACAGATCATCATAACTTCTGCTGAGTATATTGGTGTCCCATCTCAGACATTTGTATGCCCCATATCACACCTGCCTTCAGCAGCCATTCAGAGTGCCTGAATTTTGAAATAAGGGACTTCTCATCTTACTCAGTGGCTTATACATTTGCCACACAAACAGGTTTTGGGACCCACTTCCATACAATAGGCAAGGAGCAGGCCTCATTTGGTGCTGCTCATTACTGAGTTGCCCTATGTATTCATCACAACACTTTGTAATGGTTGTTCATGGAAAATGATATATCTGCCCAGCATCAGCTTCATTATTGTACATCTGACTTGAGGTCTAACATGGCGCTGGGACTCTTCATACAGGTAGCATACTACATTTCCAAATCCACAAGCATTACGTGCAGCACGCAACCGTATATACAACTGTTATGCACATGCAAAAGTAAGGACTTTGTATGGAAATGTGAGACTTACCAACAACTCCACCAATCTATATACCCAGATCCTGCTCCCTCGTAACCAGATTTGCCAGGCAATGTTTGAGTCAGTGGTTGTTTCCACTGCGAAAGATCCATGTGAGGTGGTGGAGTACCTTACCCCATCGCAGCCGCCGAGCCTCTGTGAGGTAGCCAAGAATTACTCAGCCACCCAGTAGCAGCATCAAAGGGACGTAGTGTTGAACAAGCCAGATGAACCCCCCCAACTCATCGGCCACCATCCGTGACATCCTCCCTTTCCCAAACATACTGCAAATGCAGTTCACCTAAAACAAAAAAATAAAAAATACCTAGCACCTAACCCAACCACCCTAACAACTATACTGCCCCAGACAGACACCCCACAATACAGAGACAAATACAGTACACTTACAATACAAAATACAAGTTTAAAGATAAATAAGAACAACACCTACAGGACACAGCACAATAAACATTACAAACCCTCCAAATACTCCAAAACTCCTACAGCAACAGCTCCACACACCCTCATACAATCACAGACAAAAGGTCTGTAAAGTGAAAGTAAACTCACTGTACCATGTTTCAGGCTTGTTGTCCTGTTACATCACTTCCTGGGTGTGTGCATCACTTTTCCAGTGATGAGTCATTTTTTTGACACAATTGCCTGTGGACGTGTGATAGACATTTAGGGGCTTGGCGTCTTTCAGCTTAAGGGTATTGTATGGTATATGTGTGTTAGACTTGGCATCCTTGGCGTGGTCTCCCTTTACTTTTTGCCTCTACTTCCCAGGTTGTTTCTGTGTGCTGGACTCTATGTTTGCTGTTTTGTCTGCTCTGGGCATTTTACCACTGCAGACCAGTGCTAAAGTGTAAGTGTTCCCTGTGTTAATTATGGCCCTCATTACAACTTTGGCGGTAACTGCCCCCTACCACCACGGCGACGGCTGCCAACATACCATCGCCATGGCTACCAGCCGGCCATGACCATCAACGGAATTTCGCCAAAAGGCTGGCTGAATACCGCCGACGGTCATGGCGGCGGACGGCAGTAAGGTGGCGCTGCTGTCAGCAGCAGTGCCATGCCAGCAAAACACCGCCTACCGTATCATGAACAATGACACGGCCAGGTGGTGTTTTGCTGGTGGCCGCATCCCGTCTCCTGCAGGAGGACCCCCTGCAAGCAGGTAAGTCGGGTTCTCCGATAGGACTTCTGTCCCCTGGGCATGGTTATTGGGCATAGTGGCATGTAGGGGGGCACAAATCAGGCCCCCCTATGCCACAAAAAAAAAAAAATATATATACTTACCTGAACTTACCTTAATGTCCCTGCGGTGGGTCCCTCCATCCTTGGGTGTCCTCCTGGGGTGGGCAAGGGTTGCAGGGGGTGTCCCTGGGGGCAGGGAAGGGCACCTCTGGGCTCATTCTGAGCCCACAGGTCCCTTAACGCCTGCCCTGATCCAGGCGCTAAAATCCGGCGCTAATGCGGAATTTTTAGACCCGCCCACTCCCGGGCGTCATTTTTGCCCGGGAGTATAAATACGACGCATATGCATCAGAGTCATTTTTTAAGACGGGAACGCCTACCTTGCATATCATTAACGCAAGGAAGGTGTTCACGCAAAAAAATGACGCTAACTCCATGAACTTTGGCGCTAGACGCATCTAACGCCAAAGTATAAATATGGAGTTAGTTTTGCGTCGAATTTGCGTTGAAAAAAACGACGCAAATTCGGCGCAAACGGAGTATAAATATGCCCCCAGATAGCAGTACAGAGGACTAGCAGTGGACCCCCACCTCCTCCATCACAGCTAACAACATGGGAGGAGCAAGTCTTGGCAATACTGCATCCTGAGGGCCTGGCAGGAGTAACAGGAGGACTGGACTCTGGTAAGTCAAATCTCTATTACTATCACCCCCCTAATTGCATGACATCACATACCCCCACCCTCACCCTCACTCCTTTCACTCCATCACCTCACATACACCCCACCATTACAACACACCTCTCCCACTACCAAGCCCAGCATGCAACACCAAAGCATGTACACCCATCACAGACCTGCATGAACACCCATCACAAAAGCATGCACACTTGAGACAATCACCTATCCAACCAAATCACCGCTCACACAAGCCTAAGCTACCAGGGCAATCACAACCATACAGGGCAACACACCCATGCACAAGATGGCACACGCAGAAACAATAACACTGCATTTACATCCCCACAGGTCCAGCACACAACGTCACTGGAGAAGAGGTGCCTGCGACATCCAGTCCCCCACAGAAGAGGCCCACAGTGATGACAGCACCTCTGCACGCCGAGATCAGGATGACCAACCTGGCCCATCAGGGACCCCCGGACAGTCAGTTACCCAGGCACAGTCGCTGACAACCACAGAGCCTCCTCCCTCAAGAAACACCACCACAGTCCCTACCCATCGGGCCCATACCTCTGTCCCCAGGACATGTCAATCAGTAGTGTTTCCACCACTACAGGGACCCCAGGCCACATCACAAACACAGGGCGATCAGGGACCTGGGGTCAGTGGCAGTGGGCACACGGTTCGGGGGACAGAGACACAGGACAACAGGGAAGCTAGGAGGACTGCTGTGCGACAGGGGGAGGAAAGGCCCAGGGAACCGACTCTCCACGAGCCACTCAACAACATCCTGGGAGCATACCACCATTCCCAGGAGAAGATGGGCCAAATACTGGCCAAGTTGCAGGAGACCCAGCGGCTGCAGGAGGGAGAGAATCTGGAGATCAGGGAGAACCTGAAGGACAGCCACACCACCCTGGTCACATTTGCAGGGGTGCTGACAGACATGGCCAACACCATGAGGGAGCCAGTGGCACCCCACAGCCCCCTGACACTAGTCAAAACGATGAACAGCCCTCCACCTCCGCTGACGTTACTGGACAGGAGTCCCCACCACAAGAACAACAGGCCATCAGCACCCCCACCCCTGCAGAAGGAGAACCACCCCGCAAACGGTCCCTGCGATCCAGGCAGAAGCCAGAGAACATTGCCAGGACCCCCACCAGGAAATAAGACTCTCCTGATTGTCACCCTTGTGTCCCACTGTCTCACCCTGTCCACCTTCAACTGCCATTGCTCCCCTTCCTATGCTCCCTTGGACAATGTACCTGCGATACAAATAGACTGGAACTTTTACCTGGACTCTCCTCCACCACCACCCAGCCTATAGCAATACCCCATCCACTTATTAGCACATAAATAAACATCTTTGTAAAAAATACAAGTATTGAGTCTGTCAAGTGATTGAACTATGTATTTGTTTAACAATCTGTAGACATTGCAAATCAACTGTACAGTAATGTATACATAGGTACGACCTGTAGTTGGCTGCAGTCAATACACCAGGAGCCAGAGTGGGGCACTGATATCAGTAAATAGACATGTCAAAGGGTACAGTAAGTGGCCATAGTAGTGGGAAAATCAGTCTGGCAGTAAAAATTTGCAATACAAAAATGGAATGGAAGGTAAAGTTACAGGGCCTCATTACAACATTGGCGGGCAGCAACCGCCGCCCGCCAAGTTGTAACCGCCACGTGGCCGCCAATGCAGCAGCACTCCTGCGGTACCCATTATGACATCCCCGCTGGGCGGGTAAGCAGAAACAGAGTTTCCGCCCTCCGGCCTAGCGGGGATTTCGGCCGCAACATGGGAGCTGGCTCCTAATGGAGTTGGCTGTGTTGCGGCCGAGCGACGGGTGCAGTTGCACCTGTCGCGCTTTTCACTGTCTGCTGTGCAGACAGTGAAAAGCTGTGTGGGGCTGTGCCCCGGAACTCCCCTTTCCGCCAGCCTTTCCATGGCGGTTCCTACTGCCATGGAAAGGCTGGCGGGAAGGGGACTCGTAATCCCCTGGGCAGCGCTGCAAGCAGCACTGCCCTGCAGGATTACAACTGCCGGGACCAACGTGGTGGAAAACCACTGGTCCCAGCGGTGCGACTGCGGCGCTTCCGCCGCGGTCGTAATCCGTGAGTTTGCACCGCCAGCCTGTTGGCGGTGCAACCTCCAAAACAGCCCTGACGGTCTTTGACTGCCAGGGTTATAATGAGGGCCACAGTGTCTTACCTGTGTGTCGCTGAAGTACTGTCGTATGATTGATGTTCTATTGCCCACATCCTCATCCTCTGCCTCATTTTCGTCACTGTCCACAGGCTCCACCTCTGCCACACTCCCATCTTCAGCCTCATCCTCCTGTAGAAAAGGCACCTGGCAACGTAAGGCAAGGTTGTGCAACATGCGACATGCCACGATGATCTGACACACCTTCTTGGGTGAGTAGTACAGGGAACCACCTGTTAGATGGAGGCACCGAAACCTGGCCTTCAGGAGGCCGAATGTTTGCTCTATAATTCTTCTTGTTCACCCATGTACCTCATTGTAACGTTCCTCTGCCCTTGTCCTGGGATTCATCACTGGGGTCAGCAGCCATGAGAGGTTGGGGTAACCAGAGTCACCTAAAAATACTGAGGGATACCTGTTAGCCAGACACTAACCCTTAGGGCTAATCCCATACCACTATATACCAATACATACTGGGTGGGGACCATGGGCTCACCTATTAGCCACACCCTGTGCCTCTGGAGTTGAGCCATCACTTATGGGATGCTGCTATTCCTCAAGATAAAGGCATCATGCACAGAGCCAGGATACTTTGCATTGACATGGGAGATGTACGGGTCCGCCAAGCACACTATGTGCACATTCATCGAGTGAAAGCTCATTTAATTTCTGAACACCTGTTCATTTCTCGGGGGGGGGCAAATGCAATATGTGTGTGCCATCAATTGCCCCAATGATGTTGGGGATATGTCCAATTGCATAGAAGTCAGTTTTCACTGTGGCCAAACCCTCCACTTGGGGGAAAACAATGTAGCTGCGCATGTGTTTTATCAGGGCAGACAACACTCTGGTCAGCACTATTGAGAACATTGGCTGAGACATTCCTGCTGCCAAGCCCACAGTCACCTGGAAGGAGCCACTTGCCTATAAATGTAGCACAGATAGGACTTGCAAAAGAGGGGGGATCCCAGTGGGGTGACGGATAGCAGAGATTAGGTCTGGCGCCAATTGGGCACACAGATCTTGGATTGTGGCCCTGTCAAGTCTGCAGGTGAGGATAATGTGCCTGTCCTCCATTGTTGCCAAGTCTAACAGGAGTCTGTACATGGTGGGGTGTCTCCATCTCCTATTCATCGGTTCCAATCTATGGAGCAAAATGGTGAGCAGCTGGTCAGTATTCAACATTTCCAAACTGTACAGTGCATTGCATGTTGTGACAGAAACAGTATGGTGTTGTATAGGCCCAAATGGTGCCTATGTATGCTGTGACACGGTTTGGTGCCATGGCCTGCCCCCCCCAAAATGTCTTGTGTAGATGGACATGTGGAAATGAGGTAATGCAGCTGACATTGTGCGTCGTTGCGGGAGGCGGTCGAGTACCTCCGTGCAACTCCTCATTGGTTGTCATTGGGCCCTATGGGTTACAGTAGCCAATGGTGATGTACGCCGGCGGTGACAGTGTGTACTGCCGTGGACGTGACCACCATTTTCTATCTGTTCTCTCACTTCCTCACTTCCTCACTGACCTTCAACAGGAGTTGCTGTGCATGTGCTGCTGTGACCTGTGTCTGGAACCAACCATGGCTCCTGTACCTGGGGAAAGGGCCCCTGCCTTCACCGCTGCGGAGTGGGAGAGACTAGTGGGTGGGGTCCTACCCTAGTACCGAATGCTGTGTGGGCCTCCAGGTGAGGACACTGCGAGCACGATGCATGGGGCATGAATGCATTGAGTGCTGTATGTGAGGGCTTCATATAAGGTGGGGTGGTTGAAGGGTCCTGGGCAGCGTGCTGCATATATGGTGGGCAATGTATGTGCGTAAAGGGATGGGAGGGATATGGTGGGCCATTAGTGTAACAGGCCAGACGGTATGACTGATTCCCTTTTTTTATGTGTATTTCCTCTGCAGGTCAGCACCCATCAAAAAAAGGGGATAGGGAGTGCCATCGTTAACAATGTGCAGACCCTGGGGGTCTACTGCAGGTGGAGCACCCACTGTCGCAAATGGTGGGAGGACCTGAGACGTTGGGAAGGGAAGACAGCGGAGGCCCAGCTGGGGATGGCCTCCCAATGAGGAAGGGGTGCCCGCACACCCTGACCCCCCTGATGTTCTGCATACTGGCGGTGGCCTATCCGAAGCTGGATGGGCGCTTGAGGCCACCACAGCAGCCACAAGGAGTACAGTTTCCCAATATACAACTTGTGCATGGTAGGGTGGTCCCCGGGTGGGGGATGTGGGCCTGTTGGTGCCCCTAGGCCAGGCCGGACATTGCAGGTTAGGTTCGTTGTTGGGCAGGGACTGATGAACTCCACCTCCAACCAAGCTAGTGGGCATCCACTACTGGGCAGGCTCTGTGGGTCTCAAGTATGCTGCAATTGGCATTAGATATTACTGTCCATGGCATGGTGACTATCATTGTGACTGGTAGTGCATTGCCTAGTGCGTAGAGAAGTTCCCAGTGTGTTGTTTACGCCAACAGTGGTGTTGTTGCTGCCATTGACCAAGTGTATCCTCTGTCTCTCCCCCCCTTTTTGTTTTGTCATCCTGTCCATATGTGCATTAGCATCATCTGGTGGAGGAGCAGAGGCACCGGTGACAGAGGGAGCTGCATCTCACAGGGCTCATGAGCCCGAATCGACCGATTTGGGGGGCACCAGTGGGGAGGAGGGCATGCGGTGCACCACAGCGGAGACAGGAGGGGACAGTTCTGAAAGTGATACCTCCTCCGATGGAAGCTCCCTAGTGGTGGCATACAGCTCTGTGGTCACTCCAACTACAGGTACAGCAACCACCTCCCATACAAGCACTGCCCTCCTAGCAGCCCCTCAGCGAGTTTCCTGTGCCCGCTCACCCAGGAGGGTGGCATCTCCTTTGCCCCAAGCACCTCAGGCACTGCCCCAGTTAGCCCCGCTGCCATGAGTGAGGAGGCTATTGACCTCCTGAGATCAATCTCTGTTGGGCAGTCAACCATTGTGAATGCCATCCAGGGGCTGACAGGGAAATTTGCAACAAACAAATGCTTTCCTGGAGGGCATTCACTCTGGCATGGTGGCCCAACACAGATCATTCCAGGCTCTGGCCTCCTGCCTGATGGTAGCAATTGGTCCTGTCTCTAGCCTCCCCACTCCAACTTTCTCTCCCCAGTCCTATTCCCCTCAACCCCAAACTATTCCAAGCACACATTCAGACCAGCATGCACCCAAGACAACACACAGGAGTGCCTCAGGCAAACACAAACACCACAAATCAATTCACAGGCACTCACACAAAAACCATCCAGATGCAGACACACCAACATCCACTGCCTCCACTGTGTCCCCCTCCGCCTCACCATCCACATCCCTCCCAGTAGCATCTCCACACACACCTGCATGCACTACATCCCTACCCACTGCCTCAATAATCATCACACCTATCACTACACTTCCCTCACTTGTAGAACCCATCCCCACATCCATGCACACATCCCCTGTGTCCTCTCCCACTGTGTCTGTACCCCCTCCTCCAAAGTACACAAACGCAAACACAGCCATCCACCTCACAACAGCATCCAGCCCATGCACCTGCACCCAAGCACAGCAGACAGACACCTCGAACAACCACTCCCTCTTCCTCCATTCCCAAACCTTCACCCTCTTCCCGCCCCAGTGTCCCTAAGAGGCTTTTCCTCTCCACTGTTGAGCTCTTCCCTACCCCTCCCCCCAAGTCCTTCACGTCGGGCCAGAGTGGGCAGAACCCAGGCTAGCACCTCAGCCACCCAATCCATGGCCACAGTAGTTTTGGCAGCTACTGCAGGTGTTAGAGGCTTCAAGGAAACACCCATCAGCACTGGCAGTGTGCCTGCATCAGCGGCTGAGGGGAAGGGCAAGGATGTACCACCAGCTGCCAAGGGGAGGGGCAAGGATGTACCACCAGCTGCCAAGGGGAAGGGCAAGAATGTGCCTCCAGGTGGCAAGGGAAAGGAGGCACCACCAGCTGGTAAGGGCAAGGAGGCACCGCCAGCTGCAAAGGGCATGGAGGCACCGCCAGCTGGCAAGGGCAAGCGGGCACCACCAGATGGCAAGGGCAAAGGGACTGCCCCTGCAGGCAGGAAGGACAGGAGGCCTGGTGCTGGGACTGAATCTGAGCCCACAACACCAACCATGGCGCTTCAGCCATCCGAGGCTGCAGTGGAAGTGCTGGAGCCTTCCCCCACCACTGCCTACACCGCCACCAGCACCACTGCCAGCAGCAGCAGCCCCAGTGGGCAGCCGTCAGAGGCTGCAGGGGAAGGACTGGAACCTCCCCCCACCATCAGCAGCACCGACACCAGCACCGGCACTGCCACCACTGAGCAGCCATTGCTGCCGGCGGGCATGTGTAGTCCTGTCTCCATGGACTGTAGTGCATCCTGACCACTGCAAATCATGTGGGTCTGACACCCAGGTGAGTGACTGTGACCTTGCACTCCCCAAGTGCTGCATCACATGGCACAAAGCCCCCTCCAGAACCAGTGGAAGAAGGCATCAACTCACTGCATCCTTGCCAGGATAAAGCACACTGGGCACAAAGCCCCTCCAGAACCAGTGGAAGAAGGCATCCACTCACCCTATCCTTGCCAGGATGAAGCACACCTTGCACAAAGCCCCCTCCAGAACCAGTGGAAGAAGGCATCCACTCACCACATCCTTACCAGGATGAAGCACACTGGGCACAAAGCCCCCTCCAGAACCAGTTGAAGAATGCCTCCACTCACCCATCCTTGCCAGTATGAAGCACACTGGGCAAAAAGCCCCCTCCAGAACCAGTGGAAGAAGACATCCACTTACCCCATACTTGCCAGGATGAAGCACACTGGGCACAAAGCCCCCTCCAGAACCAGTGGAGAAGCCTTCCACTTGAGAGACTGAGGCCTCACACTACCCTGGACCAAGCAGTGGGCAAACCACCCACTTGAGAGACTGTGGCTTTGCACTCTCCAGGATCAAGCAGTGGGCAAACCACCCACTTGTGAGACTGTGGCTTTGCAGTCCCCAGGACCAAGCAGTGGGCAGACCACACACTACAGAGACTGTGGCTTTGCACTCCCTAGGACCAAGCAGTGGACAAATCACCCACTTGAGAGACTGTGGCTTTGCACTCCCCAGGACATCGCACAGGGCATGTTGCTCCTTTCAGGACCAGTGGTGTTGTACCATCTTCTGGCTGATGTTTTCCCCATTCCCTGCCCCCCTGAGGTGCCTGTGTATTTTCGACCTGATGCCCTGCAGTGTTCTCTCCGTGTTGATGCAGGAGGAAGATGGGGTCTTGGCCTATGTGATGTGGCCCACAGACATTATGGAGTGGACAGTGTCCCTCCATTTGTATATATGTAAATACTGTTTTGTTTTTGAGGACGTATTTATACTATTTTATCTTATTACACTCACTTCAATCAATTCCTTTTGTCCTCGCATTATTCCTGAGGGGTATGGGATGTGTGTGTAATGTTGTTGCATCTGTTTGTGTGTATGGTGTTGAGGGTAGGGGTGGAGGTGTTGCGTGTTGCATGTTTGTGTCACTCTCTTTTTTCTCTCCCCTCCCCTGTGTGCTAGGCGGCAGTACTCACTGTGGTCGTCGCCGCCAGCGTTGGTATTCCTGGTATAGGAAAAGGTAGACCAGCATGGGGAACACCTGCAGTTCGGGCTCCAGGGCGTTGTGGTTGTTCCCTGAGTCTCCAGAGGTGAGTGCTTTGCCTTCTGTGTACTGTTTCTGCTGTGCTTTGATGTCATTGGTACCGCCCCGGAAAAGGTGGCGGATAGGCCTCTTGTAATACTCTAGGTGGTACATTGTCTTCCGCCTGTCTGTTGGCGGTTACCGCTGCGGTACTTGTTTCTACCGCCATGGCGGTCAGTGTGTTAAAGTGGCTGTCTGTGTGGGCGGTTTTCCCTGTGGTCCTAATTCCATTTTTTTTTTTACCGCCGGCTTGTTGGCTGTATTACCGCCGCTTTATCAATACCCACCAGGGTTGTAATGAGGGCCTAAGACTCTTATTCTTTGTAAAATTCATGTCATGACTTGTGTATGTTGGATTTTTGTCATTTTTGGTCTTGTTTGATTTACATAAATATTACATCTTTTTCTAAAATGGTGTGGTGTACATTTTGTAGTGTTTTCACTGTATATCTGTGTGTGTTGGTACACCTACTTTACACATTGCTTCTGAACTTAAGCCTACCTGCTTGTGCCGAGCTACCAATGGTGAGCGGGGGGGACAACTGAGGGTGATTCTCCTTTACCCTGACTAGAGTGACGGTCCTTGCTTGGACAGGGGGTAACCTGACTGCCAACCAAACGTCCCATTTCTAACAATGCGTATTTGCGAAAAATTTTGACGCAATACGGTCATGCTTGGAATTTTCACCATGGTGTGTTAAGAGGCCTGTGAATGTGTAATTGCCTCTCAGGCCCCGGGCATAATTTTACTATCATTGCAATGTGGAGTTGATGAGTTTGCATCATTTTTTTTCTGCATGTTGGAATTGCTTTGATTTTTGCATTGTGGGCCTTCAGTGCACCCTGATTCACTTAACATGTCACATGGGCTGTGTAGCATCGTTGTATATGTGGTATGGCTACATGTGCGTGACTATCCAGTAATGTCAATTTGTTGACATTGGTATGTTGAGACTATAGGTTTGTTTATGAGTCATAACTTGCGCATATGTGCATGTGTAGCTAAACTGTGTCTCATTCATGTGTGTTATATGTCTACATATGTGTATGTATACTAATTTGTGGGTGGACTGCATTGTTATGTCTGAGATACAAATGTAGACATACCTACAACACAATATATATGGTGGCCTATCACCAACACATGGCAAGGCATGTGACTACAATGACAATTTGTACTTAGAGTCTTCAGTGGACTTGGACTGCATTGACATCACGTAATCCCTTGCAATTAGCATGTGCATGTGTGTTCACTCTGTGGTGTGTTGTTGGATTTTACTTCATGTTGCTCTGCTACATGTGTGCCATTTGATCCCTATGCATCTTAGTTGCACAAGATGGTATGTAAACACGTGTTAGTGAAGGCTGGTATATGCTGTGTGTGTGTGTGTTTAGACATGTGTTGAATAATTTCTGTAACACATGGCGACAGTAGTGTGTTCATGGAATGTGAAACCTCAAATTACTCTCTTCCTGCATAGACAAATTTTGGGATTTTACAAATGCATGTGTATACACATCAATGCCACCTATGTCCCAATATGTCGGAACAAATGTGAAGGTAATTTCTTACTGTCACTGATCCTGTGATACCTATGCTTTAATTTTTGTGCTAGATTGCCTTTTGTTCAGAATCCATACACATTACTATGTCTGAGCCATTATAGTGGTACATGTGTGCTACGATATGTGGTATAAGTGTGCATGTCTCCAATGGGGCACTAACATTTTTCTACCTCATGTTTGTTCTGACTGTCCCATACAATGGCATGCATGTGGAACAGTGTTGCATTCTGGCATAGAAGCCAGCCTACTCATCATCACCACTCTGTGAATTTGTATGGCAACACAAACCCATGGTTGCGTGTGTAGGGGAAGGTTAATGGTGCTCCAATTTACTCAGCCCCCTGTGCACATGCATCATCCCCCTGACAATGTCATACATCAGTATAGCCAGAGCAGTGGTTTGTGGGTTTATTGAGCAGGGACCTAGATTCTTCATTATTACCACTCAGCAGAACTATGCACACTCCGCAGCAGACAGACCCATGCACAATTGTGGTCATACAGGCCAGGATATCACATTTTCCTCCGTGTTACCTAATGTCAGTTTTCCCTTCTCATGTACAGAGCTCGGGTGCCTGCACATGTAGTACATGTATCCTTATTTGATGTCCTTAGTTGTTTCCATAGGCAGCTTGTTTGGGCTCGTATTTTTGTTGTGATTTCAATACAGGAAACGTGCTAGGGTACAGATGGTGTTGTCTGTCACAGCCTCCTGTCATGGTGGCATGCCACGGACAAATACCATAGTAATGCTAGTGACCAACATGACTGGGTTATGTACTGACCTGGCCACCCTCTCTGTACATATGTTAAATGTTGACATGTAGGCATTGATGTGTTGTACAGTTATTGTTGGTCCATTCTCCATGTATTCCTGCACTACTGGTAAGGCATGTATTGTCACCTACATTGCTCCTATTCTCTAGGCTGCTTGTACTTTGTACACATATTCTACAGCAACATTGTCTGGTCATACATGGACATGATACAACATATGACTTGTGTAACTGGAAGATGTACACATCTCCTTCTACTGTCTACTTGATAGTTATGGTTCCATTGACGGTATTTGTGACATGTAATGAGTTCCACACAGACATGATATTACTCCTGCCACAGCACTTGTGTTGTTTCCAATTCACCTCACATGTTGTATTTGCAAGTATCTATGGGTGTCTCAAAGCTGTCCATCCACAAACTCCATTGAACATGGGTATGCATTTATTCTAGCATGCCCCAACCTAGGTAACTCTTACCATGACTGAATGATATTAAGGTGTGAAATCATCTCAGGCTGTCTTGTTCATTAGCCAACTGCAGCATATATGGCAACGTCTGCTCCCACTCAGTTTGATGTGCCTCAGACATTTTTCAACAATGCTGGACATAGTAGCGCATCCCACACCTGATTGCGATGTTAGAGGCCATAACATGTATGGGATAAATTGTTACTGTTGCTATCATGCCCTTGTTCTGTCATGTGAGTGACAATGAATGGTGTGTATTGCTTTGTGCTGTGTGATGTAGTTATACACAGCAAACTAGGTAAACATACCGACACATGTCAAGCATTGCTGACAGTGGCAAATACGTTGCTACCTCGGATATACACCCATACATCAGTCTTCACGTGTTTGCCTGGATTTGCTCTTGGCATGTGTCAGACAGTAGATTTGTGTGACAAGTGTGCACCTCATGTACATAGTGAGCATTACACACTATGACTACATTAGACCCAGATCAAATTTGGTGGTGCAATGTCCCAATAAATCGTTGGAACCTGACTATGTTTGGATAGTGATTCTGCACCTACTGAGTCCTATTATGGCATCCATGATTGTTACAGTTTTTTCACAGACTCAGCACCATGATGGACCATTTCTAGTAAACGCAACAGATATGGTGGTGTTAGGGGGCACTATGGGCGCATGTGAGGTGGCACTGGAGTAGGTACTGCCCCATTTCTCATTATTCAGCCCCATGGTCTTTAAAGCCAGATATTTTTGTATACGTCTGTGTGCAAAACAATGCAGCAGACAGGTGTATGTGCACACTACAGGTACGTCAGGTATGTGTAGATGATATGTAGTTGGTTCTGGCACCACTTGGGTGGCATTTGATTTAGGTTCTGTCAGAGGCTTGCACACTATGGTTCACGTGAGACTGTGCCTATGTGTGACTTACTTAAAATGACCTTGGCCTATGTCATTGCCATGCCTCTGCACTTCTTTGTTTGGTATAATGTCTGTGTGTGATCTGTATTTAGCTGTCAAGCTGTGGACACTTTTAGTGGTTTGCAAGCATCTTCTGTACACAAAGGGGACTTGTCTTCACCTGTTCACATGTGGTGTGGCAGTCTGGGTGTGGCTGTGTTATGTACATGTGGGTGTATGTGTTTGTGACATGCAATGTATGCAGTGTAGTGTTGCATGTTGCATATATGTTGTTGCCTGTTCATCTTTGTGGCCCTGCCCATGTGCATTTAGTGTGGGGTTTGTCTTGTTTGTTCTGGATGTTTGGTGTGTTATTATTGGTATGGTGGCTTACCTATCAGTAGACCATTGCCTTATTGGCAATCCGGGAACCGCTCGTTGATGGTGCAATGGCAAAATATGTATGCATCATGGACGCTGCCTGGATATTTAGCAAGGATGTTGGTGAAGAGCTCACGGTGGTCCATGATGGCCTGCACATTGATAGAATGTGTGTGCTTGGGGTTCCTATATAGGTGTTCCGTTGCTGCAGGTGGGACCAGATGCACATGGGTACAGTCCATTGCACCCAGCACATGTGGAAACCCAGAAATTTGATAGAAACCATGCTTGGTCTCCAGCTGCAGATGCTGGGTGTTTGGGAAGCAGATGTGGTGGGGAGTGAGGTATAGGAAAGCGTCCAAGACCTTTGGTAGAAAGACCGAGGAGGATGACTGGTAGATACCAGCCACTTGTGCACCTGTTCTCTGAAATGATCCAGAAGCCAGCTTATGGAGGACAGCAAGGACTTTGGCCATGGGTGAAATGTTAGTGGGAGTTCCACCCCTGCTGTGATGTGTGGCGCAATATGGTGCAGCAGGCATACAATGGACTCCCAGTTGAGTCTGTACATCCAGACCACATCTTGTTTCCTCAGTCCAAAGATGGTTGTGCGCTGTCTGATGATCCTCTCCCTCTTTCTGTGCTGCCTTTGTGGCTGCTGTGGTGGTAATCGGTGTTGCGGCATTTGTGGTGTAGGGATCTGCTGTCTTCACAGACGTCTGTGTCGTTTGCCAAGTTGGAACAGTACCACTTCCAAGTTGTCTTGGAGGTTTCCAAAGCTCCTTCTGTGTGTTTTCCTTGAGTGGTGGTGTGTAAGCCACTTTTTAACAACTGGTTTGACCAGGCATTACAATTTTACGCTAATCAGATTTAGTGCCATTTTCAGAAGGGAACACCTACCTTGCAATTAATTGTCTCAATGAGATGCAAGGTGGTTTGGCACTCCCTTAAAATGGCAGTAACTTCAAAATATAAATATGGAGTTATTTTTGCACCGCTTTAGTGCAAAGAAAGTGATGCTAAGGTGGCGTAAACGTTTCATAAATATGGGCACAAATTTGCAATAACTAGCTAGTTTTTGTAGTTCAATTACATACTCATCCACTGTTTTGATTTTGGTCTGCCTGCATTGGAAGAATTTGTACCTGGTTATACTTATACATACCTGAGGTGCAAAATGTTTATCAAAATCATTCCTTGCATCTTCAAAAACATTGATTTCCCCCACAACAGTTATTTTTTTCATGCAAGTATACATTTTCAACTCCATGGGACCTAAAGAATGTAGGAAAATCCTCTTCCTTTGCTTTGCTGAAATCTTGTCAACATCATTGATGGCTGCAGCATAATTTTTGAACTAATCCTTTAATTCTGTCCATCATAAGCATGGTGCGCAACCAAAAGACCAGGATGGTTGAGGGGGACTAATGCTGAAATTGTGAGTACTCATGTTGTTAAATGGACTATTTCAGTGAGTACCACACCCTCCACTTTTCATCATTTAACACTGCAAAAGTGCTTACATATGTCAACTTACTTACTTATAGTTCAATATTCAAGTATGCCCCTTTTGCTGCGGCTTCACACTAAAACAAAAAAAATACATCTCCATTTAAATATGTTCCACATTTTTGAAAAAATTCCTAATCTGTACCAATTGCTCTGACATCACAAGCTTTTAAAATTCCGCCCAATAAAGATGGCACCCCCTGGGGTCACCAGCATGACCTTGCAGAAGACGCAGTGATATGGGTCCTTGCGTGAGCACCTGTGCATTGGGAAACATCAGCAAATGCACATAGAAACTCCGTAAGGAGTCAGCTCGCGGTTGTGAGATTGTCGGAAGTGGTGTGCACTGCAGCGGTAGTGGCGATGACGCAGAAAAGAAGGTCTCCTGGTCACTAAATTGTAGTGGAGTAATCCACACAGGATTCTTTGTAGACACTTCTTTATTTCTAAGGTAAAGAGCCACAGCAGGAGCAGCCTTTCCAACTCCTCAGATCCTCACCCAGTCCAGTAAGAAATCCTGTGACATCATTAGAATTGGAACCCACATTGAAAAGATGTCTACACAAGCCCACAACAGTACCTCCAAAGAAACGTGTTTTTGCCAATATTGGTACTCTTTGGGAGGGGTTGTTCGCTGTGATTTCAAGCTGCTAATGGAATCAACCAATGAGTTCTCTGACAAGGGGCAATGTAAGTGTGACTACATATAAACAATTTAAATTATGGCTCACGGTTTTATGCTATTTATTTTTTTCACATTTCTGTCTAGATTTATCCATTTTTTTTTGGCCATCAAATTCGTATTGATTCATTTTTTTGTGTTTTGAGAATAAGAAAACGTTCACAAGTTTTTAACTTATAAGCATGCACTCATGCTTTGATGCATGTCACGTTTTAGCAAATTAAGGAGACAAATATGACAAAAACTACACCAATGGGTAAATATTAGCATAACATACAAACACATCATAACATATACCTGTATTTAAGGAAAGCTTGTCTTGTCTTTAACTGCTCATGATGTGTATATGCTCCTCTGATGACCTAGAATTCATGGAAAGTCACTCGCATGAGGCCCAATTTCCTGCAATTTTCAAATTTAAAAAATACATTCAGACAGAAAACACATTATTTTCCATCGGTATTAATTTGTGAAAATCAGTAAAAACAGAAAACTGGGGGCCTTAATTGTAATTAATAAGATTAGTCTCTAACAAAACAGCTCTTGCATTGTTTATAACCATTTGAAATCTAGTTTTGAACCTTGTGTGGTTGAGATAACATGAGACAGTTTTAATACAGTATTATGACCATCATACTGCAGTATTTGATAGGAATGCAAATTGTCCTTCATTAGACAGCAGCAAGTTAGCATATTTGTTTTACTATAATCTGTCGAGAGTTTTATATGCAGGAATTCCTGTTCAACTTTGTGTTTGGTTGCAAAGGGAATGCTGAAGCCTTTAGACACAATGAGCCGGATCTACAAACATTTTGCTCTTTATTTACATCACAAAAGTGATGCAACCCAGCACAAAATGTTTTTCTGTTTTTTCCTTTCCAGCTCAAAGTTGTTTTGTGCTGGAAGCTTGCATAAATGTAATGCAAAGCGGAGCAAAGTGCAGCCTTTCCTTGCTTAGTATCAAGAGGGCATTACATGGGTGGTACAGGGGCATCCCCATACAATCACCTATGCTTTTTTGACACAAAACTGTAGCTAGCAAAATCGTAAGACAGGGTTTTGCAGCAAAAATGTGTGCCACTTGGAAGGAGGTGTTAGAAGGAGAAATATTTTCATTTCTCATTTCTTTTACGATTTTGCATGTGTGCTGCACTGTACCGTACACATACAAAGTAGGACACGTTTAAAGGTTGTCTAGACATGGAATTTAGGACTGGAAGGGTACTATTGCAGCACCAAACCCAGTCTAGACTCACACACACCCTTGCACTATGGTGCATTCTAAGTTGTGTGTGTGTGTGAAGCTCGACAGCAAAATTCTGCTCCGGCACTAGGAGAAAACCTTATCTCTGTAGTTATGGCACTCTCATGCTTTCTCCTTCTCTTGCAATGCAGTACAGCAATTTGGATGCCGCTCTGCACTGCGTGAGAATTTAGTAAATCTAGCCCAGCCTATGAGGCATACCGAGAAATGAATCAAAAAGGGTAACAACACAGAAGCTTCAAGTAAAGGAACCGTGCCAAGGCTTTACTGTCTAATCAAGGTAACATCTTAAAATGAAAGGCGCACATGCAGCTTAAGGCCTTTGTTCTTTATATAAAATAATATCTGCTAAAGTGATCTTTCCAGTAATAAGGTTAGTGAGAAAAACCATGAAGCTTCGGTTGGAAAAAGCGTAATACAACTATAACTAATAGGAATATTTGTAATAAAAATGATACAGCCATAAAACTGGATTTGAAAGTCTGCAAGTAGCTATCAAAATTTGACACTTCATTAACGGTGTAATAGTATGATCAGATTTTACATCTAAAGCACAACTTTGCCTTTTCAGCACAGGATCAAGCGGCAAGTTACATTTTCCTTTAAAAAGAAATAATGATGAACATATTCACCTAACCTTTTCGAAAAATAGAAGAAAATCAAGGTCAGTTTAAGCTGGAGTGTAGATATTAATCATAGCCTTCATGGCGGAGCCAGGGATGAAATCCACCAACACGCATCTTGTCTCCTCATCCTAAATCTGAATCAGGTCATCAGTGTCAATGTGCATAAAGAAAAAGTGCTTGCTATATCATCCTTTCTATATTGTGCTGCAGAGAAATTAAACGAAAGTGCGTTTTTTTTCCAGAATAGCTTCCAGAATCAGCACGAGCCAGACAAGACTCTTAAAGAAAAGCAATAGTACATCCATTCTAGTTGGTCTTTTCTAGTTTTGTAACGTTAGGTCACTGATAAACTAAGCTCAATGTGTATGTAAGTTTAACCTTCCCTCAGGGCTTTACAGGAAAAGTTTCATCTACTGTAGTTTAGAAAGAATATACCTAGCAAGCGGTCCAGGGAGAGGACGGTGTAGGCGCACAGCGAGCGCCCCCTTTGAAGAATGTTTGACAATAAGGGGACACTCCCCCTCCTGGATACCAGAGGCTAGTAGCCTTTAGGGATTGGGCCCCCTCAAGGTATTTCCTTGTGTAAGGTAGGCCTTTTATTTTATTTTATTTCCTTCACTCTCCATAGGTGCACTCTATCACTAAGTTGAGAATTAGGGATCCGAGGCCCTGACGAATGCCCGAGACCTTCCTTGGCTCATTACAGAGGGCAGAAACATGTTGGCAACCGACTTTTAGATAGGTGACCCTGTGAGTCCTTGTTCTCACGGAGGTGTCCCATTTTGTGTTTTTAATCACACCAAACAGACACCATTATTAAAATTGTAACTTTACATAGGTGACTGGTTAGGTGTTTTTATTTATCCCCTAGGTTAGCTGGATCCCACATCTTTCCAGACCAGAATAAATTTACGCACTCCCTCTCGTTCTTTTAACAGTGAGGTCGAGTCCGCCCAGGTGGCACTGTCCTAGCTGGGTGGGACTAGGTGGCCAAATGATGAAGCATGACACTATATAGTGTGTGAGACCACCTAGTCCGTAAAGGAAATTCCCCCACCTCTTTCCAATTCTCCACAGCATCTCATCATCCACATTCTCCTAGTAAGGTCTAAGAGCGGCAGGGGGTCTAAGTGTATTTCTCCTGTGAGCACTCCTCTATATATGAGTGAACCCCGTACTTTTTGGTGTGATTTTTAGAAGGAATATGGCCCAGGACTTGTTCTGAGTAGAAGGTCTGGGACCTCTTTATCCCTTTCTGCTCGGCCTTCCTCCCCTCCCCCCCGTGCTAAGCTTTTTTTGGCTATTTGGGGTAGTTTGTGCTTAGGCCTCCATAACATTTTTACACATAATGTATCCACACCAAATTTGGGTCCTTTTTTTTCCAACATCATAGGAATTCTAAAGGTACCCAGTTTTTTTTTACATCCCTGCAGGGTACTGAAAAATTAGCCAAAATACAGCTAAAGTAGTTTTTTTGGGGAAAAATGGGGAAACGAGCTAGAGAAGAAAGCATTTGATTTTTTTCCCTACAAATAGCATCAATGAAGGGTTTGTGGAGCTAAAATCACCATCTTCACTGCTTACAGCAACAGATATACATAAGTTAGAAAAACAGATGTTTCTACACAGTTTTAACATTTTACTGTGACATACCCCATCTTTCCTATTTCTTTGTGCTTTCAACCTCCTTCCAGTTAGTTATAGACATAGGTGTAAAACCAATGGTTCATCCCAGAAAGCTATGCATTCCTGAAAAGTAGAGAACATTCTGAATTCAGCAAGGGGTCGTTTGTGTAGATCCTTCAAGGTTTGTTTTTTACAGAAAGTAACAGTTGAAATGAACAAATATTGAAATTGAGTTGAGAAAAACAGCCATTTTTTAATCTGTTTTCATCTATAACTTCTACTAACTATGACAGATTTTCAAAAGCAATATACTGTTTCATCTGATGGAACCTTCTGAATCCAGGGATATATAGGGCTTGTAGACTCTAAGAAAGCAAACTACCCAGAGCCAAAAATTGAGCTGCACCTTACAATGGCTTTCCATTGTGTACAGGGTATACAGCAATTCATTTGGTAGAATATAAAGAGTGAAAAATAGGTACTAAGGAAACCTATGTATTTCTGAAATGAGCACAGGATATGGAGTTTAGATCCAGTAGTTATTTGCACATCTCTGAATTTGTGGGTACCTATACTAGCATATGGATTATTGGGCATTTCTCAAAATGACTTCTCCCTTGCACCCTGTATTACATTTGGAAGGCACAAATGGTAATAACACTTGTTCTGCTGTTCTGTGTCCTGATAAAAATGGTACCTCATGTGTGTGGGTAGGCCTAGTGCCCATGACAAGAAGGCCCAAAACGCAACATGGTAACATCAAATTTTTCCACTGAAAACAAACTTGTTTATTGCAGTGTGCCTAACTGTGGATTTTGGCCTCTAGCTCAGCCGGCACCTAAGGAAACCTAGCAAACCTGTACATTTTTGAAAACTAAACCCCTAGGGGATTCCAGGATGAGGTGGCTTGTGGGGCTCTCATAAGGGTCTGTCACCCAGAATCCTTTGCAAGCATAAAACGGTGTCTATACACATATTTTCCTCACATTTCTGTGATGCACGGCTCTGGAGTCTGAGGGGAGCCACAAACTTCCTTCTTCTCAGCATTCCCAATGTCCCTCAATACAAATATTACCTCACTTGTGTAGGTAGACCCAGTACCCGTGACAGGACACAACCTAAAACGCAATGGGACACATCAAATTTCTCAACTGAAAACGGACTCGTTTTTTGCAACATGCTTAGCTGTGGATTTTAGGCTCAAGCTCAGCTGGCACCTAGTGAGATCTGGCAAACCTACACATTTTTTTAAACTAGACAACTAGGGTAATCCATGAGGGGCTGACGTGTGGGGCTCTCACAAGTTACTGTCCAGAATATTTTGCAAACCTCAAAATGTGTCTAAAGAACACATTTTCCTCATATTTCTGTGATGTGAAGTTCTGGAATCTGAGGAAAGCCACACACTTGCTTCTATACTGCATTTCTCCATGCCTTCCAATAAAAATGGTAACTCACTTTTGTGGGTGGGCCAAGAGCCAGCAACACGGGAGGGCCTAAAACGCGTCATGGGCACATCACAATTATCTATCACAAAACAACCTGTTTTTGTAAGGGGGCACCTGAGTTTTTTGTTCCGGGCTCAGCGGCCATCAACCCAGGAATTCCCGAAAACTAGACACCCGAGGGAGTCAATGGAGGTGTCACTTGCATGGATCACTTGCATGGATGTAGCTAAAAAAAATATATATATATATATTTTCCTCATTTCTGTGTGGGGTCACTGTACTGGTACAAATTTCTTACCATCCAGCAGTCCCCTTGGTCTCCCGATGAAAAATGTGCTTCAATGTGTGATTACAGTGGAGCGGGTTTAGTTTTGTGAGCTGAATTCCCAACTGAGAGGAGAAGTCCAAAAAATGCATCGTATGGCTAACCTCTATTTTCTTTACTGACACACACTGGTTGGATTTGGCATGAGGTTGAGTGATGGTTCAATATAAAAAATGTTAACAAAAAGAGATTTCACAAAGATGAAATGCACTGTTAATAATTGAAAGATCAAAAAACTGAACCAATGACTCACAGCTTGTGAGCTGTAAAGCTGCGACAATGCACCAACTGCTTTACAGGCCATTCACACTCCTTTCCTATGTGTCACACACAAGACCATTCACACCGCCAGCCGTGGACCCAGAACATTACAGCACTCACATCAATAAATAGTACCATTCAAGGTCTTATCACTTTTATACTCCCATACATCTGACACAGCAATCACACCGGCTGACAGAGTGCATGGAGTGGGGTTTGCCACAACCAACAATGTTCACTTTGAACAATTGCACATTAGTGTAGGAGGTATCTAGATAACAATTGTTACCTTTGTTAAAAAGTCCTCTGCCAAGTTCCCTACCGGGGGGGACAATACTAGAATCCTAACCAGTGTACACTCTGAATTATAGACATATCCAGTCCTACTCCCACACAGAACATATATGTTAATTCCATAGCGTGCCCATTTGTTAGGAATGTACTGCCTAAAAAACAAACAGCCCTTGAACAGGTCCAAAGACTAGTCAACAGGTATTTCTTTCCCTGGAACATAGATCTCTGACAACCGATCTACAGAGTGATCAAGAACAGGCTGAATCTTATAAAGACAGTCACAATCAAGGTAATCTTGTGCCAATGCTAAAGCATTATCAACAAAATGCAGCATCCAAAGCAGAAGCAAATACCGATCACGATTCATGGTTCCTGGAAATATAGCCGTTATAATCAAGGGACTAGTAGACCAATATGAAGACAGCAACAGCTCCCTTGTCAAGTCAATCAAAAAAGTAAACCCAAGAACTTCTTTATCTCATCAGATACTGTTCAGCATACAAATTAGCCTGTTCAACAATCTCATCCAAAAATACATCATCCATAAACAACTTAAAGAAATTTAAAGGCAAAATATACCCTTCAACACCAGTAAAGACAGGCAAAGCTGGCTGCACCATATTTGGGGCAACCTAGAGTTAAGCTCTTCCAATGGAAAGCCTATCAGCCATAGGCTGAAATCCATATGCCTCTTGCTGCACTATCAGCACATCATTGACCTCTTCTTCATTCATTCCTAGAGTGGCTTCATCATCAGATGATTCCTCTCGGACAGAAAATTCACTGCCAGAATCTTACACGTCCTCCTCTGTCTGAGATGCAAAGTTAGACTTGTAACCATGGTCTTGTGAAGATTCAAAAAGCATACCAACAACCTGCTGAGTGGTCATCTTGAGGCTAACCATAATCCTTACTACTAAAAGTAACTTGACAAATAAGTCAACAACAACCAACAATGTGTAAAATAAGTAATAAACAAAGTATGACTTTATCACAAAGACATATATACTCAAAAACAATATCATTCACTTGCCAAAAACAGCTAGACTCACAAGCACATACACTGAACAGACACAGAAAGCACCAACAACATCCCGCTACCACTAGAAAGGAAGAACAAAACAACATTACTCACAAGACAACCCAATACACATCATTCACAAATCGAAGGAAAATTTCACACAAGATAAAGCAGAAGACTAACATGCTGCTACTATTACACTGTTTACAAAAAAACACATGAATGCAGGGGAATGATACTCATTCAGAGTAAATAGTACAAAAAAGTGTTCTTATCAAACACGTGCAACTACACAAACTGCAGACCTACTAGTGTTAAAAAGGCAAGCAGGAATCACAGCAACAGAAATCAAAAGCTTTACACCAAAATAAAAAGGAGAAATACAACATTACAATCATAAATGCAAATAATGACAAGAAATAAAACAGTTAACATTTTAAAATGCTATGTCACCACCCAGTCCACGATCACCACCAGCTGAACTCCAGTTCACACACAAACATACACAAAAACTTTCCAAGGTGTCTAGAGGTTTTCTGGGAGTAGATTGACCTCCAACTATGGCCGATCTTCCCTCGGGGGCAGAAAATGGTCAAAAGTAAATAAAAAAAAATGCCCCCAATTGGGGTGATCCTTGCCTAATGGCCCCCCCCAAACATAAACCTCTATTTTCCCTGTGCTAGTGGTTTTCTGCCCCCGCGGGCATATGGGCCTCCAGCTATGGCCGATATCCCCCAGGGAGCAGAAAATGGCCAAAAGTACATATAAAAAAATGCCCCCAATTGAGGTGACCCTTGCCCAAGGGGCTGCCCTAAACAGAAGCCTATATTTTCCCTGGTACAAGTGATTTCCCTGCCACCCAGGGGGAAGATGGGCGTCCAATTATGGCGGATCTGCCCCCTGGGAGGAAGAAAAGGCCCAAAAGTATATGAAAAAAGTCCCAAATTGGGGCAACCGTTGCCCAAGGCCCCAAAACATAAACATATGTTATCCCTGGTGCTAGTGGCTTTTTTGCACCCTGGGGGGCAGATGAGACTCCAAATATGACTGATCTGCCTCCCGAGGGTCAGAAAAATGCCAAGAATATGCCCCCATTATAGTAAGCGACCATTGGCCAAGGGGGTGCTTCCTTCTTCACAGGAAAAAATCCCTGGTGCTAGTAGGGCGCATTCCTGCGGCACAATCATGGCCTCACACGTGATCGTACAGCACAAATGCATTACAAAGAGACATGGGCAGAAAGGGAAACCTCTTCCCTTTCCCCGATGAAACTTTGCATTCCTCAGTTCACCCAGAAGGTAAAACTTACCTTCTTTCTTCGACGCCTTCAGCACGTCCTGTCGCCTTTTTGTGGCTTTGGAGGGTGTTATGCTCACCGGTGTCATTGGATCGCTATGTGGGGGCCTTTCAGCAGAGCTGCTTCCACTGCCACCCCCTGTGGGGTTATAAAAGTGGGCTGGCCATGACAGTGCTTCCTCCGAGGAGTGGTGCAAGGACATAATGGGTCTTTCCTCTGAAGATGCCCACTAGTGTGCATGAGGGAACCTTTCCATCATGCACATTGAAGGGGTTAAAGATCGTGGCCCTCATTACATCATTGGCAGTAAAAGCCACTTACCACTGTGCAGAAGACCGCCAACACACCGCCACAGCTGCAGAAATCCGCCACAGCTATTATGACCCCCAGCTCGGTATCCGCCAAAATTCAGACACCCACACAAGTCCGCCAGACCAAAGGTCAGTGATAAACTGGCGAAAACAAATCCTCCACCGTCACGCCAACAGAAATTCGCCCACACTATCACGACACACGAAATAACGCGGCGGTCTTTCAACCGCGGTATTCCATTGGCGGTACACACCGCCACGCTCAAAATACACACACATATACAAAACGCAGCCACATTGGACAATTCCAAATACACACACCTGATACACATACACACACCACTCCCACACACCCATTCCAATATAAAACACACACCCACATCACCCACAAACCCCTTTGACAAAATTACCGAGAGAAGGCCAGAGAGAGACACCACAAACAACTACCAAGCATCCACAGGCACACAATACCATCACCCACATAACTTCCACGCACCTCACACAACACACCACTAAATATCACCGCACTTATCACTACACACACCACTCCACACATCACCCACACCTCCCCATGGCACGGCAAAGACACCCCAGGTTCTCTGAGGAGGAGCTCAGGGTCATGGTGGAGGAAATCGTCCGGGTAGAGCCACAGCTATTCGGATCACAGGTGCAGCACACCTCCATAGCTAGGAAGATGGAGCTATCGCGAAGAATAGTGGACAGGGTCAACGCAGTGGGACAGCACCCAAGTAATAGGGATGACATCAGGAAGAGGTGGAACGGCCTACGGGGGAAGGTGCGTTCCGTGGTCTCAAGACACCACCTTGCAGTTCAGCGGACTGGCGGCGGACCCCCACCTCCTCCCCCACAACTAACAACATGGGAGGAGCAAGTGTTGGCGATTCTGCATCCTGAGGGCCTCGCAGGAGTAGATGGAGGAATGGACTCTGGTAAGTCAAATCTTAACTATTACATCCCCCACCCTACCTGCATGCTATCACATAGACCCACCCTCACACCCATCACTCCAACTCCTCACAAATGTCCCAACATCACAAACCACACATCCTAACACTAGGCCCTGCATGCAACAACAAAGCATGCACACCCATCACCAATGCATGTCCACTGCACATACTCATACACCCCCCTAAAACACCATCACACAAGGTCCCACCCAGGAATGCAAGCACTGGGGTACACGGTCACCCACCCATTGCACATCATGGCACACACAGATGTAATAAACATCCTTTTATACCCCTGCAGGACCCCTACCCAACGTCACCGGACAGGAGGGTCCACACATGTCCACACCACCAACAGAAGAGGCCCACAGTGATGACAGCAGCTCTGTCCAACTGGATCTAGATGAACAGCCCGGCCCATCGGGGACCTCTGGACAGTCGGTTCCCCTGACACAGTCACAGGCCACCACAGAGCTTCCCCCCTTTGGAAACACCAGCACAGCACCCACCCAGCGGGCCCATACCTCTGTCCCCAGGACACGTCAATCAGCAGTGTGTCCACCACTACAGGGAACCCAGGCTAACCCACCACCCCAACAACAACAGGGACCTGGGGGCAGTGGTAGTGGGCACACTGTCCAGGGGACGGAGGCCCAGGAACACAGGGGAACTGGGAGGGCTGCTGTGCTACAGGGGGAGGACAGGCCAAGGGAACACACTCTCCACGAGGCCCTCTCCAACATCATGGGAGCCTACCACCACTTCCAGGAGAAGATGGCAACAGTACTGGCCAAGTTTCCGGAGACCCAGTGGCTGCAGGAGGAACAGTATTTGGGCTTCAGGGAGGAACTCAGATCCATCAATTCCATTCTGGGCACCATCGTAGGGGTGCTGAAGGAAGTCCTCAACACCAGGAGGGACACTGTGGCACAACAAGGGGCCCCCGAAACTAGCCTGGACGATGAACTGCCCACCACCTCCGCTGGTGCTAGTGGACAGGAGGCACCACCACAGGACCACCACACCAGCACCCCACCCCCTGCAGATGGAGACCCACAAACCACCCCGCAAATGGTCCATGAGATCCAGGACAAAGACAGAGAACGATGCCAAGACCCCGCCAAGAAATTAGACCACCCTGAATGTCATCCTTCTGTCCCACTTTGTCACCCTGTCCATCCTCAAACTGCCCCAGCTCCACTTCCTATGCCCATTTGGGCAATGCAACTGTGAGACTAATAGACTGGACTCTGCCATGGACATTCCTCCACCATCACCCCTCACCATTTTACAACACCCTCCAATATTGAGCACTTAAATAAACACCCTTGAAGCACAAAACAATCTGGAGTCAGTCTGTGATTTCGAAATAGTGTATTGGCAATTACAGTGTCAAAATGCTCTTTCAAATGTAATGTCAACATACCTATGTCACACAGCTCTAGTCCATGAGGAAACAAAGCAGATGTCACACAGTGGGACCCACTTCTGTGAAATCGTAAGGGAAAGTGACAACTCAGTGACCATACACTGGGTGAAAATGACAGTAGAGAGGTAGAAGTGTTAAAGTACATGTAGTAGGCAGGTTTATATTCTTACCTGTGTCTCACTGGAAATATTGCAGGATCACTGAGTTCCTGTTGTCGATGTCCTCTTCTTCTGCTTCCCTGTCTTCACTGTACACAAGCTCCACAGCTGTCACAACACCGCCATGTGGACCATCCTCCTGCAGAAAAGGCACCTGTCATCGCAAAGCTAAGTTGTGAAGCATACAGCAGGCCACGATGATCTGGCACACCTTCTTTGGTGAGTAGAATAGGGATCCACCTGTCATATGGAGGCATCTGAACCTGGCCTTGAGGAGGCCGAACGTCCGCTCTATAATCCGCTGAGTTCGCCCAGGGGCCTCATTGTAGCGTTCCTCTGCCCTTGTCCTGGGATTCCTCACTGGGGTCAGTAGCCATGACAGGTTGGGGTAACCTGAGTCACCTGCAAATGGCGAGGGACAACTGTTAGACACACACTAACCTGTAGGGATATCCCCAGACTCAGACAATCATTCCCACTGACTTGCTTCCAGGTGCTCACCTAATAGCCACACACGGTGCCTCTGGAGTTGCCCCCATCACAAAAGGGATGCTGCTATTCTGCAGGATGTAAGCGTCATGCACTGAGCCAGGGAATTTGGCATTCACATGGGAGATGTACTGGTCTACCAAACACACCATCTGCACATTCATGGAAGGATAACTCTTCTGGTTTCTGTACACCTGTTCACTCCTGCGGGGGATATGTCCCAGGGCATAGAAGTCACCTTTCACTGTAGGCAAATCCTCCACCTGAGGGAAAACGATGTAGCTCTGCATGTGTTTCAGCAGGGCAGACAACACTCTGGACAACACGTTGGAAAACATAGGCTGGGACATCCCTGATGGTATGGCCACTGTTGTTTGAAATGACCCACTTGCAAGGAAATGGAGTACTGACAGAACCTGCACTTGAGGGGGGATCCCTGTGAGACGGCGGTTAGCTGACATCAGGTCTGGCTCCAGCTGGGCACACAGTTCCAGGATTGTGGCACGATCAAGTCTGTAGGTGATGATCACATGTCTTTCCTCCATTGTCGACAGGTCCACCAGCGATCTGTACACCAGAGGATCGCGCCATCTCCTCACATGTCCCAGCGGACGGTGCCTATGAAGGACAACAGCGAGCACAGAGTCAAGCAACTCTGAGGTACGTACCCACAGCTTACACAGAACACGAATCATAATCAGAAATTTGGCCTGTATGTGTGTTGAGGCAAGGCCTAGGTATGTGTGACGCAGTTAATAAATAAGCCATGTGGGCCCCTGAAATGGCGGATGCCTAACCTATAGAGTGGGACAATGGGATGTGAGGTAACTGTGCTGGTGTTGTACACAGTCGAAGACCACGGCGCAATTCTGCATTGGTTAACATTGGGCCCTATGGGTCCCAGGAGCCAATGACGATGTACGCTGGCGGTGACGGTACGCACCGCAGCGGACGTGACTGCCATTTTCTATCTGTTCAATCACTTGGTATCTGATCTTCGACAGGAGAGGACCTACACTGCAAGTGCTGCTGTGACCTCGGTCTGGAAGAGACAATGGCTCATGCGTCTGGGGAAAGGGCCCCTGCCTTCACATCGGAGGAGTTGGAGAAACTCATGGATGGGGTCCTCCCCCAGTACTCGCTACACTACGGTCCTACAGACAAACAGGTAAGTACACTGGGAGCATGCTGTATGGGCTGTGCCTGTGTGGAGTGGGGTGGATGAAAGATATGGGGGGAGGGACTGAGACGTGCATGAAACGACGGTGAGTGCAATGTGCTTCATGGCAAGGGTAGGGATGGGGGCCAATGACTGTGACAGTGCAGTTGGCAATAACTTTTCTTTTCCCCCTGTACAATTCATGTAGGTCAGCGCCCACCAGAAAAAGGATATTTGGCATGCCATCGCCAAGGACGTCCGGACCCTGTGGGTCTACCACAGACAGAGCACCCACTGGCGTAAGAGATGGGAGGACATTCGCCGCTGGAGCACGAAGACGGCAGAGACCCAGCTGGGGATGGCCTCCCAACGTGGGAGGGGTGCCTGTTGCACCATGACCCCCCTGATGTTCAGGATCCTGGCGGTGGCGTACCCGGAGTTGGATGGGCGCTTGAGGGCATCACAGCAGCCACAAGGGGGTGAGTACACTCTCATTCTGCTCATTTTGCGAGCAGTGGAGGTGTCTGGGTGGGGGAGGTGGGCTGTGGGTTTCCCTAGGCCAGGGCGAGTGTGCTAGTTAGGTCCCTTTCTTCTGGCGGACTCTGTGGCACCCCACCCCACCTGTGTACAGTGCCAAGTACACCTAGTCAGGCTCCTGTGTCATCCATGTGTGCAGATGTTGGCCATAGCCTTGTAGGCCATGTCCCAGGGATTGAACAGTGGAGCCCAAGTGCGCGGCGTAGTGCAGGGGGCTTCTGTGTCTTTCATGTCCACCAACGGTAGCGGTAATGCATGCACTCAACATGTCTTTCTTCTGTCGTTCCCCCCCCCCCTTTTTGTGGTCTCCCTGTTCGTGTGTGCATTAGCATCATCAGGCGGAGGAGCAGTGGCACCGGAGCAGGATGGAGCTGCATCCCACATGGCCCTGGAGGGCGAGACAACAGACTTGGAGTTCACCAGTGGGACGGAGGGCGAGGGGAGCTCCACGGCGGGGACAGGAGCTGAAACCAGTGATACAGACTCGTCCTCTGATGGGAGCTCCCTTGTGGTGGTGGCAACATCTGTGCCCCCCACATCTACAGGTATAGCCGCCACCCCCCTACCAACACCACCCTCCCAGCACCCCTCAGCATTTGCTCCGTGCCCGCTCATCCAGGAGGGTGGGCATCACCTTCGCCCCAGGCACATCAGCCCCTGCCCCTGGCACCCCTGCTGCCCTCAGTGAGGAGGCCATTGACCTCCTCAGGTCCCTCACTGTTGGGCAGTCTACCATTTTGAATGCCATCCAGGGTGTAGAAAGGCAGTTGCAACAAACAAATGCATTCCTGGAGGGCATTCATTCTGGTCAGGCGGCCCTTCAGCAAGCTTTTCAGACTCTGGCCTTAGCACTGATGGCAGCCATTGTCCCTGTCTCTAGCCTCCCCCCTCCAACTTCCTCCACCCAGACCCAATCCCCTCTACCTCAGCCTATCCCAAGCACACCTTCAGACCAGCATGCACACACGTCAACACACAAGGGAATCTCTGCCAAACATAAGCACCATACATCCCACAGGCACTCATGCAAGCATCACACACATACAGACACACCAATATCCACTGTCTCCACTGTGTCCCCCTCTTCCTCGGTTCCCTCCTCCCTCCCAGTCTCGTCTACACTCACACCTGCATGCACTACATCTACAGCCACTACTTTCATCACCAGCACACATACCACCACACCCCGCCCACGTGCCGTCACCACCCCACTGCCATTCACACGTCCCCTGTGTCCTCTCCCAGTGTGTCTGTGACGCCACCTCCCAAGATACATAAACACAGGCACACACCCACCCAACAGCCATCCACCTCAGGACAGCCTCCAGCACATGCACCTTCACCCAAAGTCACCAAACGAACACCTCCTACAACCACAACCTCTTCCTCCACTCCCAAACCCCCTCCAGCTACCCGTCCCAGTGTTCCCAAGAAACTTTTCCTGTCCAACCTTGACCTCTTTCCCTCACCTCCCCCACCCTGTCCATCTCCTAGGGCCTGACTCTCCAGGTCCCAACCTAGCTCCTCAGCCACAACATCTCCGGGACCAGTGGTGCCTGGAGTCACCGGAATCTGGAGTTCACTGGGCAGCAGGGCAGCCAGTGTGGCACAGAGCCACAGCACGGACAGTCCCCCACTTGTCAAGCATCAAAAGTTGGCCAGTGCCCGGCGGGAGAGGGGGAAGACTCCAGCCACCAAAGTCGCTCCCAGGGGTACAGGTGGGAGTGTGGAGTCAGCTGCAACACCTTCCAAGGTGGGTAAAGTCAGCAAGTCTGGGAACAGCAGCACGGCAGAGAAGACCACCATCAGCCCCGCTGCCCAGGAGGCCACCGCCATCATCCCCACTGCCCAGGAGGCCACCGCCATCATACCCGCTGCCCAGGAGGCCACCACCATCATCCCCGCTGCCCGGGAGGCCACCGCCAGCACCAGCCCTGCTGCCCAGGAGGCCACCAACATCATCCCCACTGCCCTGGAGGCCACCGCCAGCACCAGCCCTGCTGCCCAGGAAGCCACCGACATCATCCCCGCTGCCCAGGAGGCCACTGCCAGCACCAGCCCTGCTGCCCAGGAGGCCACCGCCAGCACCAGCCCTGCTGCCCAGAAGGCCACCACAAGCACCAGCCCTGCTGCCCAGGAGGCCACCACCAGCCCTGCTGCCCAGGAGGCCAGCACCAGCCCCGCTGGGCCAGACAGGACCACCAGCACCAGCCGTGCTGCCCAGGAGGCCACCGTCAGCACCAGCCCCGCTGGGCCAGATAGGACCGCCTACACCAGCCCCGCTGGGCCATGAAGGACCACCAGCCCCGCTGGGCCATGAAGAACCGCTAGCAGCTGAGTCACTGCCAAGGACCCCACCGCCACAAGTACCGCTGAACAGGACACCACCGCCACAAGCAGCGCTGAACAGGACACTGACGCCATAAGCACCGCTGAACAGTGCACCGCCGCCACAAGCACCGCTGAACAGGGCACTGCCGCCACAAGCACCACTGCCAAGGACACCACCGCCACAAACACCGCTGAACAGGGCACCGCCGCCACAAGCACCGTTGCCAAGGACAGCGCCGCAATAAGCACTGCTGGCCCATGAGTGCCAAGGGCACTGACGCTACTGAGTCCGTCACGAGCAGGATGAAGCACTCTGGGCACTAAGGGCCAGATGTATGAAATGTTTTGCACTCGCAAACTGTGCGAATCGCAAAAATCAACCATTTGCGAGTGCAAAAAAGTGGTCTGCGATGCGTGAAAGGCATTCGAAGACCACAAATAAGAAATTGCAAGAATTGCGATTTTTTGCGTTTCAACCCGGTTTTGCGAGTCGCAATTTGCGATTCGGTATTTCCAGTAGGAAATTGCGAGGCGCAAATTGCGACTCGCAAAATCCAAGTCGCAAAGAGATGCATCAAAAAATTGCAAATAGGGATTTTTCGCAGAATAGCATTTTGCACGTGCAAAATACCATTAACTGAAACCAGGTGCAAAATTTAAAAATGGTTTGAAAATGCATTTTCAGATTGTACATGTGTGCACCTTACATGTCCCCTCCAAAAAAATGTGGGTGCAGCAGAGGGGGCCTTAGCCGCCCAACACCCTGGGGTTTTCCATTTCTAAAATTGCGATTTCTGGTTCAGAAATCACAATTTTGGAAATGCAAAAAAATCACAGATATACTGCGAATGGGGCCGGCATCACAATTTGTGATTCGGTAATAGCATTTGCGATTTTTAAGAAATCGCTATTACCGAATCGCAAATGTGATACATGGCACTTTGCGAGTCGGAAATAGCGCTTTCTTAAAAATCGCTATTTCCGAATCGCAAAGGGCCGTGATGATACATCTGGCCCCATGCCCCCTCCAGAACCAGTGGAGAGATACATCCACTACCTCTGTCCTTGGCAGGATGAAGCACTCTGGGCACAAGGCCCCCTCCAGAACCAGTGGAGAGATACATCCACTACCTCAGTCCTTGGCAGGATGAAGCACTCTGGGCACCATGCCCCTTACAGAACCAGTGGAGAGATACACCCACTACCTCTGTCCTTGGCAGGATGAAGCACTCTGGGCACCATGCCCCCTCCAGAACCTGTGGAGATAGGCATCCACCTGAGAGACCGCGGCTTGGCATTCTCCAGGATAAAGCAGTGGGCAACCCACCCACTGTAGAGACTTGAGAGACTGTGGCTTTGCACTCCCCAGGATAAAGCAGTGGGCAACCCACCCACTGTAGAGACTTGAGAGACTGTGGCTTTGCACTCCCCAGGATGCAACAGTAGGCAACCCACCCACTGTAGAGACTTAAGAGACTGTGGCTTTGCACTCCCCAGGATGCAGCAGTGGGCAACCCACCCACTGTAGAGACTTGAGAGACTGTGGCTTTGCACTCCCCAGGATTGAACAGTGGGCATGTGGCCCCCTCGTGGATTTGGCGTTGTGCACTCAACCGGCTGAGGTGCCACCCCTTTCCCTTCCCCCTGAGGTGCATGTTTTATTGCTATCTGACGCCCCTGCAGTGTTCTCTCCGACATGTTCGGGGATTGAGTGTGGGCCTCGACCATGCTGTGTGGGCCCAGTGTTCCACGGACTTCAATGGAGCACTAACTGGACTACTATTCTTGGTGTATATATTTGTTAATAGTGTATATATATTTTAGCGTACTGGATTTTAATATATTACAATGGTTACACTCATTTCCTTTTGTCCTTGCATACTTCCAGGGGGGTTGGTGAGTGTAACTGTAATGTATCATGCTGTATTAGTGTGTGTGTTGTCGTGGTTGAGGGTGGGGGTGTTGCCTGTTGCGTGTGTGTGTCCCTGTTTTTTCCGTCCCCCCTCCTCTGTGTCGTAGGTGCAGTACTCACTGTGGTCTTCCCCGCCGGCATTCGTGCTCCTGGTAGAGGAGCAAGAAGATGAGGGCTGGCAGGATCTGGAGCTCGGGTTCCATGGCGTCCTGGTTCCTCGTGGGGTGTGTAGAGGTGAACGTTTTCCGTTTGAAGTCCTGATTCCGCCGTGTTTTTGTTCGCGGTGAATCCGCCCCAGAAAAGGTGGCGGATTGGTAGGTTGTGATACTGTGGGCGGTACATTGTCTTCCGCCTGTCTGTTGGCGGTGCCCGCCGAGCTGTTTGTTGCTACCGCCGTGGCGGTCGGAGTGTTAAAGTGGCTGTCTATGTTGGCGGTTTCCGCCACGGTCGTGATTCCTTTTTTTTTTTGCCGGCCTTTTGGTGGTCTTACCGCCACTTTAACACCGACCGCCAGGTTTGTAATGACCACCTGTGTCTCTTACTGATCCTGTCTCCTACTGATACTTATTTAAAGTGGTTGCCAGTGACACCGAAAAACCAACCTGACCCTGTGCCTATTGTATTCCACATCCCGTATCTTTTAGTTGAACCACAATCAGACTCTTTAGATGATTTGAAAAATATGTATTTCATTTTTTAACTTGTTAGTGATGACGATTGTGCTGGTTAGTGTTATTTGTGGGTGACAGGAATATTTTATCTTATATTTTAATTTGTTTACTAGTTTAATCCACTATGATATGATGGCTCTTAATATAGAGCACAAAGAATTGCTAAATTTGAAAAATTTTATTTTTCCATGGAGCAACTAGAAGGATAGGTGCATGCATTTGGTATAGGTTGGAGGAAGTTACATTTATCTATTTGTATACAGGTATATTTACATTTTCATGTATACAGAGATCCTTAGTTGAAGTTATTTGCAAGCAATCAGAGGTGCTGAAAGCTGCAGATGGTTATGATGTGTACTGATTTTCAGTCCAAGAGAAGACAAAAAGGGAATTCAGGAGTTGTACAGCAGTTTCAGGGTCAGTTGAGTTCTCAGGTGATTTTCAATACAGATGAGGTTGGGTCATGCTTCATTCAAAGGGCCAGATGAACGTGGAAGCAATTTTGCTTTTCCTAAATAGTGACTTCATAGAAATCGCTATTTGGGAAATGCAGAATGCTACGTACCAAGATATCCATTTCCTAATAGCGATTCCTACGAAGTAGGAATGGCTATTAATAAATCACAACTAAGAAATCTCATTCCATTTGTGACAATGGGCCGGTTTTGCATTTCCAGATCACTATTTGGGAAATGCAAAACCATGGAGCAAAAGGCTCCCCAAAATGCACCCCAAAAATAGTGATGCACATGTAGGTTACACTTATGCCCAAGGGGTGTTTTTTAAAATTGCACATGGTTACTATCAACTTGAGTCATTCGTAATTGCATTTCCTAAATGCCCAGTACACATTTAGAAAAGTGTTGTACATTTGAATAGGAATCAAATAGGTAATCCCTATTTGCAATTTCCTATTTAGAGGATCGCATATTGTGATTTCTACTGGGTAGAAATAGCAATTTGCGATTCACTGAAGGGTTTTGTACATCTCAAAAACCTTATTTTTCATTTTTTAATGGGCCGAAGTAGCGATTTCAACCATTAAGAAATGCAAAATGGCTTTGTACATCTGGCCCTAAGAGAGTTATTACAGGTTCAGCAGATTTAAGTGGCTGATTACCAAAGGGCATATTCCAGATTTCATTGCTATCCTTCACCACAATCCACAGATAACAAATTTTGTACATGGAATGCGGCATAATGAGACAGACCCAGGAACACTGGTTCCTTACATGTGTAGACTTCCCCCATTCAAGGGAGGAAAAAACTGAAATTTTCCACCTGTCCAGAGGAAGCAGAAAGCACCTGAGCAAGGGCAGATTTGTGACATAGGTGGGAGTCAGGTCCGTGGAAGCTAGAGAAGGATAAAGGCACTCGGATAGTGCTGTCTGCTCATCCAATGCTGCAATCTGGCCAAGAGTGAAGAAGGAAGGTGCAGACAGACTAGGGCTTTGTCACTGGCCAAGACCTGTCCTTCTTATGAGGGAGGTACAAGATGTCCCAAGACTGTTTGAAAGTAGTGCTACATGACCCCATGTGGCAGGGATATGACAGAGGCTGAGTTGTGTGCCTGCCCCATCCCTTGTATTGTGTCAACTGTTGCACATCCGCACTTGGTGAAATCGATGCCACGGTCTCCCTTGGAATATTGGTTCTGGAGTTTGTGAACCTGGGCTTTCTCGACCTCACGATAGGTGGCTACTGAGAATTGCAAGTGTCGGAATTCCAGCTGGCTTTATCACTCTTAGTAGAATTTCACCACTTGCATTGATTGGTTTAGAGAGGTGTCATTACTTTCCTTCAGAGCAAAACTCAAGAAGATGTAAGTTTGCTCGGAGTATTTGTTATGACAACGTGTTTACAGTTAGACATTGTTTGCACTAAGAAGGCATCTTTATTAGCCTGAGAGTTCTAATTTGTTGTTTAGATAGAGGTGAGTTTTTGCATTTGAGAACTGTGAATATTGGGCAGACAGATCAGGAGCAGAAGTCATTAGATCAAGTTAACATGTCCATCTACTGTTATCAGTTCAGCATTCCATGTAACGTAATCACGCAGAATTACCCAAACATTCATTTAGATTACGCAGAACTATGTGGGGAGAGTAATTATGCATGTAGCGCTATTTTGTTATCACAAAATGGACCCTAACATCAAAATTGGATGGGAGGAAGCATTTCGCATTAGAAATAGCACTAGCTGCAACAGAAGATGAGGACTGAACTAAAATTTTCTAAATGTGCACTTGGGGTAGGATTTTTTGGCCAATGTACTCCCAGCATTTAATACTATTTTCTTATTGCAAAATAAACCCTCACATCCAAAATAAAAGCGAAAATGTATTTGCAACTAAGAAAATAGCACTAAATTCAACAGAGCATAAAGAGCAGCCCAAGTAACCACACTTGCTTATTAACTGTGCTCTTGTCACAAAATTATTTCCCCCATAATAACTCTTAATTTTATGATTGGGTGTAACCTCTTTACTCTTTGAAGTGGAATTACTAAAGTTACTCTGATTGCTTTTGCGTAGTCAAAATTGTGCCAAGGCCTATTCAGCATCACTTGTCAGGAAAACTATTGCCAGGTTTGTTAAGTTCTTCCCTCAGCAATTCCCCTTTTCCTTGTACCCACGTTGGTTGCAGCGGTGTCCTCAATCCTGGTGGCTCTTTCAGATGCTGTTCTTAGAACTAGCTTCTTCAGGTTTAACTGCCACTCAAGATGGTGGCCACAAATCTTTGTGAGCGCTTTAGTGTTTCTACCATGGTCTTGTGCTGAAGCTTCCCTCCAACTGTTTCTCTCTGGGAGTTGTGCACTTTAACTGTCATCCTGAGGAGAATGAGCAGTGTTCCTGAGGCGCTTCGTTTCATAGAGAATTCTTCCAGTTTTGAGTGATTAATTCTGTTTCTTGTTACGGTGTGCACACCAGCTACTTTTTCCCTTCTGGAGAAGCTGAATTTCTTCCTTCTTCCAACAGCTGGCTATCAGCTTTTCGAGGAGAATGCGTTTTGGCTTAACAGAACTTCAAGCAACTGCAGTAAGGAATCCTTTTGTATGATTTCCAGACTTGCCAATATATATGTAAAAATATATTCAAAAACTCTTCGTCTTGCCAGTCTTAGAGACAAACCTCAGTGCTCAGACTAATTCCTAGAGACTGTGACTGTGAAAACTGAACCTTGAGAAGGAGTTTTCATTTCCTGTAAAAGACATTAGTAGATTTTATATTTGTGAACCTTTGAACTGTTCTCACGAGAACCTTGGATACCTCTGACTCCTGGGGCAAAGAAGATATTAAGTTAACATTGTTCTCTTCGAGAGAGGCTAGACTCTTAAAAGATCCAGGTTAGGAGAACAATAGAATTGGGTGAATGTGAATGGCTGAACAGTTGAATGTGCAGTAGGAATGTACTTATCTATGGCCTTATCACCCGACTGCAGATCCTTCCTTTAAAAAAATCCCAATAAGAAGAAAGGTGCAGGTTACAGAAGCACACATTGAAAATCCTTTCTTTAAGTGGGATACACAGGCTGGAACTGGATCTGGAGGCAGTCTCTCTTTTTCTATTCCCATTCCAGTTTCCCCCAGTGGATGCAGGGTTCAGATAATCAGTAAAGGCTGAGCGTGCATCTGTTGTAGGGATTTGGGTAAAAGGCATCTGCTCCTGTGGAAGTTTGATTTAATGGGTAATCTCCTGACATCCCTAGTTGATAGAGATGTGTGTTATTATTTATATTTACAATAGACATTCATAACAGTTTTATCATCATTCAAAAATATTTTTAAGGCATGTGTCAAAACATTTGCAATTCCCAATTGTAAAAAGATAGCCTTTCCAAGTTTGGTGTTTTTGGAATCACAATTTCAAATTCAAACTTATGGTGAAATCAGGTTTTAAATTGCAATTTTCAAAATACCACTTTTAGAAAGTTGGCATTTTCTTACTTTTGCTATTTGGTGTCTGCTTTTTGTCTCTGGCCACAAGTCTAGGGAGGATGACAGCTAAGCATTGTATATTCTCCTTAAACAGCAACACAAAATGGGAGCTTAGTTGTGAGTTAATAAGCCATCCTGACAGGATGGGAGGGACAAGCTGGAACCAGCCACACTTACACCTGAATAGGCTCAGTCCTGTCCCCACACAAGGGCAGCATATCCCCCCTGTAGTGAGTCTGGAGCCAGGGTATGAAGGACAGGACAGGACCTCTGTATACTTCAAAGGCCTGTCTTTGAAGCCTCCTCCACGTCAAAGTCTCAACTGGGTATAAGTACTGGACCTCACACACCACAACCTTAGTGCCCTACTGGGCCTGTGAATTCTCTGCCAGGAAGAATGACTGCTGTGCTGCTGAAGGACTGCCCCTCTGCTGGACTCCTCCTGACTGTGCTGACCTGCTGCCTACTGTTCCCTTGTTCGGATGAGAAGGACTGCACCTGCATTGCTTGAACCCAGAGTGACAACAAAAGCTAGATTGCTGACCTCCTGATCTGAAGCTCAGGGACATAAAAGTCTTCCAACCACCTGGTGTCTGCATCTGAACTCTGCCATCTGTGAGTCCTGCCAAGTGGTTCCACCTCAGCCCTGGACCCTTGGAAGTGACCCTAAGGTGCTTTCTCAGCAAAGCAGACACATCCTCTGCTGAGCGAAGCATCCCTGAGCAGAACAGCGCACCTCCACTGCTGAGCAGTGCTTCCTCAAAATCTACAGTTCTACTTATTGGGTTGTATTGTTTTGGTCTTCTTTTATTTATTATATTCAGATCTATTTTTGCAACCTGGTGTGGAATCCTCTTGTGTGGTGTTTTCACTGTTTTACTGTTTAAAGTGTTACACAAATACTTTCAACTTTGCCTTTACATTGAGACTGACTGCTCTGTTCCAAGCCACTAGAGGGTGAGCACAAGATGCTTTGCTAACAACATGTTATTCCTCAAAAACTCAGAATATGTCTCTTTGTCATACCTAATAGATAGATTCTGACTCCAGGAATTGGACTTTGTTGGCTACTCTTCCAATCTATTCATATTCTGAGAGGCAGTATTTCAGTATATCAGCACCTTGAAACAGAGACTGCATACTGTTTCAGTAAAGAGTGCTCCATGTTCCATATTTGTCATCATGCCCACCTTTTGAGATTTGGCTGCTGTCCTCCATTTCAGCACTAGATATTTTTTGTAAGATTAGGCAAACATTTTACTGTCTTGTGCCTATCATGTTCAATGCTTTGTTTTTCTGCAGAGTGAAAAAACTCAACCAGCCTCATCATGTGTGTTGTGATATTAAACGCATATGGTTGCACTCACATTTGAATTGCAAATTGGGTGTAAAATGTGTTATACAGCAAGGTTTAGGCTAAGGAATTTGCTCCAGGTATTACCTGGAGCACCTTGTTCAGCCAAAATGTTGCAAAAATGCAACACTGTGCTATGAGACCAGTCACATAGATCACATCTGCATGTTCGTCCTAATTAGCAGTGGAAAAACTCATGCCCAGATTTACTAAGCTTTTGCTTTACACAAAGGCTTCAGTAAGATTAGAAAAGTCATACAAAGGGGGTCATTACTTCCTTGGCGGCTACTGCCGCCCACCAGGCGGTAAGCACTGTGCGGCCGCCAATGCGGCCGCACTCACACGGCCCCCATTATGACATTCCCGCTGGGCCGGCGGGCGCAAACCACGTTGCGCCTGCGGGCCCAGCGGGAATGAGGCTGCAACATAGGAGCTGGCGGTGTTGCGGCCGTGCGACGGGAGCAGTTGCACCCGTCGCGCTTTTCACTGTCTGCTATGCAGACAGTGAAAAGCTGGCCGGGGCCCTGTTAGGGGGCCCCTGCACTGCCCAAGCCAGTGGCATGGGCAGTGCAGGGGCCCCCAGGGGCCCCAGGACACCCCTTACCGCCAGCCTCTTCCTGGCGGTGCAAACCGCCAGAAACAGGCTGGCGGTAGGGGGGTCATAATCCCCAGGGCAGGGCTGCTTGCAGCGCTGCCCTGGCGGATTATCACCGCCGGGGCTAAAACGGCAGTAAACCGCCGGCCCCGGCAGTAAACCGCCGGCCCCGGCGGTGCGACCGTGGCGCTACCGCCGCAGTCATAATAAGGGCCTCCGTACCGCCAGCTTGTTGGCAGTACGGACGTCACATTACCTCTGGCGGTCTCTGACTGCCTAGGTCGTAATGACCACCAAAGTGCGGTTTGTACAATCTTGTGTGGCTTTATAAATGAGTGCACCACAACGCAGTGAGGTGCACTGTGTTACATTACATTTTAAACTGGTAGGCATTTAAAGGGTGGGGCATAAACAATTCAATGCCTACATTCATGGTTTTAATGCAATTCAGGATTTGCAAATGTTTGTTAACCAGGGATTCCATCAAATTGGGGTGCTTCCCAGATGATGGTGTAATAAGGAGAAAAATAATTTTTCCTCTTTGTTATTTCTCGTTAGATACCTACTGCATTCTGAATCATGCACAGAAAGAGGAAAATGCCTCTCTCAATTGTTTTGGGCAGGCATCCTTGCACCATGATGCAGGGGTCCATGCATTAGTGCTAGGCAGCACACAGTGTGCCAGCACTAGAAAAGAGCAGAAATGTGAAATGTCTTAGAAGAAATGGCACATTTCCGCTCTTTCCATTTCACATAACGCAGCACAACAAATGTGCTTGGTGCCCTGCATTCTGTGCAACATTAGCAAATATGCCCCTCAGGAACTGGTGCAAAGCAGCCTTGAGAAATGCCACACCTGTGCAGTAACAGGATTTCCCACTATACTTACAAGTGCTGCACTTGAAAGATGCCAGAATATACCATAATGGTGATAATAACTGATGTTTCCTTTGTTTCAAATTCAATCTATTTTATGTGTACATGAGCATTGCACTCCTCCCTTGCAACAGCTGTTAATTCTCATTTGGGCTAAATGTATGTACGTCCAAGCTAGGTCTGTGATCAGTCTTTACTCCCATTTTCAGTAGTCCCTACTTCCCCAGACAGTAGCAATTTTTTAACAATAATTTTGCCTCGACTCCTAGAAACAAACACATTTGATTTAATGTCAGAATTTTAGAAGCAAATACATTTGATTTTATGTCGGAATTTCGTTAGCAGAAATATCATGTTCTAGATGTTGTTTATAAAAATATTGTCCCAATAGGTGTAGAGTTTCTGTTAGCAACTCTGATAGAGCAATATTTTTTAAATTATAGGTAGGGCACAATAACAGTCAATATTTTTGATACAATATTCTGAGATCAAAACGTATTGTAGAGTGAGGAAGCAATGTCTCACTTGTAAGGAAGCCAACTGAATTTGTCAAAAGTGCCACAATAATAGTGTTGCTGATCAGAGATGCAGAACAATTGATTATCTCTACGTTTGCTGAATACTCAATATTACAGGATCTGATTCATGAAGTATGTGTTCCTTGAGAAGTACCAGACTGAGAAGATTATGCAGTTATCTCAGTTGAGTTCAAACATGGAATTGAGAGCTTATTGTGAATTATTTAAGAAACACTGGCCCTCATTCTGACCCTGGCGGTCTTTGACCGCCAGGGCGGAGGACCGCGGGAGCACCGCCGACAAGCCGGCGGTGCTTCAATGGGGATTCCGACCGCGGCGGTAAAGCCGCGGTCGGACCGGCACCACTGGCGGGGTCCCGCCAGTGTACCGCGGCCCCATTGAATCCTCCGCGGCGGCGCAGCTTGCTGCACCGCCGCGGGGATTCTGACCCCCCCTACCGCCATCCAGATCCCGGCGGTCGGACCGCCGAGATCCGGATGGCGGTAGGGGGGGTCGCGGGGCCCCTGGGGGCCCCTGCAGTGCCCATGCCACTGGCATGGGCATTGCAGGGGCCCCCGTAAGAGGTCCCCTAAATGTATTTCACTGTCTGCTGCGCAGACAGTGAAATACGCGACGGGTGCAACTGCACCCGTCGCACAGCTTCCACTCCGCCGGCTCGATTCCGAGCCGGCTTCATCGTGGAAGCCTCTTTCCCGCTGGGCTGGCTGGCGGTCTGAAGGAGACCGCCCGCCAGCCCAGCGGGAAAGTCAGAATTACCGCCGCGGTCTTTCGACCGCGGAACGGTAACCTGACGGCGGGACTTTGGCGGGCGGCCTCCGCCGCCCGCCAAGGTCAGAATGAGGGCCACTGTCTTCAGCCTCTTCTAGAAAGCTCTAGCTAAAGTCTAGTTCTCTGTACAGAACAAAGTAGTATTTGGTTTATCCGGTTGGATTTGAAAAGAAGTTGATTGAAGAACAATGTGTAATTCTGAAACATTTTCCCAAGTGTAAGAAGATATTTAGAGAACTGCAGTGGCCATACACAACACTTCACTGAGATGTTTCTTGAACCTCGGACATTAGTGGCAAACATTTAATTAAAGAATTAGGTTTTGATTGAAGAATTACACCATTAAATGAAAGTTTTGAGCTATTCAGTTAATAATAAAAATATGGATGCTGTGGAAGAACCTTGCAGCATAATACTCTATTTTTATCAATATCATATCAGGACATGGTTTATATATTTTAGGGATGTATGAAATTGGTATAATTTGTATTTATGCAATTACTAACAATTTCGGGACATTTATATAAAATTGCACATTATTACACACAGCTGTCATTTGGTGCTAATGATTTAGCATGAAATACATCCTCGGATACATTTTTGGATAGAAGGATGCATTTCACAATAAAAAATAGTGCAAAAAACATAAAAGCTCCAAACAGGAACTGCTGTTGTTCAACTAGCTTGCATTGGCCCCCTGCACTCACCCTTGATTTTTTACCACAAATGGCACATAATTATGCAGAGGGGTGTAGTGATGTAATTTCAGGATTTTCACGTAATAAGTTTTATACAAAATTACTAAAATTCCACCATCTTAATGGGAATTTCAATGGGGGCTAGTTTATATCTGTGTATGGTTGTAGGCCAGAGATGGTACCTCCTACAAAGTTGGGGACCAAGACTGCTTGATTTCCACAGACGTCATGTCGAGCTTGGCCAACTAACTTGAATTATCAGCTGACTCTGCTCTATCATACTGGGATCAAGACTGTGCACTGGTCAAGAGCCAGGATATATGAACCAGATCCCAACCATACACTCACAGTTCAACAGCCTTCTTGTAGGTAGAAGTAAAGAGAGAGCTCAGATATGGATCACCCTAAGATGCCTATCCTAATGACAAATCTGAGGCCAAATATTTACAGTCCTCAATGACTGTTTTGGTTTCTATTAGTTAGTGATCCAACTCCACTTTTGCTATGGACTTCCCATGACTATGAAATACGAGGATTAAGGCCCATATTTAGACTTTTTGACGCAAACCAGCGCCGGCGCAGGTTTACTTACATTTTTTTACCGCCGGCTAATGCCATTCCTACGCACCATGCAGGCACCTTATTTAAGGAATGATGTTAGCCAGCGCTGCGGACTGGTCTGAGTAAAAAAAATTACTCAAACCATGCAGCGCCGGCGTAGGGGAAAATGGGAGTTGTGCGTCAAAAAATGGTACAAGTCAGGTTTGAAGCAAAAATCATGCCTCAAACCGGACTTGCGCCATTTTTTGACGTACAACCCCCATTGAAATGTCTCCTGTCTTAGCAAAGACAGGAGTCATGCCCCCTTGCCCAATGGCCATGCCCAGGGGACTTCTGTCCCCTGGGCATGGTCATTGGGCACAGTGGCATGTAGGGGGGCCCAAATTACTCCCCATGCCACTTAAAAAAATAAATAAAATACTTACCTCAACCTACCTGTACTTACGTGGGATGGGTCCCCCCATCCATGGCTGTCCTCCACGGCTGGGCGAGGGTGACAGGGGGTGTCCCTGGGGGCAGGGAAGGGCACCTCTGGACTCCTTCCATGGAGACCATGGAAGTGAGCTCCCAGGTCCCTTAACGCCTGCCCTGGCCCAGGCATTAAAAAACGGCGCACATCAGGCTGTGTGCCATTTTTTAAGGCTTTCCCCCTCCTGTGCGTCAAAATGACGCTAGAGTATAAATAATGCGCACAGGCCTTAAAGTCATTTTTTGGGCGGGAACGCCTACCTTGCATGTCATTAACGCAAGGCAGTTTCCCGCATCCAAAAAATTATGCACACAGAGGAATTTTGACGTCCGCGGGCTCGGGCATCAAAGTTTAAATATGGTGCACGGTTTGCGCCGAATGTGCGTCAACATTTTTGACGCACATTCGGCTCAAACAGAGTATAAATATGCCCGCAGCTTGAAGACTTACCTCAGAGAGTCAAAGACAGGTCAGGCAGGTAAGTCCCAACACCAGCCAACCTGCCCACTCCACTTCTGAGGAAGCTATCAACTTGTTAGCATGTCCATACAGTATACAGTGTCGAACTGCTTCTTTAAAAAGTGTGTGTGTGAATGGTTACTAAGCATTCAGGGGCCTATTCATGAGAATGTGATGGAGTGCAACAAAGCAAATCACCTTGCTGTGCTGAACTGCATCACAGGAAATGGGCAGGAGTGCACGATGTTTAAGGCTTTACAGTCCTGAGGAGCATACTCCTCTTTATTTGTGTGCAGAATGCAGCACACATCGAAAGAGGAATTAACAAGGAGAAATAAAGATATTTCTCCCCATTATGCCTCCGCTGAGACTGTCTGGTAAAGCTGAGAATGCGTAAAAAAACCATGGCAGTTGCATTAAAACACACACCCAATGCCCATGGAACTCCTTCTCAGGGCAGAAACAATGCAGCAATTTTCTCTTTGTTGCCTTACTCTAGATTTATGGAGTCACTCAGGGCCACACATTGCCTGGTATACGTGAGACACAATGAGGCTAATAAATATGCCCCTCCTCGACTAACTTGTTTTTTTTTTGGAGTTACAGAATTGTCCTCATTTCTTGATAAGTACTATTTTATTTACTAATGGAAAAAATCAAAACATCTTGTTATTTATTTATTTTTTGTGAGTTTCCTGTGACCAACTACAGGTGTTTTATCTTACATCAAATACATGTCAGAAAACTTCAGTGACTGATACATGTGGCATCACATAGAGTCAAATCTGGTTAGAGTATTTATTTTGGTATCACCAGTACGGGTACATGGTGAAATGGATGTTATATAATTTTCTAGGTCAATTTATTGGTATTGTAACTATTTGTGCATGTTTTTTTTTGCAGCTGTTATGCTGGACTTTATGTATTTTTCCCACAGGTTTTTGTCTTTCTTAGTTAAACCCGTTTTATTCCTTTTTAGGACTTTTGACATTTTACTTCTGTTAATCAGTGGTAAAGTGCTTGAGCGCTCTCTTATAAGCATTGTAAAAATGGCCCACACCTGATTTGTAGAAATAATTTACTTATAATTCTCTAGTATAGAGTACTACATGTACCGAGGGCTGAATCATTCTGCCACTCAATAAGTAGCACTCTAAAACATGTCTCAGGCCTGTCATTGCAGTTTGTAGTACTGTTTTAAACTGGCTATTCAACCTGGCAAAATACAACTTTTGCCAGGCCCAATCCTTCCTTTTTAAAACTTATGTTACCTCTAAAGTAGGCCATAAAGGCGCATAGGGCAGGGTGCATGATGTTTAAAACATACTACGTTAGTATTTAAGCTTTACATGTCCACACAGTGAAAAACTCCTGAAGTCATTTTTCACTGTAGCAAGGCTAACTCTCTTAGACACTGGATTACCTTTTTACACTTAATAAGATGTACCTTCTGTATGGGAAAATATAGAGGAATGTTTCTTCTAAATGTTTGAATTGTAATTTAAAATCCTCTTTAAAGGCAAAGCCGGATTTTGACTTACTATTCTAAAAATACTGTTTTTAGAAAGTTGTAATTTTTTCTGTCTAAACTAAATGTGCCTTTCTGCCAGTCCCCAGGGTCACATTGCTGTGAATGGCTCTCCCGTGGTGTATGTGTATTCCTTCTGGATATAGGGACAAAAGGGGCCAAGTTGTGGACGGAGTTGGTGTTCCTGACCGAATGGCTGTGGAGGAGTTGTGCCCTACCCTGATTACACTGTAAAGGACCCTGTCTGCAGCACACACAAAAGAACCTGACACCAGGCCTGTCCTTGTCTTTGTCATTCTAGACAGTTTGGAACCAAATCCCAGGAAGAGGAACATGATCTAATTTGGGAGTAAGTCAGAGATTGCCTGCACATAAAAGTTTGCACCAGGTATAAATGTGACACCTTCAGAACCTCCTAGACCTGTGGAAGATTCAAAATGAGAACTGCCCTGCTGTCTAAAGAAGGAAGACTGGACCTGGTTGTGTTGAACCTGGGATTCTTCAGAAGTGACTCCAGGATGAGTTAACTGACCTCCTGTTTGAGCTGCAGGTACAGAACAAGCTTCCAGGGGCTTCACTGCAACTTCTCAGCTGACTGGTGAAAGCACCACCTAGACCTGCCTGAACCTTGCTGCTGCCCTCTGGTGTAGTGAGTCCTGATCTGCAAGAAGTGACACCCTCATTCTTGGTCCCTTGGCTTGCATCGGCATGTACTCCCCCTGCCTCAAAACCAAGCTAAAGTTGAAAATCCAGATGTTTCGGGATCTTCACGACAGTCAAAGGGTCATAAGCAACCTGAATGAAGGAAATACCCTCTATGGTGGAATAAACAACCCCCCACCCTGAAAGTTGCAGACCATTCAGAACTCTGCTGCCAGAATCACTCTGAACCTCCCACACCGGACTCACATCACCACACACCTGAAGAAGATCCACTAGCTCTCCATACACAAACAAGCCCAATGCAAACTTCTCACTCATACTTTCAAGGCACTACTTAACACTGGCCCAGCATTCCTAAGCAATCACATCTGCTTTCTCAAATCTTCCAGGAACCTCTGCTCATCCGGACTCCTACTTGCACACATCTGTTGCATGTGGAAAGCCAGGTCTGGCAGACGCGCCTTCTCCCACATTGCATATGAAGCATGGAATGGTCTGGTACTAGACATAAGAGCCTTCTCCTTATTTCTTGAACTCCATAAGCAGCTGAAGACCTGTCTTTTCGAGTAGTCCCACTAGGTCCTATGTTTGGCTACACACACCTGCTCAGCACCAGGATACTCTCTTAGCTGATAGTGTGCTTTACAAAGCTGCATTGCATGGCATACAACAACCAGTCTCCTGCCAAAAACCTCCAATGGTGAGCTGCCCCCCACATCAAACAGATTCCAGCTGCATCTCACACTAAAGCAAAGCTCCAGTGACTGCTTCTCCTCGCACTGGCACTCGCACTGGCAATGAGTCTTCACAGCCCCCACCAGCATGAAGTACCCTCTGAGGCTCCTTACTTGGAATTGTAATTAAGAAGGTAAAACAGCCACTTTATATCTAACCCATTCTCCATCACGATCACCCCAAACTTGAGAATTTGACCAGTTCAGAACAATTGGTTAAACACAAGTAGTGCTTTGTGCTTCTTAGTGTGATTTTTGCCTGAAACATTAAAAACCCAGACATCCAGCAGGAAGAAACAAGTAGAAGTCAACTTGCCAACTCGAATTTGGCCTTCCACTGAAATACCATGATGTCTAATTCTATCCTGGGAGATAGGCGCTGACATCCTTCCAATGGAGTGCCAGTACAAACCATGCAAAAGGGAAGGCGTGTTTCCAAAAACAAGAACATATTGGTCTCAATGTTTATTTGAAAATGATTGTTGAACATAGAGTTAGATTTTTGCCCCAAGCAGTTCCAGTCCACATTCTCTTGCTGCTGATATGAATTGTTCCTCTGAAAACTAAAATCAGCTGTGTATCATCTGCATAGTAAGTATAAAAGAAATGCATATGATCTCATTAAAGATGTTAGTGGCAAAATATAAATATTCTGATTAGTGGATCTCAGGGAGTAACCTTGTTGCATCCCAAAAGTAACATGATGGAAGTGGAACTAAAAGGGACCCAAGCCACTCCCTGGATTGTATCACAAAAAAAGCAATTACGCAAATTTGAGCCACCAGCATGCACCCCGATCTCTAAATACAGTAGCAGAACAGGGTGTGGGGCTGCATAAAATTCCGTGGATAATCTCAACAAGACTACAGCAAAAGACGCACTTTCATCCAAAGAAATTAAATACCATTCTTCAGTGCTACTGACTCAAATTCTGTGGCATGACCATGACAAAAAGCTATAGTCACTGACAAAAGAATGGACAAAAATGTGAAAGATGAGAATCCATGCATCACCTTTTAAGCATGATACAATAACAAAGATATTGCCATAAAGCTTTAATGAATAGTAGCATATCAATTTGTGTTCTAAAGAGGCAAAGTGGAATAAAAACGAATAATGCTAGAGAAGAAGCATAAGCTGATGAATACATTGAATTTGTTAAATAAAATATAATGATATTTCATATTCTAAATGGAGTTTTGAGCATAGTAACTTCACATCATGTCCCATCAGCCCTCAAACTCTTTGTCCGTTTCTCCTATTTGGATAATTATATCCCAATATGGTGCTTAAGTATTTTGCAAGCCAAGTTGATCAGTCCTCTTCTGATAAATAAATTAATTTTCGTCAGTGGCACGGGAGTTCAGACAAATAGTCAATGGGAACTTAATAACTGTGGAAAGGTGTGGAATTATGGAGAAAACATGGGTTAGAGATGTCCACTGCTGAGGTTTTCACTTGATAGGGTGTACAGGAACACAGAGGCATTGTAATAGTGGTGGGGCATGTCTGGGAGACAAGTCTAGCGCTGTAGTTTAAGTGGTACTGAATATAATTGAACGGTTAAGAGAAGAGATAATGTGGGTGTACGGCAGTTGTATCAGTATCATTCCCCTGGTGCTCCAATGCCCCCTCCTCAGTCTCTCACTGCCGGTGATTGGCTTTGCAAGGCTGTTCTTTCTGTCTTGTGGCTGATTTTGTTGCATTCCTTTCACCACTTGGTAGTCGAAGTGCTGCTCCCTGTAATTATTCTGTGGGTGGTGTTGCTTGAATCTATTGAGTTGGGGTAGGTTCTATCAAACATAGTCTTACCTCCTTCAGGAGAGATTTATTCTACTTCAGATATAATTTCTGCGTTTCTCATTTCAGGTATGTCTTGGTCAATTTCATGATCCAATTACTGTACCAGTATGGTGTAAAAAGATGTGGGAGATAAGAAGCTTTATTGTGAAGTACAGTAATTGTGATGAGTGTGTCTGACCTCTGCAGGGAAACTAAGGACCTCATTTACAAGAATCTGACAAATTGGCTCCAATGCATCAGATTTCTTGTGGTACCCTATGAACCCCTAACAATGCCATGGATGCGCTGTATTTCCAATACAAAGCTCCATGGTGCACGTTTTTACAGACGCATCAGAAATTCTGACCCATCTGTGGAGCTTATTCAAGCATTGCTGGACTAGGGTAAAAAAAATTACACTAATCCAGCAATGCCAGGAGACCCCCATTGAGAAAAGGGCTGTGTCAGTTTTAGGCCTACTCTGAGCAGACAGTAAAATTCTGACACAAATTTCACTGTGTCAGTTCTGTGTGGCTTTTCCCATGGGAACGTCGTCCTTGCATACATTATACCTGGCGCAGGTATAATGTGACACAAGGCTCTACAAACCGATGCATTGTGCCCAATGCATCAGTTCTTAAATATTGAGCAGTGTAAAGCACTTCTTGCTCCACAATTGCGTTAAAAATAAAATGATGCAACAGTGTTCTATTATTGACAATAATTTTGTTTCACCTTTAAATTTCAGGGTTGTTTCTTGTTTCGCTTCATGTTATGTTAAACATTTGTAATTTGTACATCGTGGTTAAAGCATGACTTACGTTTGATAAAGGAGTTTTAAAAGCTTGTTGGAATAATTAATTAAAAAATTACGTTGTTTTGTAAGGGTTCCACAGCTGCATAAAATTTCAGCCGAGACTTTCACTTTTGGCTTTTCAGGCCTCGTAAAAGACATCTCTTCAGCCCAGCTTCAATGGTCCTTCATAAAATTCTTATCTTCTCCTCCCTTTCGACTGCCTAATTGGACACTGTAATTAATGTTTTTCTCACACAATATACTTGTCAGCTCTAACTGCACTATGTGAGAAACAAAAATATAAACAGATAGAATGTGTTAAATAATCGCATACAAAGCTGTCCAGAGATAGATACACGGAGTGAGCTAGACTCGAAAATGTGTTGTAGAGGGGGCAAAGCTTTGCAATCTGCATAGGAACTAGATTCAGTAGCTTGATTTGACAGAAAATCTCAGTATCTCCATGACAACACATACAGGTGAAACCTTCCATTCAATTGGTAAGTCCATAGTTATCAATACTGCAGCAAATGCGGTGGAGTTGGGGCTCTTGGTTGTGAACGAACGTCTACACTCCAATTATTACTAAACCAGTGAACACAGGAACAACTTTCTTGCTTGCATTAGGGTCCATGAGTCATGTTCTCGAGAAGAAAGATGTGTCATTGAGATGGGAGATATCTATAATGTAATTTGCTGATATCTTCTCTCTTCATGAAAAAACGTTCAAAGGTTCAAAACTATGTTAAAAAAAAACAATAGTTATCTCCTTGAGGAAAAATATGTGTGAGTTTGCACTCTGGATGAATAGTGATGGATTGGGGCTACCTACACCTTAGTCTTTTAGTAAAACTATCAAGTAATATCCCCCACTGGTCGTATGGACCTTTGATTCTCAACATGAAGTGGTTTGGAGAAGCTAACATTGGAAATACATTTCTGCTCCATGGGACCAATGTGAGGTAACAATAACTACAGAGAAACAGTTATCAACCTTAAAGGTTTATTTAAGTAAGTGTCGAAATAGATATGCAATTTAGTAACGAGTTAGGAAATAAATCTATACAGCCAAAATGTTAAAATGTTCCAGAATGCTAAGTCTCAATATTATAAGATGCAATATTGGAAAAACACTATAAAATAAAACAAATTATCCATATCAGGTGTTCCATAAAGAAAATGTATCTTTCTATTCTCAACTTTGCAAATAAGAAGGGGCTTTCTAAAGAGGAAGCACAAGTATCAGCAGAATTTTGATCTTCAATAGAAATTTGAAGACAAATGAAAAAGTGTTCAGCATGAAGCTGTCTTCTCAAGGTAACCTAACAGGGTGAGAGAACTGCTCTCTCCCAAAGTCAGAATGAATTCTACTCTAACTAGCTATGAAACACCAATTAAAATACAAGTGAAAGTTCCAGAACCTCCATATCTCATTCCTTACATCAGTAACCAATCCCATAACCACATCTGAGGAAACTCGGCATACACCCTAAATTCCTGTCTTTACACAAATTAGGCACACATCTGCTGTCCCTGAATGTTGCATTATCCTGGTACGTCGAGTGCATACGGCTCATTTCATGGTAATTTTCCTTGTCTGCCGAAAACACCCTTTTCTCTCGTCTCAGTATCAATTAAATATGTGAGAATAATCCTTTTCTATAGCTAATGAGAGATATGGTAACATACCTGCACAGGAGAGAAAAACAGCATACTGGCAACATTTAAAGCAAACATCTTCATCTAAGGCCTAATGTCAAGCTACGTTATTCCAAGAATCAAAATGGATGCAGATACAATATTATTAACCATTGCCAGCTTAAGGAACATACAATCTGCAGTAAATGTGGTTACATTTGTTTGTTTACCAACCCAATACAACTATGTTTGAACTTTTAGAGATTAAAATGAAAACATCCTATGATTGTGTTCAAATAGTTTGCACAAGGTAGGTAAATCAAACACACATTGGGTCAATTGCTCCTTCAAACCAAATATTTTCAGTTTATACTTTGAAACCCTAAAAGTACAACATCATCATGCAAGACAGACATTAAGAATACAGGTCATATATAAATGCATATAAATATATATAAATTACATTTTTAATTTGAAGCCTAAGCTTTTAATGCTCCAGTAGAGAAACAGTCGGTTAACTAAAACCATAGTTTCCAGATATGCACAATTGTGAAATGTCATTAGGGGATTAAGCCTGAGAGAAGGGGTGTAGGAAAGTCCTCCTTTTTGCCCTGGTCACCCCCACACTTTTTGGACAGGTACTGGTGGTTACTGAATCTTGGCTGTGTCCTGGGTACTGCTTACCAGTCCCAAAGCCAGTGCTCTGTGTAAAGTGGATATGCAAATTAAGCTAATTATAATTGGCTAAGTTGACCTACCTATAAGTCCCTAGTATATGGTAGGGCATGTAGGTTTAGGGACCACAGCATAGGTAGTGCACCCATAGGTGCACTGCTGAGGTGCCCAGTGTCATTTTAAAGGCAGGCCTGCCTTGCTGGCTTCTTTTAAATTAAAGTTATATGCAAATTCGACTTTGGAATTAAAAGGAGTTCCAAAGTCTTAAAAGACCTTATTTTTACATATAGGTCACCCGTAATGTGTGCCCTATGTGCCCCTAGGGCTGGGTGCCATGTAACTATAAGCTGGGACCTTATAAAAGTAGTTTTATAAGCCCTACTTTGGTAAAAACAGCAAAATTCGTTTTTCCCTCATAGTAGTGAATGGCCTTCATAGGCTAGAATGGGGAGACTTTATTTTAATTTTAAAAGTCCCCTTAAATGAGAGATACAAAGAGTTTGGTATCAAATTAATTGTTATAATAAATCCCACAACTTCCAGTTGTGGGATTTAATATAACTTGATCAGGTAAAGAGTTTTAAGCTTTACCTGAAAAGTTGTCAGTTTCAGCCCTGCACTGTTTTTGCTGCTGTGCTCTGGTTGGCCAGCCTCTGGCAGCCTGGCCAGGCTGTGTTGATGAGGTGTGAAGTGGCCTGGCTTCACACAAAGGGATGTGCCTGTGGGAGGGAATCTCCCCTCAGCAGATGGTGAGGCAGGAAGGGGGAGGGCTGCCAAACTGGTCTTCAAAGGCAGAGAAGGACATTTGGAACAACCCTGCAATCCCCCTACATCCTGCAACCCCAGACAACTAGGTGCCCCCTTGATTAGATTAGGAGAGGGGTGGGTTTATGATTTTTAGCCACACCAGTGGGTGGGCTCAGCCAGATGTAACCTCCAAAAATCATTTTCAGCCATGATGGATTTTTGAAGAATGTTGCCTCCTGGGATTGATTTTTGCCACACTTCCCAGGAAGTGGTCATCACAGGGGGAAGGACCCTGCACCTGATTGGAGAATCTGGACCCCCCTGTGTTTCACCCAGCAGCAAGGATAAAACTGGCAGACCTGCACCCACACCTCAGATTCCCATCAGATTCCAACAAGGAAGAACCAAAGGAGAAGAAGGACTGCCCTGCTGGAGGCCTGGCCTGCACCTGGACCCTGCACTCTGAAGGACTGCACCAGTTGCACACTTGGGCTTCACCACAAGAAGGACTTTGCCTGGCTTCAACTGGTTCAAGGAGGGACTCCCTGTTTGTTACAGTTGAAAAATTGCTAACCAGAGTCCCCTGCACCAACTCCTGAAGAAATCAACCAGCTGACCACTGTCCAGTGGCCAAAAAGGAGTATGCGCCAGGTGCATTCTGGGAGCTGTAGTCCACGCCCCCAAGGATCATCTCAAAGCTTCTGGAGCTTTGGGGTGAGCTGTGGACCCCAAAAGAACCTTGAAAGAACATCTGGGAGAAGATCCAGAAGTTTGGAGAAGTTGGGAGAACTTTTGAAAAAAAAGCTCCATAGAGGGACTGACCTGCAGCTAAAACTCTAGCCGGCTTGCCTCAACCGCAACCCGGCCTGATTTGCAGGATCGTCCCAGTGAAGAAAATCTCCAAAAAAGAGACTAAGGGGGTTATTCTAACTTTGGAGGAGTGTTAATCCGTCCCAAAAGTGACGGTAAAGTGACGGATATACCACCAGCCGTATTCCGAGTTCCATAGGATATAATGGACTCGTAATACGGCTGGTGGTAAATCCGTCACTTTTCCGTCACTTTTGGGATGGATTAACACCTCCTCCAAAGTTAGAATAACCCCCTAAGTCCCAACGTAGAAAGTTGACCGGGACCTCCCAGCCAGCGTATCAGAGGAGGGCTCCAAGGACGTCAGATCAAGATCCAGGTTTATCCCGGTCGAAGGATTTTCACCTCGAAAAAACGACTAAGTCCAAAGGTAAAAATCTCCACGAGGGCTTATGAGACGCGAATCCGGAGAAGAGTTCCAGGAGGTTGGATTGGACTGGCAGGTTCATCCCGCTGAAGAAAATCTTCAGAAAAACAACTAAGTGCGAAGGTAAACTTTTGACCGAGGCCTCCCGCCTCCCGTAGTCGAGCAGGGCTCCATCGCGGTCGACCTTAAACTTTGACTTTGCCCTGGTCGAGGTGCAACCAGAGCACCCTATTGGAGCTTTTTGTTTCTAGGTGCTAACAAAACAATAATTCTTTAAAAAAATATATCTCTGATTCCCCTTATCCGATTTTAGTTGTTTTTGTGTCATGTTAAAGAAAAAAACATAATCTATTCTAATAAATTGGTTTGGGATTTTTAAACTGTTTCCTGTGTTTTATTTAATTACTGTTTTGTGATATTTGAATGCTTTACACTTTTCTCCTAAGTTAAGCCTTGTCGCTCGTTGCCAAGCTACCAAGGGTTAAGCTGGGTTTAATTTACTGAGACCTAACTGGACCTAAGTGGAGGTCAGTGGCCTATTGCTAAGTGTAGGTACTTACCTGCCCTTACCAATAACCCATTTTCCAACATTTTTGGTGCACAGTGGTGGGATCCTGTACTTGTGTTCAGTATCATGTTACAGTTTTAAGTAAAACAAATTAAACATTCTTTAAATTGTCCTAGTGCAAAAATTGTTTTTAATTTTTAATTTGGATTAATTTCAATTAATGAATTTTTGTGATTTTTCTAAATTCTTGTTTCAAATTTTTGCAAAAAGTTTTTGTTGACACAAAACTAGGGAACCATGTAGCTTGATCTGGATAGCCTACCCACACTGACAGTTTTCCATCTTAGGGGGTTGTGTACTGAAAGAGGGTTGCCTGCAACCACTGCCCTCAGGAAGCACGTCCCGATCAAATCCCTGACAGCATGGGCTGAGGCCCAAGAGGTAGACTCAGAGGAAGCTCCGGAGGAGGGAGAAGCAGGGGAGGATGCTAGCTCCAACCACTCAGGGGAGGGAGGGCATCTGAGCCTAAGTGAGGAGGAGGAAGACAGGTCCTCACTGCACACAGTTACTAGGGTCATACCCAAAGCTAATTGGGGGAAGGGGGTCCATTCAGGAGGAGAGAACCTGTCACTCAGGGAAAGAGACCTGGAGGCCCAGCTAGCATTTATAGCTTTAGAGGCAGAAAAGCTGGCCCTAGAAAAGAAAAAGTGGGCAAGGGAAGAGAAAAGAGAAAAGAGAAAAGAGAAAAGAGATGGTGGCTGCGACAGAGAAGCTGAGGTGTCCATGGGTGGAGGGTTTTGCCCCAGATTACCCAAGGGGGTGGTTCCTGCATATGTAGAGGGGGATGACATTGACAAGTGGCTGGAGGCCTTTGAGACGGCCCTCCAGATGAGGAGAGTCAAGCCTCAGTACTGGGGTTCACTTCTTTGGGAGTTGGTCCCCAACTCTGGGAGGGATAGGCTCCTAACCTTGAGGGGAGAGGAGGCAGATTTATACCCCAGTATGAAGAGATGCTTGACTAAAAAGTTTGGTCTGACCCCAGCGCAGTATAGGCTCAAGTTTAGGGACACCCAAAAGACAAGCACGCAGTCCTGGGTGGACTTTGTGGACATCTCAGTTAAAGCACTAGAGGGCTAGATACAGGGCAACAAGGTAAGTACCTTTGAGGGGCTGTACAATTTGATTATGAGGGAGCACCTTCTAACCAATTGTGTCCAAGAGAAGCTCTGCCAGTATCTAGTTGACTCTAAGTTGACCAACCCCAGAGAGCTGGGGGAGGCAGCAGATGATGAGTTAAGAACTAGGGTTAACCAGAAACCCCCAGGGGGTGATCAGAAAAAGGGAGGGCATGGTTATTCTCAGGGGAAGAACCAAGGGAAAGATGACAAAAAGCCCAAGGTGTCCTCACAAGAGTCCCCAAAAACTTCTCAGGGTGGGGGAGCCCCGAGCCATTCCATTTCTAAGGGGAAAGGGTATCAGGGGAAGAATTATGATCCTGTTAAAGCAGGAAAGTTTCCGGAGCTTGCTAAGGTCGGCAAGTGTTTTGAGTGTCATCAACCTGGACACAAAAGAGGAGATGCTATCTGCTCCAAGAAGCCCCCCACTGGTGGGCAATCCCAGGGGATTGCTAGTGTAGGGTTGGGGGTGGAAGTTGGCCCAGGGCTGGGATCAGGGTACACAGAGGTCACCTTAGTATCTGTGGGTGGAGTGAACATTGCAACTATGGCCACCTTACCTCCCAGCATGGAGAGGTATAGGCAGAGGCCTAAAGTCAATGGGACTGAGATGGAAGCTCTGAGAGATACAGGAGCCAGTGTTATAATGGTCACAGAGAAGCTGGTTTCTCCAGAACAGGTCTTACCTGGTGTCTTCCACCAAGTAACATATGCTATTAGCAGAACCCAACTCCATCCCATGGCCATGGTGTGCCTCAAATGGGGAGGTGTGACTGGCCCTAAGAAGGTAGCTGTAGCTCCTGCCCTCCCAGTAGAGTGTCTGCTTCAAAATGATCTTGAAGCATCTAAATGGTCAGAGGTGGAGAGAAGGGTCCATGCACAGATGCTGGACCTCCCTGAATGGGTGTGTGCTGTGACCAGGTCACAGGTAGCACAACAGGGAAGTGCTGGACAGTTGGACCCTGGAACAATGGGCCAAGCCTCCAAAAAGAAGAGAAAGGGCACTGGGTCTGGCTTGCCAGCCCCTACAAGTACAGAGGATTAGGAGGAACCCAAACCTGAGGGCGAGGATCTGACCTCTGAGGGAGAGCCACTTCCCCTGCAAGCTCTGCCTGACTTGGCAGAACTGGAAGGGGCAGGTGGGCCCACCAGAGAAGAGTTGTGCTAGGGGCAAAGAGAGTGTCCCACTCTTGAGGGCCTAACGCAGACAGCTGCCAGGCAAGAACAAGGGGATACCAGTGGGACCCACAAGGTTTACTGGGAGGATGGAGTTCTCTACACCGAGGCAAGGGACCCCAAACCAGCGGCAACTAGGAGAGTAGTGGTCCCCCAGAAGTATAGAGAATTCCTCCTTACTTTAAGCCATATTATTCCCTTAGCTGGACATTTGGGACAGACCATGACCTGGAACAGGCTGGTCAACCATTTTTATTGTCCCCAAATGTCAGAAAAAGTCATGGAATTTTGCAGCTCCTGTGTTACCTGCCAAGCCAGTGGCAAGGCAGGGGGCAAGCCAAAGGCTCCCTTGATACCACTGCCAGTGGTTGGGACTCCCTTTGAGAGGGTGGGGATTGACATTGTTGGTCCCCTAGACCCACCAACTGCCTCTGGTAACAGATACATTTTGGTGGTTGTGGACCATGCCACCAGGTACCCTGAGGCAATACCCCTGCGGAAAGTCACTGCTTCCACAGTGGCTAGGGCCCTACTTGGTGTGTTCACCAGAGTAGGATTCCCAAAGGAGGTGGTCTCAGATAGGGGCACAAATTGTATGTCTGCCTATCTGAAAGCCATATGGGATGAGTTTGGTGTTACTTATAAGTTCATCACCCCCTATTATCCACAGACCAATGGTCTGGTGGGAAGGTTTAATAAGACCCTGAAGGGCATGGTCATGGGTTTGTCTGACAAACTCAGGAGGAGATGGGATGTTCTCCTCCCATGTCTGCTGTTTGCCTACAGAGAGGTGCCACAGAAGGGGGTTGGATTCAGCCCCTTTGAGTTACTGTTTGGGCACCCTGTAAGAGGCCCATTGTGCTTGGTGAGAGAGTCTTGGGAGAAGCCTCTCAAAGAGTCCAAGGAGAATGTGCTGGATTATGTGCTGGGCCTGAGGCCACGCATGGCTGAGTACACGAAGAAGGCAAGCAGAAACCTGGAGGCCAGCCAAGAGCTCATTAAGCTCTGGCATGATCAGAAGGCTACCATGCCTGAGTATCACCCAGGACAGCTTGTGTGGGTTTTGGAGCCCATGGCTTCTAGGGCACTTCAGGCCAAATGGACTGGGCCCTATCCAATTGTGGAGAAAAAGGGTGAGGTCACCTACTTGCTGGACCTTGGCACCCCCAGGAATCCTCATAGGATCCTGCATGTTAACAGGTTGAAACCCCACCAGGACAGGGAAGACATGACCGTGCTGATGGTCACTGATGAAGGGAAGGAGGAGGAGAGTGAACCTCTGCCAGACCTCCTGTCCTCAAATGAACAAGGTGGGTCAGTGGAGGGAGTAGTACTCTCTCCCAAGTTGACAGACCAGCAACAAAAAGACTGCAGACAAGTTTTGGAGCAGTTTGCTAGTCTGTTCTTCCTGACCCCTGGACTCACCAATTGGTGTGTCCATGACATTGACACTGGTGACAGCTTACCTGTCAAAAACAAAGTGTGCAGGCTGTCTGACCAGGTCAAGGCCAACATCAAAGCTGAAGTGGTTAAGATGTTGGCGCTCAAGGTAATTGAGTCCTCTGACAGTCCTTGGTCCAGTCCAGTGGTACTGGTGCCCAGACCTAATCCCCAAGGTAGGAAGAAGGAATTGAGATTCTGTGTGGACTACAGAGTTCTAAATGCAGTCATTAGGAGTGATGCTCACCCCATACCTAGAGCTGATGAGCTCATTGATAGGTTGGGGGCTGTCAAATTCCTGAGCACATTTGATCTGACCTCAGGATACTGGCAGATTGCCTTAAGTCCAAGAGCTAAGGAGAGGTCAGCATTTTCCACTCCAGAGGGCCACTTTCAGTTCAAGGTGATGCCCTTTGGCCTGAAAAATGCTCCTGCCACCTTCCAACGGTCGGTGAATAGAGTCCTATCTGGGTTGGAATCTTTCAGTGCAGCTTATCTGGATGATATAGCTGTATTTAGTTCCACCTGGGAGGACCACCTGGTCCACCTGAAGGAAGTGCTTCAGGCCCTGCTTCAAGCAGGCCTGACTATCAAGGCAAGCAAGTGCCAGATAGGGCAAAGCTCAGTTGTGTACCTGGGCCACCTTGTTGGTAGAGGCCATGTACAACCTCTCCAGCCCAAGATCCAGACTATCCTGGATTGGGAGGCTCCTAAAACCCAGACTCCGGCCAGGGCCTTTCTTGGCCTGACTGGGTACTACAGGAGGTTTGTTCAGAATTATGGGACCATAGTGGCCCCTCTGACTGAGCTTACCTCCAAGAAACAGCCCAAGAAGATCATTTGGATCCCAGAGTGTCAGAAAGCTTTTGACACCATAAAACAGGCTATGTGTTCAGCACCGGTGTTACTGGCCCCTGACTATAGCAAGGAGTTTATAGTGCAAACAGATGCTTCAGAGGAAGGGATTGGGGCAGTGTTAGCACAAGTTAATGAAGAGGGCCAAGATCAACCAGTTACCTTCATCAGCAGGCGACTACTCCCCAGAGAGAAAAGATGGAGTGCCATTGAGAGGTAGGCCTTTGCTGTGGTCTGGTCACTGAAGAAGTTGAGGCCATACTTGTTTGGCACTCACTTGTGTGTACAAACTGACCACAGACAACTCAGATGGCTGATGCAAATGAGGGGAGAGAGCCCAAAACTGTTAAGGTGGTCCATTTCCCTACAGGGGATGGACTTCACAGTGGAGTACAGACCTGGGACTGACCATGCCAATGCGGATGGCCTTTCCAGGTTTTTCCACTTATCTGATGAGGACTACCAGGGTGTAGGTTAGTACCCATCACCTTTCATCTGGGGGGGTGGGGCAGTGTAGGAAAGTCCTCCTTTTTGCCCTGGTCACCCCCACACTTTTTGGACAGGTACTGGTGGTTATTGACTCTTGGCTGTGCCCTGGGTACTGCTTACCAGTCCCAGGGCAAGTGCTCTGTGTAAAGTGGATATGCAAATTAGGCTAATTATAATTGGCTAAGTTAACCTACCTATAAGTCCCTAGTACATGGTAGGGTGCACTGCCGAGGTGCCCAGTGTCATTTTAAAAGCAGGCCTGCCTTGCTTGCTGCTTTTAAGTTAAAGTTATATGCAAGTTCGACCTTGGAATTAAAAGTAGTTCCAAAGTCTTAAACAACCTTATTTTCACATATAGGTCACCCATAAGGTGTGCCCTATTTGCCCCTAGGGCTGGGTGCCATGTAACTATAAGCAGGGACCTTATACAAGTAGTTTTATAAGCCCTGGTGAGGTAAAAACAGCCAAGTTCATTTTTCCCTCATTGTAGTGAATGGCCTTCATAGGCTAGAATGGGGAGACTTTATTTTAATTTTAAAAGTCCCCTTAAATGACAGATACAAGAGTTTGGTATCAAATTAATTGTTATAATAAATCCCACAACTTCCATTTGTGGGATTTAATATAACTTGTTCAGGTAAAGAGTTTTAAGCTTTACCTGAAAAGTTGCCAATTTCAGCCCTGCATTGTTTTTGCAGCTGTGCTCTGATTGGCCAGCCTCTGGCAGCCTGGCCAGGCTGTGTTGATGAGGTGTGAAGTGGCCTGGCTTCACACAAAGGGATGTGCCTGTGGGAGGGAATCTCCCCTCAGCAGATGGTGAGGCAGGAAGGGGGAGGGCTGCCAAACTGGTCTTCAAAGGCAGAGAAGGACATTTGGAGCAACCCAGCAACACCCCCACATCCTGCAACCCCAGAGAACTAGGTGCCCCCTTGATTAGATTAGGAGAGGGCAGGAGAGGGGTGTGTTTATGATTTTTAGCCACACCACTAGGTGAGCTCAGCCAGATGTAACCTCCAAAAATCATTTTCAGCCATGATGGATTTTTGAAGAATGTTGCCTCCTGAGATTGATTTTTGCCACACTTCCCAGGAAGTGGTCATCACAGGGGGAAGGACCCTGCACCTGTTGGAGAATCAGGACCCCCCTGTGCTTCACCCAGCAGCAAGGATAAAACTGGCAGACCTGCACCCACACCTCAGATCACCATCAGATTCCAACAAGGAAGAACCAAAGGAGTAGAAGGACTGCCCTGCTGGACCCCTGGCCTGCACCTGGACCCTGCACTCTGAAGGACTGCACCAGCTGCACACTTGGGCTTCACCACAAGAAGGACTTTGCCTGGCTTCAACTGGTTCAAGGAGGGACTCCCTGTTTGCTACAGGTGAAAAATTCCTAACCAGAGTCCCTGCCACCAACTCCTGAAGAAATCAACCAGCTGACCACTATCCAGTGGCCAAAAAGGAGTTTTTCGCCAGGTGCATTCTGGGAGTTATAGTCCACACCCCCAAGGATCATCTCAGAGCTTCTGGAGCCTTGGGGTGAGCTGTGGACCCCAAAAGAACCTGAAAAGAACATCTGGGAGAAGATCTAGAAGTTTAGAAAAGTTTGGAGAAATTTTGAAAAAAAAGCTCCATAGAGGGACCGACCCGCCGCGGCAAGTCTAGCCGGCTTGCCTCAACTGCCACCCAGCATGATTTGCAGGTTCGTCCCGGTGCAGAAAATCTCCAAAAAATAGACTAAGTCTGAACGTAGAAAGTTGACCGGGACCTCCCAGCCAGCGTATCCGAGGAGGGCTCCAAGGACGTTAGATCAAGATCCAGGTTTACTCCGGTCGTAGGATTTTCACCTCAAAAAAATGACTAAGTCTGAAGGTAAAAATCTCCACCGAGTGCTCCCGCAACACAAATCCGGAGAAGAGTTCCAGGAGGACGGATTGGACTGGCAGGTTCGTCCCGCTGAAAAAGATCTTCAGAAAAACAACTAAGTGAGAAGGTAAACTCTTGACCTAGGCCTCCCGCGGCCTGTAGCTGAGCAGGGCTCCATCGCGGTCGGCCTTAAACTTTGACTTTGCCCTGGTCGAGGTGCAACCAGATGACCCTATTGGCGCTTTTTTGTTTCTAGGTGATAAAAAAACAATAATTCTGTGAAAATTCATATCTCCGGTTCCCCTTATCAGATTTTATTAGTTTTTGTGTCATTTTAAAGATAAAATATAATCTATTTTTATATATTGGTTTTGGATTTTTAAACTGTTTCCTGTGTTTTATTTAATTACTGTTTTGTGATATTTGAATGCTTTACAGTTTGTCTCCTAAGTTAAGTCTTGTCGCTCGTTGCCAAGCTACCAAGGGTTGAGCTGGGTTTAATTTACTGAGACCCAACTAGACCTAAGTGGAGGTTATTGGCCTATTGCTAAGTGTAGGTACTTAACTGCCCTTACCAATAACCCATTTTCCAACTAGGGGATTGTTAGAGAAGTCTTTATACTCTAGATCCCACCCATATTCAGTGTCCTGCTCTAATGGTGCGAAATGTATTTATAGATTTTACAGAATATTATTAAAGATGAGGCAGCAAACATGCCTCATGACAGTAGATTGTGGTATATTCTGGATTTGCCATCTTTCCTATTTCCCTGCCATCTATATTTATACATTTGTCTGAAATGCCTTTAAAAAAAATCTATGACATGTTTGTTTTCTGGGGCTGTGAGAGTAGGAGGTAGAAGTTTGCCATGTCTGCTTTTATGGTGCGAACAACAGCAAGGTAACTCAGGTAAATACACAATATGGCAATCAATAAACAGAGCACATAAAGCTATCAGCATTTCTCTGAAGGAATTAGTAGAATAAAAATATGCCCAGATGTTTTCTATTAAATTGTAAATGTAGTGGCCATTTAAAGATTCTGTTTGACAATGAAGTGACATACAATTAAACACAGAACACACATTTTTATTGATGTAAAAACTGGTCAATGTCACTAACACAGTAACATAGTGCCCAGGGTCTGTAAACGTAATGCTATAAGTAGGCCTGCATCACTGATTGTGCCACCCACCTAAGTAGCACTTTAAAACATGTCCCAGGCTTTCTATTGCAGCCTGAAAGCAGTGTTACACAGCCATGTCAACTTTGCCAAGCCTTAAACTCTCCTTTTACTACATATAAGTCACCCCTACTATAGGCCCTAGGTAGCCCACAGGGCAGGGTGCTGTGTAATTAAAAGGAAAGACATGCACTTTTAAGTTTTACACCTGAAAGCAGTGAAAAACTCTCAAGTTTATTTCTCGGTTCTATAAGGACTACCCCTCTCAAAGGATAACATTGAGGTTTCTTTATTACAATTAATACGTTGTAATTCCTGATTTGAAAGGGGTGGCTATGTCATGTTAGTACATATGGAATTGTCACAATAAATCATCTTTAATGGTAAATTCAGATATTTTGTTACTGTTCTGAAAATTCCAGTTTTAGAAAGTTGTCATTTTCCTGCTCTTAGCTCTGTGTGCCTGCAGGCTGTCTCCAAATAAACATCTGAGTGGGTGACAGTTAGCCTTTGTTTATTCTGTCTAGACAGCTACACACAAAGGGAGCTTAGGTGTGACTGATGGCCCATCCAAACCCTGAAGGGCCATCCTGGGCAGGATGGAAAAAGGAGCTTGAAACAGCCTCACACTTACACTTAAGTAGGCTGTAGTAAGTCTAGATCCAGGGCAGGAATGGATGAACTTTGTGCACTTCAATGCCCTTCTTTGAAGTCTCCCCCACTTCAAAGGCACCACTGGGTATAAGAATTTGACTTCTGACCCTAGTGCTTCAGTACAGTGCTAGACCTGTAGATACTCTGCCAGGAAGAAGGACTACTGTGCTGCTGGAGGACTGCCTTTCTGCTGGACTGCTGCTCTGGAAGAACTGCTTTCCTGCTGTGCTGACTTATTGCCTGCTGCCTTCCTTGCCTGGGTGAGAAGGACTGGACCCACATCACTTGAACCCAACACCCAGAGTGACTCCAAGGGCCAGCTGACTAGTGTCCTGTTTTCTGAAGTCTCAGGGACATAAAAGAATTCCAACTTGCCTGCTACAGCTCTGGGACTCTGCCATCTATAAGTCTTTCCCTGCCAAGTGGTGCCAATCCATTCCTGGGCCCTTAGAAGTTGGGATAAAGTGCTGCTCCAACAAGAATATCCGCTTAGATGCCATTGTGCCACTTGGGATCCGGTGAATCTCGATTGATGGAGACGCATGACCGCAGATGCAAGGATTGAGTGCATCACATCACTGATGGCGTGGTGCATCATCTCTATTTCTGTCACATCTCCAACTTTGCGCAGCTCTGGACCGACGCATCACCTCCATTATAAGGACTGATGGTGACACATCGCATCCCCTTCTCCTCGCATCTCCCCTGACATTGATGCAAACAATGTAGCTGCAGTGGTCCAAGGCTGGTCTCTGTATCTGACACCATTGGAGTCAGCCCGAACTTTCAGATTTGACCCGACTAGTGCGACTAGATAGCCTTTATGCTTTTAAACACTACATTTCAGTTTCTTCTTTACGCATCTGCAACTCTGGTTCTACTTATTGATTTTATTGTTGTTGTGATCTTATTTTGTTTATTAAATTAGGCTCTGTTTTTCTAACTAGGTATGGTATCTTTTTGTATAGTATTTTCACAGTTTTACTGTTTGAAGTATTGCACAAATACTTTACACATTTCCTCTTAAGTTAAGCCTGCCTGCTGTCTGCCAAGCTACCGGGGGTGAGCACAGGTTAATTTAGAATGTGTTTGCAACTTACCCTGACTAGAATTGTGGTTCCTACTTGGACAGGGGGCAAACCTCTGTCAACTAGACACCCAACTTCTAACACTAATCCTTAAACTTCCCTTTTATTGCATGTATGTCATTTCTAAGGTAGGCCCTAGGTAGCCCATGAGGCAGAGTGCATTGTAATTAAAAAGTTGTACATGTACTTTTAAGTTTTACATGTCCTGGTATTAAAAATTTATTTTCTACTACAGTGAGGCCTACATCTCCCATATGATATCATTGGGCTGCCTTATTAAATTCAATAAGTGCTAATATTTGGAAGGAAATGGGTAAACATGTAATGTTTAGTGTCTCCGAAACTGCAATTTAAAACCCTCTTTAATGGTAGAGTTGGATGTTAAGTTACAATTTTGAAAATGCCACTTTTAGAAAGTTGGCATTTTCGTGCCCCACCTATTTGGGGCCTGCAGATTGTTCCTTCATAACATGACTGGGCATAGTTGGCAGTTGGACTTTGTATATTCCTTCCAGATGTGCCCACAATAGAGGAATTAGGTATGCCTGGATGGGCCATCGCAGGCAGCATGGGGAGGAGTTGGGGACTGCTTTGTGTGAGGGCAGGCACAGTCATGTTCAGATGCAGGCGTCCAACTTGCACCTGAAAAGGCTCGTTCTGCCTTCACACAAAGGACTTACCATCCCTGCATCGTTCATGAAGATAGCCAGGGCAGGGGTAGAAGTAAACTTCAATCACTTTAAAGGAAATGATCTAGATACTTCTCTTATTTCAAAGAAGGCACCTGTTATAAAAACAGAAGCAGCAGACCCACTCTTCAGTTCTTTTTCTGGCCCTGCAGAAGGACACTCAAAGGACTGCCTGTTGCTGTGACATATTGTTTACCCCACAAGACTGCTTTTCTGAGCTGGAAGGACTGCTTTCCTGCTTGGGCCTGTGTTGAACCCTCAGAAGCCTGCCCTGCTGACTGAGCCCTTTCCACTGCTTGATCCCAGGACTACCAGATTGACTCCAAGGGCTAGTTGAATGGCCTCCTGATGAAAGCCTCAGAGATAGTAAAGGCTCCCACCATCTTGAACCAGCTGGAGCCAGCTTGAGTAAGCCCTAACCCCCAAAGTGGTGTCCCAATTGTCCCAACTTCACGGCAGCTATGGCTACACTCTTCCTTGCAGTTGCAACTTCTATTCAGTGGTCCTTTGTCAAAGAGGTATCTGGCCTCACTGAAATCTTGTCAGTTGCAGCCTCCAGCTTTATCCAACTGGAGATTTTTGGCTCCCAAAAATTAGATTGAGGGCTTGATTTAGATTTCGGTTGATGGGTTGCTCCATGACAATGGTAATGGATATACCGTCCGCCAAAATATAAACGTCATAGGAAATAAAGGGACTTATACTTCAGCGAATGGGAGATCTGTCACCGTTGTGATGGAGTAACCCGTCTGCGAAATCTAAATCACTCCTTTAATATGAATGTAGAAATCTTCCCTAAAACTTCTACCAATCACGCTTCCTCCTAGGAAACTGCCTGCAGCCTTGTTCTGCTGAACTTCTACTTCCTCAGAGACTTTTAGTTGAAATTTGTTTGCCGACCGGCCAATTCACTTTTTGTATCTGACTCCCTCTCACTGTATTTGGCCATATTTTTCAACTTTGACTCAGTCTTGCGCAGCTAGATGTCTGAGGTTGGTGCTTGGATCTTTTACACACTAGTTTTTACCTTAAAGTTTTGAAATGTATAACTGTGGTTCTCCTGATTGGAATATTGTTGTTTAGTGTCAAATAATTTAATAAAATGTACTCTATTGTTCTAAAGTGTACCAAGCTCCTGGAGGGTTAAACACAGGCTAATTTAGTGACTTTTGTGGTTCACCCTGACAGGGATGGTGACTGCTGCTTGAGCAGGGCTAACACCCCACGAAACCAACAACCCAATTTCTCACAACCTCCAACCCGTGTGTGCCAATAAGAGCACGAGAACATTCAAACAAAAATATGGTCCAGGCAGTGAGCCTTAGAAAATGCATCGCTAGACCACTAACCTATGAGAACCAGCAAAGTCGCTTTAATATTCAACAGAAAACAGGATATCCTGCAGTATTAATACAGTTATTTTCTAAAGCAAAACAATGCCAAAAAGAACTAGAAGTTTCAGATAATGGGTGGTCTCAAGAGAAAAACGAGTCTCAAGAAGGGAGGATGCCTCTAAAAAAAAGGTAGGTTTGGACAGAGGAAAAGTATTTTACATTTGATAGAGATCAAATTTACTGCTACACTAGTGGCATAGAAGTTACCATCTGGCAACTTACAAACTTTCAATTAAAAACCTAACAGAGAAATTAACACAATATGTAAAATGAGCATATTTGAATTATGATGGACAATGTGGCCTCCATTTGTATTTGACACCGTGTTTTGCCATGAAAGATATTGTGCATTTATATTTGAGTGAGCTAATGACATGAATTATTATTAAAAGCATTATTTTTGTGAAATAAGTAGAGAAGTCAATGATATTATGAGTATTAAATGATCATGAGCTAATCGTACTTATATTGGTTTCAATGATTTATGAAGACAAGTGACTTATGTGCAGAAAATTAAATGCACATCTAAATTGTTTCTAATATGTTGTGAATAATGTTTGCAATCTTAATAATTTGCTTTGCATATTTGATTCAAATTGTAAGGTGCGCAATATGATTAATGTGCATTAATTGTATTAACGTGCATTTAGACTTTATTATCTAGGCTTGGCCTGAAGATCATTTTTTTGCAGCAGTAGAGGAAACAACATATTCCCTCTGAATTGAATTAATTGAATTAAATCTTTGGTTGCTGATGTATTAGTGAATGTCCCATTGTATTAAAGACCAAGAACATGTTTCGATATTAACAAATGTAACAGTATTTAGACAAGACAGGAAACTTTATTAATTTTGTATGAGAACTGTTCAACTCATCGTGTGTACTGTGAGAAAGGATCCCAAAGTCAACACATAAGTTTCATGTTTTGTCAAAACTGTATGAATTAATTGAGATGATCATACATCTTCCCTTAAAAAATCCGGAATAGTTGTAAATTTGATGGTCTCAGTGGTTTCCATTGGGTGCTGGTTATCCTGTGCAAGATGAGCCCACCAGAAGGACTAAGCAGAAACTCATGGACATTTCTAGTTAGGGAGAGACTTTTGAAACTTTCAGTCAGTCTGTCAGAGTTCTTCTTGGGTGTTTATGCTGTCACCTCATGTCCCTCTATAGGTCTTCTGCCATATCCAGTCTTTAGGTTATGAGTTTCATTTAGACTTATATATCCCATTACTAAGACTGTTCAGTACTAATATTCCTAATAATTCTGAACTGCTGATTTGTCCTATGTGCAGTCTGTATGCTGTACTGTTATGATATTGCTGCCTACTGATGATGCACAACTGTGACCTCACTGCTTAATGAAACGTTTCTGTCTGTTGTCCCTTGAGGAGAGGTATAAAATATGTTTATTGTTTCCTTTTCAGCTTTGATGATTACACCAGTGCATTTTTATAGTGAGTTATCCTAGTTAGATGACTCTCCCAAATTATTTTTGTCTCTTCTTTTGTTTTGTCCGCATATGTTAGTCCATCCCCACATGTGCAAGTTCAAATTAGTATTAGTGATTCGGAGGATCCAGACCTGAACATTGATTGTTAATTGGAATTTTGATAATTTACTGATGTCACCATCATCTGTTTTGACAACTGAAATGATTGTGCATATTATAGTTTTGCTAATTTGTGTTATTCTTTTGTAATTTTTAACAGTATTGATGTTTAGTAGACCTCGGGCCTAAGGGCCCTACAGTCTGAGGACTGCCAATGTCACGGTAGCAGTTAGACTGCCACGGTTGTGGTGGCCTGATTGCCACATTACAAGGTTGACACGCAGACCTGACAACCTATCGCCCTCCTAGCCAGGATCTTCAATCCCAACTGGATGACGGTGGGTGCAGGTTGTAATCTGCCAGGGCAGTGCTGAACACAGCACCACTGTGCTGATTACAACTGCCATGAAAATGCTGGCAGAGAACAGGTACAAGGGGCCACGGGGGGCATGGGCAGTGCAGGAATCCCCATGCCTAGCACCCTTGACATGTTCAATGTCTGCTGTGAAGACAGTGTGCATTTTGAGGATGCTGGTGTCCCCCTGCATGGTGCGATTAGGAGCCGGTAACAATGCTGCAGCCACTTTCCCCCCGGGCTGTCTGCTGGTCACCTCAGTGGGAAAGTCTTAATGGAGCCGGCAAGGAGGTCTCCTGCATGGTGGTGACCACCCCATCGGAAGTTTGATGGACGGGTATCCCCGTCCACCAAACTCATGATAGGGTTTTAGACTCTTTAGACGTTTTGGTCAACCAATTTTTTTGTTTAACGATATTGAGGTTAAGTAGACTTAGGCCCTCATTATGACCCTGGTGGTCTAGTGACTGCTAGGCCCACAGTGGCGGTATCACCGCCAACAGGCTGGTAGTGAAGACTGCCACATTATGAGTCTGGCAGGTTGACCTCTGCCAACACGCCACATCTCCGCTCATACACATCCACAGAACTCTGCTGGCAGTATTAGGAGCCGTCTTTCCACAAGGGTTTCCGCGGAGGTAGCACCTCCACGAAAACCTTGGCAGAAAGGCTACTGGTGACAAGGAATTTCTTTCCACCCCTCACCAAGCACAATACCCCCAACCCTATTTCCCCACCACCCTCCAGATACAGCGCCCCATCCACCCGCATACATGCTCATGCACACATACACCCAAACGCACCCTGCATACACTCATTCACAAACATTGACATACATTCACTCACATGCATCCATACACACATTCATTAAAACACTCATACTCACATTCACCACAATACTTATACTAGCTTTCACCACAACACACATACTCGCATTCACTCTAACATTCATACACACACGCATACACACATACATGAACCCACGCAGGCAACACCCACTCACACACACACAACACCCCTACCCTCTCACCCCTCCCCTTTCAGATGATCAACTTACCTGGTCTGGGGAGGAGGTCATTGAGCACAGAACGGGTGCTTCCACCGCTGGCGGTGCCCAGCCATTAGGACACCACCAGGCCATATTACAGGTTGTAATACAGCTGGAGGAGTCTTTTTGGCAGGTTGGGGCTGGTGGTTGTACTGTGTCCACCGGTAAGACTACTGCTCGATTTCCACCCAAAATGTGGTGGAAACCCAGCAGTACTCAGAAGTTTGGGTGTCAGAAAGGGAGCACAATGCTCTGACACACAAGCATTCATAATTTTTATCTTCAGCTTGCATTGTCTGACTTAAATGACTGAAAATGAAACCAACAGTTTTAATGAGCTTATTGATTTCCGTTGAAACAGAGACAGGCTGGGCCAGAATTAACACAGAAGTCTAGAGTGATATCACAATTGTTTGGCAACTTACCTCTGCGGCAAAGAATTTATAAGAAAGCAGCACCAAAAAAAAAAGTTATAGCAGATAAGTATCTCTTATTGCCAGACCAATTTATTGTAACACTGCAGTGGAAAAATGTGGTATTTATGCCAGAAGAGCAATTCATTGCAAGCCAAGCACTGACAAGTTTTTCTTCTAGCTCCTTCTTGTCTGAAAATGATAAAAGATGCAACATTTTATATCTTTACAATGAAGGTCAAAGAGCAGGTATTTCTTGTTAATCTCTCTCCCAAAATAGGTAGGAGAAATGCTTTTCTGATGTTAATTGGAACAAATATTTCCTTTAGTTTCTTTATTTTTGGGCCTTTTTTCTCTCTTTTCTACCTTTTGCACAACTTTTTCTGCCTTTTACTTTTTTTGGAGCGGAAGATTAGCGAGTGGCTTTGAGCATCTCCATATCATCCCTTTGAGTATGTCTTCGACACCATAGGGCTTTATCTCATCGAAGGCCAGATCTAACACTATGGAAGAAGGCTGTGAGATTGAGGGAGAACCAAAGTGGGGGAGGAAGGAAAGCAGCATATCACTGTATAAGGTAATTGGCAATCTGGGGGAGTGGGGTATTTATCAGATAGGGAATTTAGAGGAGAAGGATTCTCTCCCAGGAAAAAATGGCAAAGTGATTGAATGACAAAAAATTATCACTTTAAGCAAACTTAGAATTTTGCTCCATGCAATGGGTCTCAATTAGAGGATAGCAATTTTGATAAAGCCAATACACTTCTCATGTTATAGAACATTTGTGGATAAGATAGGAAGATGGGGCCTAGCAGAATTTTCTACAGTATCAAGACAATTTACACTCTGCACAAAATATGGGCCTAACAGTTGTAATTTAGATGTTTAAGAATCTAAGGGCCTCATTTATGAGGCCCTACCGGCACACTGTGCCACAGGAGAGTCCGTTTTTGATGCTCTGGTGGTGCAGTGTGCCAGCCCATATATACAAGGCCAAGAAAAGCCACCTTGTGTGGCTTTTCTTGGCCTTGTAAACATGGACCCACTTGACGCATAGCACTGCATGAAAGGGAGCTCCCTGGGTGTTGCTTGGGTGTTCCCATGCAACACCAATGGAACCTGAAGGAATCTGATTAATTCCCAGATTTACAAATTCCACCACCTCACAGGTAGATTAAGAGTGATGCAATGGGGAAAATATTTTTATTTCTCCCTGATTCCTCCTCTTTCTATGTGTGCTGCTTTTTTCAGTGAACATCGAAAGAGTAAAACACCTCTTGTGATTGTTTTAGTCAGAATGGTGACAGAGCACAAAACCATTCATCCCCATAATGCAGGCACCCATACAAGGGTGCCTACATTGGCGCTAGGCAGGAATTTGTGTGCCCGTGCTGGGGGAGAGGACAGAAATATGTCATGTCATGTTGATTCGGTGCATTTCTGCCCTGTCACAGGGGAGTGCAGTAAGGCACTTGCTCCGCCATCTTGCGCCACAAGCCTTGTAAATGAGATCCTAACTGTAGAATTTGCACAGTCCATACCCCTAGGATTAGGGGAGAAGATCTCTAAACAATAAGGGTTAAAAACATAAAGTAAGGCATGCTATAGACACCTTGATGCACTGGAGTATTACATAGCCATGAACTTGAATTATCACTGCTTCACATTTTATTCACATCCAGTTTAAAAATTCATATGAAATATTTTCACAAAAATAAACTACAAGGCACTAATTTGTATTAATATTCCAAAAATATCTACTTATAAGTTATATTTCTAGAAATTATACACAATAACGCATATGGTATATAGGTATACCTGACTACAAGATGAATGGAAGGTTTATCTCAAGGTCATCCTAACAAAGAATATTTATGAAATACTTGGATTAAATTATAATCTTTCAAGAAATAGGACTACAAATAATCATAGTTAATGGGATAATCTACCTCATACTTATTTATTGAGAGTACTACTGCTGGATGTCAATCTAACATGGTTTAAAAAGATCGATTCACTATGTATGAAATTTATTTGAGATATAGAAATCTGTGCAGGGCAATAAAATTCCCCATCCTTCCAAAAGCACCGGGGCCTGGGTGCTCCCAAATGTTAGATGTTATGATTTTGTTGCATTAATGGAGAATGATTTTCCTTATAATATGATGCATGTCTGATATTCAGAAGAATTACAATCGTTCATCTATTTACAAATTAAATATGGGAAATGTAGCACAATGTTCCTTGCTACATTTCCCAGCACAGAGATACTTTGAAAATGTCTGATTTTAAATTGTCCACATTGCAATAAGTCTCTGGAAAATTTGGATGACACAGTTTAAAATAAAGGATTATCATTATTATAGCCCCTTATTGAGCTCTGTATTACTGCTCTCAATTTCCTCTGACAACTAATTTAATACTTAGAATATCTTGGGGATTACATAGTTAGATGTTTTTATAGGAACACTTGATTGTATTCTTTTTTCAAATCCAGGAAATATTTGACTTACCCAGGGAATCATTTCTTAAATATTTGCATATCAGAAACCTTATAAAAGAGTAGCTCAAGATCTCTGTACCGTGGATGATTGTGAATTGCTAGGCAACATTCCTAAGTAGAACACTGGTTTATAAAATGTGGTAGCAATATAGTCACTGACAATCTATTAGAAACAATAAAATAGCAATTATACATTTGGCATATCAGAAACCTGTGCATTATAACACCATATTTAATCAATATCATAAACTAGTTAAATTATATTAATAGGGATGCAGTTCTAATGATCATTTTCCTCAGTGCTGCTACACCAGAGCAGATATGGTCGTATAGTAGTTTTAGTAGTAGTAGTCGTAGTAGTAGTAGTAGGAGGAGGAGGAGTAGCAGCAGTAGGAGCAGCTTCGGTAATAGCTGAAATCTGTGTAACATCAACCTGGATAGATCCCAATCAATCTGTTGAGCACTGATGCAAAGCAACATATCTAGCATGTTATCATTTGGAAAAGTCATTATACCAGTGCAAGGGCATATCAGGGGCTGTTAGATGAGTGGACTCCCAGGCTGAAACAATTGTTTTAGATTTAATATTGAATGCAGCATATTTATATACCATTTCAATGCACTTTTGTATCAGATTGTTTTAGTAAAATGTATTTTCTCAAATGCATTTTCTTTTGCCAGTACTCTTCCTAATAAAATAAATACAAAAAGCTCTTTTGCAAGGCAGATCTATATAAGAACTGTAGATTGCATTCTCACATTTAATATTGCTATGTTCTGGTAGGAAAATTAAGTAAATACAATATTTAACAGTTCACCCTTGCCTGTCTAAAATAGCAGTAGTCCTTAGTGTCATAACAAAACTTGAGCGCCCCCTCATGCAAAGTACATGGAGGGCCCCTGCCTCTGGCCCCTCCCCCCACCTATCAGCCTTGCTCAAGGTACTGTGCTAAGGGGGCCTCCTGGCATTTTGCCCCCGCACCGCAGGAGCTGCCGGGGCTAACGTTATGTCACTTGTAGTCCCAATTACAAGACCTCCAGCTATCACTTGTCAGCTGATTAGGCCCCTTAATGAGGTCAGAAAATCACTCCCAGCGATGGACAAATAGCTTTTCTTTGTGAAGGAATAGATATTTCCCTGACAAGGAGTCTTTTGAGCTGGGCCCAGAAACTGTTTAATCTTGAAAGAGGACACGTGGAAAGGACCCTTCCTTTGTCATTCCAGGCAGGAAGGCTCAAATCGGAGTGTGCCTGTTGTTGGCATTAATGTCAAAATCTGCTGGAGTGTAAAATGTAGCTAAACAGGATAGCTGCCCTTACATACTTGATTTTGGGAGGCAAGTCAATGCTAATGAACAGAATGCAAAAGCATTTCTTATGTATTCAAACTCTGGTTTCCTGAAAAAACATGCTTTTCTGTAAACAGACTTCTGCGTCGGGGTATATTGGAGCCACAGTCACTGACCTTTCCTTGATTTTAATGTTACATGTGGTCAGAAACTAGGATTATCATGGTATAATATACACACACTATCCAAACACTCAGGCCCGTATTTATACTTTTTGACGCTAAACTGCGCTAACGCAGTTTAGCGTCAAAATGTTTAGCGCCGGCTAACGCCATTCTGAAGCGCCATGCGGGCGCCGTATTTATTGAATGGCGTTAGCTGGCGCTAGCAGACCGGCGCTGCCTGGTGTGCGTGGTAAAAAACCACGTACACCAGGCAGCGCCGGCGTTGGGGAAAATGGCGTTAGGGCGTCTTAAAAATGGTGCAAGTCAGGTTGACGCTAAAAAATCGCCTCCACCCGATTTGCGCCATTTTTAACGACGCCCAGACGCCATTTACATGACTCCTGTCTTAGTAAAGACAGGAGTCATGCCCCCTTGCCCAATGGCCATGGCCAGGGGACTTATGTCCCCTGGGCATGGTCATTGGGCATTGAGGCATGTAGGGGGGCACAAATCAGGCCCCCCTATGCCAAAAACAAATATTAAAAAAATAAAAATGTATACTTACCTGAACTTACCTGAATGTCCCTGGGATGGGTCCCTCCATCCTTGGGTGTCCTCCTGGGGTGGGCAAGGGTGGCAGGGGGGTCCCTGGGGGCATGGGAGGGCAGCTGTGGGCTCATTTTGAGCCCACAGGTCCCTTAACGCCTGCCCTGACCCAGGCGTTAAAAAGAGGCGCAAATGCGGGGTTTTTTGCCCCGCCCACTCCCGGGCGTGATTTTTGCCCGGGAGTATAAATACAACGCATTTGCGTCGCAGTCATTTTTTTCGACGGGAACGCCTACCTTGCATCTCATTAACGCAAGGAAGGCGTTCACGCAAAAAAATGACGCTCATTCCTCCTACTTTGGCGCTAGACGCGTCTAACGCCAAAGTATAAATATGGCGTTAGTTTTGCGCCGAATTTGCGTTGAAAAAAACGACGCTAATTCGGCGCAAACGGAGTATAAATATGCCCCATAGAGTCCACAGTTTCTGTGGCCAAAGACTTTCAACGTTTTCAAATTCTAAACAATGTCTAAAGTTAGTGCAGATAAATCTTTAAATTTTGCTAATGGTGTGCTTGGGGGTTTATTCACACCCACTAGCTTGTGGCATGCATAAATGGTGCATTTCCAGGCATCCACTCAGAACACTTATGGACATTATTTACATTCAAATAAGATAAGCTGTCTGTCTGAAACCAGAGAATTTTCAATATATTTTTTGAACAACCTGAGAAAAAGCAAGGGTTCAATTTCAATGTATTATACACAAACAATCCAATATATTTACCTAATAATGATAGGCATAACTTTAAGTGAATGATAAGTTCCTACTTAAATTTTGAAAAAAGAAAATTGTAAATCACTATTATAGGACATTTATGCAAATGTGCTTTATACATAAAAGTAAAAGCCTTACTCAGTAATTTAAAAGTGAAAAAATAATTTCTTAATTTATGGAAAATCTCTGAAAGAAAAATGTTTTATTTTAAAAAGATATAATTTTAAAAATGTCTAAAAATAATAAATTTGTCATTGTTGGTTATAAATTTTGAAAGAACTATTTCTCTTTAGATCTGCTACTTAATTTTCCTAAAATGTTAATATATTTTTAAACCTCATACATGACACATTTGAAGCATGCATTTAATTAAATGCGTACTTTACAGTAGAGTACTAGGTTTGATAAATAACACACTAATCATTACTAATTAAAATATTATATACTTACCACAATGGAATTACTGGTGATAAAAAGTCATGTGACATTGAAGAACAATACTAAAAATAATAGTATATAAAATGGTAGCTTCACAAGTTTTCTTTTTGCAAACCTCTGGCAAAGTGAATAGTTAGAATATGTTTTATTTTTTTCTAAATAACATACATTTTGTAAAGCTGATACCCTTGCTGCTTCTTCTTAAGGTCCGTCATATTCATATTGAAGTCACAATAGACTATCCTTGGAACACATAGCATCAAGGGGGTAAGGAGCACTGCAAACGCCCCTTTTTTGGACAGGACCTTCCTAACTTTTGTGGAGCTATATACCTTGGCCAGTGATAAAGGTCCTCCTACCTCTTCCTGCAGTGTAGGCTGCAGTGCCTGTGGACATCAAGTTATTATACGTCTCTGATAGTGGTTCACCAGATCTTCTTTTTCTGGTGAGGGCTGACCTATTAAGAATTATTGAAAAACAAAAATCAAAGGCTATAATGAAAGTGTACATTAATGTAGTTCATTTCATTCATCACTACAAGCACAGGTGTCACCAATTACTTTTTTGTCATTTGTTTGTTTTACGCAATGTATATGTTTAAACAGTGAATAAAAAAAAAAATCATTTGTGAGTGCTAAATTTGTAATAAAAAATTGTATGCAGTAAATATATGAATCAAATTACCTATTGATCAAAAATATGATGGGATCACCTATTTATTAATTTTAGGATTTCTAAATATGTTTTCATGTCATAAGAAATATTTGATTTGGCTAAAATATACTTTGGGGTAGAAAAAATAATTATTACTTTACTGTGTAAATGTGATACATATTCTAAAAAAGCATTACACAGCAAAGTTGTGTTTGCAAATGCTATTACTATTGTATGCAAACCGAGCCTTATGTATTATTTATATATTTTAATTGCTCAAAATATATCATAGATTGTCAAATAATAAAAAATGTTAATAAAACAAACATTCGAAATACTACTAATGTTAGAATAGATTAGGCAGTATCTATTGGAGCTTATTAAATGCCTACACACAGACTTAATGGTTTCTGTTCAGGCCGGCTCACATGGGCAGAGAACATCCCCTATCCCGTCAACTAGGGGTGTAAGGCAGGGATATATCTTAGCCCCTTTTCTTTTTCTGATATACATAAATGGGCTCTATGATTCACTGGTAAAACATGCAAAGGACGTACCGAAGATGGGCCAGAGACTACTTCCAGTTTTATTATATGCTGATGATGCAGTTTTAATCGCTCGTACTGCAAATGGTTTACAGCGACTTTTGGACGCATTTTATAATTTTATGTTGAACCTTGATTTGAAAGTAAATTACCCCAAGACTTTTGTTATGATTTGTGGCCCACGTAACACAAAGTCTAAACAATTTATTATGGGAGGGCATACTCTTAATAAGGTCAAATTATTTTGTTATCTAGGCATGTACATGAGTTCTTTGTCCTGGAAGACACACATTAATTTTAAGCTCCAACAGTTGATAAGGAATAATGAAGCGATCTTTCGCTTTTCAAATAAACTAGGTCACAGACCCCCTGCACAGATGAAAACCCTTTACAATTCTAAGTGCACTGCAGCAGTCCTTTATAGGGCAGGCGTCTGGGGCTATAATAAAATACCCTCTCTCCAGAGTGTTGAAAATAAATTCCTGCGCAGATTACTGTTGGTTCCTAAATGCATCGCAAACATCATCTGCCATGAAGAACTTGGACAGCGCATTTTGGAGGATAGGGTCTTTAAGGCTCCCCTACTGCTCTGGATTAGATGTTGGTCAAACCCTATGGCAAGACTGGTCCAAGACTGTATTTCTGATTGTCTACAATTGGAAAATTCAAATAGGATTCCCTGGCTTATGTTTCTGCAAAACTCTTTTGAGAACCTAGGGCTCAGGCACATGTTTGATGAACCCCATTTGTTAACTACAAATTCTAGGTCTGTCTTGAAGTCTACTTACTCCGAGCATATATCAGAGCTGAGATTTTATAGTTCCCTGAAATTGAAATCTTTTGATTCCTACTCTCGGATTGTGACTGTTCCATGCCTTGAACCCTATTTGACTTGGTTTTCAAGTTTTAGAATAATTTCTCTTTTAACACTTTTCAGACTTAATCATTTTAAGGTAGCTTTCCCTGAACCATGTTTTTGGAAAAAGGACTTACCACTTTGTCCCTGTGACTCCAAATCAACTCAGAGTACCTCGCACTTTTTTCTTTTTGCCCTTCATATGCTGCTCCTAGAGGGGCTTTTATTCTACCCATTTTACGTCCTCCTAGACCCATTCACTATATGGAAGCTCTATTATATCTTCAGAGATTGCCAGATATTCAAATTTGTCACCATGTATTAGACTTTGTTACAGCTTCTTTAAGTATTAGGAAAAGGCCTACTCTATTTAAAAAAATTTTTTTTACATGTACGTATAGTTTATCATTTTAAGCTAATATTTGTACTTTTCAGATTTTGTGATTTTAATCATGTCTAGTATATTTATTTGTCTATGTCAAGGGGTTTCAGATTGGATGCTCAGGCGGTGTTTTTAGTAATGTTTTTCAAGTTTTATTTTGTTTTATATTATTTATAGATCGGTAAATGTGTTTTGGTTTGCACTTTTATGGCAATTGCCGAATAAAGTTATTTGACTGACTGACTGACTGACTATAGATTAGGCATTTATCTTACAAAAATAATAAACATGCCAGTTAAATTACATCAAACTAATACATACAAGTAAACATAACTAACTATGGCTTTCAATTATCATATTGTTTAATAAAACCTTAAAAAATAAAACTGTTTCTCAAATGTTTCTCAAATATAATAATATCCCTTTGGGATACTATGTGCTTTTGAACAGATGGCACAATATTTGCTGAGTACCATAACAGATATTAAATACATTACACATGGATATGTACATCCAGATTATAAACATATTTACAAAACCCAAGAATAATATAAACAAACCGTGCACTGACATGTGTGTTAGTAATTCCAGGCAATGAAAAGAAACAGTTAAATGATGATTAACCTATAGTTATTTAAACAACAAATAAACATGTTACAAATGTGTCCAAAATACCTTATCTGACTTTGTGCTGGGCAACATAACTGACTGTAGTTTGTCATGGACCCCTCTGCATAAAGAGCAAGTTCTTTAGGAAGTTAAGGGACCTGTCAGCAGTAGACTCAGCCATGCTGTGCTCCAGAAGATTTCAAGCTGCATAAACAAAGGGGGTCTTGCCAAATAACCCTACTACACCTGGGTATAGTACAAAATTGTATATATGTTTGTGGTCAAATAGTAGGGAAAAAAATCATACAACACATTTCAAACAATGAAACCATAAATCGATCATTGGTATCATATTTAATTTCTCAAATTAATTATGTCAACTTATTCATCAACAAAAAGGTCTGGCCAAGAATTACACAAATCTATGAATTTACACATACTTCAATAAAACATATATCAATACCCTAATCAACATTTAAAAACATTAATAATCGTATTTAAGGTGCTTCACAACTCTCCCTTATTCAAAATAATGTGGTTCTGTACCAATTGTCACATTAATCCACATTCCAGAGATGGTTGCCTAATTTATCACATCTCTGATATTTTTATTTACAAACATTCCTTTAACAGAGATGTTGTCCAAACTCCTCAAAGGTTTAGTCAGTTGTTTTGGCAACCTCTCAGAAAGACAAGTCGACGCGTTTCGGCCCCTTCTCTTATAGGCCTCCTCAGGACTACTGGAGAAGAAAGTACCTAGTTAATATAAACAGTGTGAATTACTTTCACTCCATATTTAATCTTCAACTCCCTTCATCGTGAACACCGGGGAGGATCTAAAAACTATATACAAACTCTCCCCTTTCCGTTTTATCTATCACCTTGCACATCAAACCACAAAAGTTATCCCATGCACTAATTACAATTCAAATTATAATTCCAAGTTTAAAAGCCCATTCACTATCTAGTGTGAAATAGAGACACTCTGTGTGACAATCTTCTTGCAAATCACAAGTAAATACCTTATCCAGAGCATCTATTCATGTCTGTAAAATGTAATAATTCCCCTGTCTTGAAAGAGAAATACATTGGATTGATTATTTGAAGCGGCCTCCAAATTTTGTATTAATTTTTTATCATTACCAGCCCCTTTGTGCTTAACATTATTTACTTACTTTGTTCATTTGAGAGAACTTCGAACAGCTTTCCTCCGAGCTTATGTGACCGCCGCCGTATTCCCGCGGGCGCTCGTCTCATGTCATTTAAATCCATTACGGCGGCCATTTTGGGCAAAAGGGGATGAACTGCCTTTATCAACAACGGCGGCCATCTTAAAGCATGTCTTAACCATATATGTTTATCGATGCCTGCCTCAAAGGATTAGGGGCCAAATGTGGGAACTCCATGCGAATCACTATTTCCGACTCGCAAAACAATATTCCAGTAAAAATCGCTATTCCAAATTGCGAATCACAGCGGAGTCGCACCGCAATTTGCAACCTCGCAAAAAACGAGGTCGCAAATTGCACGAAGGGTGTGGTCCAGTGTCGCAAATTGCGACTGACTCACAAATTGCATGCAGGTGGAATTAAACTTTTGAAAAACTCACTTCCTGGTTCTGAGTGATGACATCAGAACCAGGAAGTAACCACATGGAACAGGGAGGAGGTGAGAGGAGCTGCAGCAACAATGGCTACACAGGACAAGGAGACACCCAGTGGAGGCAGAAAACGCAAAATTAAGTTTTCTGAGAAGGAGTTGGAGGTGCTCACAGAAGAGTGCTGCCTGCACCATGAGGAATTATTTGGCAAGGCAGCAATGAGTGTCACTGACCAAATTAATGCCATTGTTGTCAGCCACCGCACCCTAGATGAAATCCGCAAAAGATGGTATGACCTTCGCTCCAGGACCAAGGAGAGGGTGGAGGAGCGCATGAGGGAGATGCATGGCACTGGAGAAAGGCCATCTACTGTTCCACCCCCTACAGCAATCGAAAGCATGGTGGAGACAACTCTGGAGCCAGAGCTGTACTGGGCATTGGAGACGTAGACAGTTCTGCACCAGGAAAATCAAAAAGTAAGTACCAAAATAAATGTATTTACACAAGCCTATGCACTATGCACACAATCACAGTACACATCAGCAGGCACTTCCAGAGTAGCCCCATTCACAGTTTTGCAACCTATAGAACAGTGCATTATGGGCAATATAGTACAGTAGTCCAAATATAGGCAAATGTTTATTTTGAGGCATCCAACATATGTGCGATACTGATAGTGTATCCCCTATGTCCCACAGGTCTCCCACAAGGCCCCCCCATCAGCGCCACTGTGCAGGGAGTGGATCATGGCACAGACACACAGGAGGAGGCTGCCACAGAAACCGTAGGGGATTGCAGGACAACACCACCCATTCAAGTTGGCACAGGAGACCATGGATGATCCTGCTCTGGGTATGGAGGCAGCCATTGGGACACCAGGACCAATACCTATGGATAGCCAAACACATGGATCATCAGGCGCGGTGGGTAGACGACGCTGCACAATGCAGTCTGTGCGTAGGGAGTATGTTTCCGATGAGGATTTGTTGGGAACTGAGGTATCCTTATTGCAGAGTCAGCGCCTGCAAAATAGACAAATGGGGTTAATGAACCGTAACCTCTCACGACTGCAGACCACTATCATGCATGGGCTGGCAAATGTGGACAACCAGTTCACAACAATGAACACTCACTTGGGTAACCTGACTACCTCCATAGACAATTTGGTCAGGGAACTGGTGGGAGCGCAACACTGCTGCCCGTTTAGACAGGCTTGGTGTGTCCATAGGGTGCCTGGCAACCAATACAACCTGCCTGTCAAGGCGCACTGTCAGCCTGCAAGTGGAATGAGGGCATTTTGCAGGAGATGTGGCACAAGGACATGGCCGCATCAGCCGTGTGTTGGATCTTCTGGAGACCAGACATGCTGCAAGGGGCATTGGGGATGCCCCGCAGGACAGTGAAGAGGTCTCCAGTGTGAGTAGTGTGTCTCTCACTGATGCACGTGTGTTGCGGAGTAGCAGTGCACGGCAGGGCTCAGGGGACCAAGCTGGAGTAAGCCATGGTGGCCGCAGTTGCAGGAGGCTGTGAGCTACTGACACGTAGTGTTACAGAGGCACATGGACATAATGTGTCAGATTGCACTTGTTTTTTTGCATACTGTAGTATAGTTAACAAATATTTCAACATTATAGTCTTGTAATAAAAGGATTAATTTGTTTTACTACACAACTGGGCTATGTGTGTCTTACATTGGTGAGTGTTGTCATGGTTGATACGTACCTACCAAAGTAGTGGGTTGCAGAGTGGTTCCGTCTCTGTCTGCCCTCCATTGTGATGCTTCTCTCCCCAGGCTGTCGGTGTGGTAGCTCTTGCTCCACATCCTCTGAATCTGTGTCTTCTGGGGTGAGATATATCCCACGTCTGGTGGCAATGTTGTGTAGGATGGCACAGGTGGCAACTATCTTGCATGCTGTTTCTGGGTCATACTGAAGTGCTCCTCCACTTCTGTTCAGGCATCGGAATCGTGACTTCAACAAGCCAAACAGCCTCTCTATTACAGTTCTGGTCCGCCGATGTGCAATGTTGTAGCCTCTCATTCTGATTGCCAGGTGTTAGGTATGGGGTGAGTATCCATGGTCTCAGGGCATATGCACTATCACCTGTTTGACAAAAGAGGCAAATTTAGCAGGGCATCACAGGGTTACGCAGTGACATGTATGTACGGCTTCAGAGTGTACTCGCCAGTACCTAATAAACATCCTTCTCCAAACTCCCCTTGTTCTAGACGTTGGTGTATCCCACTGTGCCTGAATATGTATGCATCATGTGTACTCCCTGGATATTTAGCCACAATGTCAGTAATTACATTATGGGCATCACATACCACCTGGATGTTTAGTGAGTGGGTACATTTCCTATTGCGGAACACATATTCCAGATTTGCTGGTGGGCAAATTGGCATATGTGTCCTGTCCACACACCCTATTACATGGGGGAAGTTGGCAATTCTGTAGAAGTCCAACTTGGTGCTGTTCATTTCTGCCTCATTTCTGGGAAGGTATATATATCTGGACATGTGTGTGAGTATGGAATCTAGGAAACGCATAAAGAATCTGAGAGTGCACTTTGGGATACCCCACCTGCCATAGCAGTCACCCCCTGATAGCTAACCGAGGCCAAGAGGTGCAGTGAGCAGAGCACTTGCACATGTGTGGGGATGGCGCAGCCGCGCATTGTCTGGCGTTCTAGCTGAGGTTTCAGCAGTTCAATTATCTCTAAAATAACAGCACTGCTCAGACTGTATTGATCATAAATCTCCTCCTCAGTTTGTTGAAATAATGTATGCCTGGTTCTGTATATCCTCTCCTGTCTCTGCCTCCTCCTCTGCTGGGCAGCCTGGACTCTCCTCATCCATGCAATCACGTATAGGGCAGCCATTTTGAGTAGCCCAGAATCCTTCTGGGTCTCGTTTTATACTTTAGTTCTGGTTACCACCTGCTTTGAAACAGTGGTAATCTGGGTGTGCAAAATGGGCTTTTTGCGACTAGTCACAATTTGCGTCTGGCTTTTGTATACGGTTTGCGACTCGCAATTTGTGACTTCCAAATTGCGGGTTACAAAATCAGGTCGCAAATTTTGCGAGTCGGTAATGGGTTACATCGCTATTTGGTACTCCGAAATGGGATTTGAACATCCCATTTTGCATTATGCGGGAACGCAAATAGCGCTGCAAGCCTTTTGCGCCTCGCAAACATTTGCTACATCTGGCCCTTGATTACTTATGATAATACTACCGTGCCACCCATATATTTCTCACTTCCATTCTTTTATATACCCCCTTTAAAGATTTTTAGCAAACCAAATCTTCTCAGTACCCTAGTATTGCTAAATTACAGTTACATCTAGCATTTAACAGCCCTCAAGGTATACAACCCCCATCCCAATCACATTAAGGTCAACATTTTGTCTACTTTTACTGACTATCCACTTGATCCTATTGTCTGTTTTTTTTTTTTTTTTTAACTCGCCACTTGAGTATTACCAATTAGTTCTTATAAAATGTAAACCCTGTGTACCTTCACATTGCCAGCTATAAATATACACATCAATAATCATTGTGTATTGAACCTCTTGTATCTTAGACAACCTCTATACTAGAAGCATCCTAGTATATATATTTTATAAATACACAGCACAGACTAGTCTGGTGAGCTTAACCAATCTTACATACATCATTATTATACAAGTCCACACAATCTACCTAGACAGCATCTCAAATGAGGTTCCACATTTTGTCCAGGTCGTTCAGATCTTGTCTTGCCGTTCCGTATTTTTCTATAAGTCTTGCTTCCGATCTGGTCAGGTTCGTCGAAATAGATGATCCATTGTTTTTAGGCTGTACCACCTGTAATACTGTCCACCAGATCTCATCTGGTTTATGGTTCAGTTCAAGATAATGTTCAACCAAAGATGCATTTCTCATTTCACAGTTGATTCTCGATCTGTGTTGCAGGATTCTCACCTTGACTGGCTGAGATGTTTGTCCTATGTACGTCAAACCACAAGGGCATTGGATACAGTAAACCACATTCTTAGTATTACAATTGGAAAACACATTTTGGATATGCACCGTACCTCTTTGGTTTCACTAGTAAATTGACATGCATTCCAACTCATACATTTTAATGTCCCTGTAATGGAGGCAATTGAAGCATCGTTCTCAAATCTTTCTTTCTTTCTACAGGGTATAATGCTTTCAACCAATGTTCACGTAAGTTTTGTGCCTTTTTAAATGAAAATAAAGGTCTCTTTATTCTCAATTCGCTCAATATTCTCCAGTTTCTGTCAATAATGGATCTTATTTTATTTGCTTTAGGACTGAAGGTGATAACGCACATCAGAGGACTATCTTGTTTTTTTAATTTTAGGAGTCAGTAAAGATTCTCTTGGGGTGAACAAAGCTCTTTTAGATGCTGCCTTCACTAATTTGCTAGCGTAACCTCTGTTGACCAATTTGTTTGTAAGCTCTCCCGCATTCTCAAAATAATCATCTTTGTTACTACAATTTCTTCTAATCCGTAAGAACTGACCATACGGTAGATTTTCTTTTAATGTTCCTGGGTGACCGCTCGAGAAATGTAATAAAGTGTTGCGGTCCGTCGGTTTTTTATATAGGCTGACTTGTAGATGACCACCTTTAGAAAAATCCATAAATCTAAAAAATTTATTTTCTTAGCATCATAATTCATTGTGAACTTGAAATCCACTGTGCGTTGGTGAAGCCATTCATGGAAGTCTATTAAGGCTTCCTTCTTTCCTTCCCAAATCATTAATATGTCATCTATAAATCTGTACCACTTACTGATGTTCTTTATGAAAGGATTTAAATTATCATAAATCCACTTCCTCTCAAAGCAGTCCATTACCAAATTCGCTATCTCTGGGGCAAAGTTACTGCCCATAGCTACTCCTTTGACTTGTAGGTACATAATGTCTTTATACCTGAAAAAAATATTTTTAAGACAGAGTGTGGCTAGATTCGTAAGGAATTCCATAGGAATATCAGTTGGGGATAATGGTGTTTCCAATGTCTGTCTAATCACCTCAATAGCCTCATCTTTGGGAATATTTGTAAAGAGAGCTTCAATATCGAAGGTTACCAGAATCTGATTATCTTCATTGTATGTTATATCCTCGATTTTGTTAATAATATCCATCGAATCCTTAATATGTGCCCTTGTTTGGGCTACAAATGGTTTTAGGAAGAGATCAACATACTTTGCCAAGGGCTCCAAAATTGATCCACATGCTGAGACAATGGGTCTCCCTGGTGGATTCTCCAAGTTCTTATGAATTTTGGGTAGAATGTAAAAATTAGGTATTCTACCCTCACTTTGATTCAGAAAATATAACTCTTTTTTACATATCCAATTATTCTCCATGGCTTGTCTAGTGATTCATTCTATTCTATGCTGTACATCACAGGTCAGTTCTTCATTAATCACCCGGTAGTGCTCTGTATTTTTTTAGCTGCCTCATCATTTCCTGATCATATTGTTCTTTATTTAAAATCACTATTCCCCCTCCTTTATCAGCTGGTTTAATAATAGTATTCTGATTATTGGCCAAGCTCTGAATGGCCTCCTTCTCAGCCTTTGTGCAATTTGGTTTAAAATAAAAAAAAATGTATTCAGATTATCTTTTTCTTTCGAGACAACATCTTCAAAGACTATTAATTCTTTGGGCATAGCATTTTTTTCTAGACAAAAAGAGGATCTTGGTCTCAGACCTGTAGGATTCCCTAGACCCTCACTGTTGGAATCTGCCAAAAAGAGTTTAAATCTCAATTTACGTGGGAATCTCATTACTTTGTTCTTACTTTCCACCGGATCCTGATTTTTTAAGGGTACAAATGACAGTCCTTTACTCATAACTTGGATCTCAGATGTTGAAAGGGGGTATGTAGAGAGATTATATATCAGGATAGTGTCTTTATTGGAATTTAACACCTGTATGTCTGCCTCCTAGTCCGGAAGATCCCTTGTTCTTGGTATTGACCTCCCTGTATGCCCCCTCTCCACCCTCGCCGGTTGCCTCTGCTGAAAAAAGGTTGCACCCCATTATATTGTGGATTGGGGAGGGGTTGCCCTTGATTCTCTTGCTCTGAGTCTGAAGAGGTATCTGAAAATGTAATGAATCTCCTCTGTGATCTTGTCTGGAATTGGAGATTCAGAGTACTTGGGTTATTATACTTATAAAAATCTTCTTTTAAGTATGGATAAGTGCTTGTTGTAGTGCAATTTCTAATACCTTTCACCACTTTAGTGATTTTTTGATTCACTGTGTGGTTTTTAAATTCTGTATTAGTTTTGTTCACACTTTCTAAAAGTTGTTTTGCATCCTGTATTGTCTTATCATTAGCAATTTCCTGTTCCAATTCTTCAATTTCTTTTAATTCAGCTTCACTGATTCTTAGTGCGGTTTGTATTGAAAGTGCCAGCCAACCCCTGGAACTCCTAGTCCCTACTCCAATAAATTGGGACAAATAAATTTTATCAAAAATTATAATCACCAGTATATTCTTTACTTGCAATCCAACTGGTATTGTATTATTCTTTAAGTGTTCTAATAATACCTGTGTATGTAATTGAGTTTGGACGTTCTTCTTTTTCAATTGTTTAAGCTTTTCAATTTTATCAATTTTAGATGGTTCACTCGAGATTTGGTCACCACTTAATAAGGAAGGATGTTCAAGTAGTTTAGTGCTCTGGGCTTCTGAGTAACTCACCATATAAGGTTCCGACATATTACAAATTATTCAATTTATTGGTCCTAGAGCCTCAATATCGAATAATCATTAATTGATTGGTCTATTAAAGAGCCTGAACTATTTATTTTTTATTTCTACTGAACACACCGCGCCTCACCAGGAGCTACAACATACTGCATAAACATTGAAGTATGTGTATGTTCATAGATTTGTGTAATTTTTGGCCAGACATTTTGTTGATGAATACATTTTCATAATTAATTTGAGAAATTAAACAAGATACCAATGACTGATTTATGGTTTAATTGATTGAAATGTGTTATATGATTTTTTTCTACTATTGACCATGAGCATGTATACAATCCAGAGGATTCCAAGAGCAACAATGGCTTGGGAAGTGTTGTTCTGTTTCTGCCTAAGAGGCAAGTAATGAAATGACTGCAATGATGCATGATGCCTATATGACGGATACATACATCAGTGTACATGTATAGATGCACCGTTAAAATAATCACAGATGCAAAAAGTAATTAATCATGACAATAATGGACACATCAGGTAAATTATATGTAGTAAAGTCTTCATTTTCCTTCCTGACATTGTGACAGACAACATAGATGAGATAGACAGATGCATCCGTTATCCTTTATGCTGATCTATAATACAAACACTATGTAACTTCACCAAGTAAAAGTTTACTATAAGCATCTGCTATTTCTAAACTTGACGAATATTTTGATACTAAGATATTATAGCAAATTTCGCAATGTTCACAAATGTTGCAAGTAGAAATAAAATGAAGAAGCATTTTTACTTTGTATCTACTTTGAGCTATTGAGCAATAAACCCAGAGAATATGTATGATAAGATATACACAGAAATAATAAAACGTTTAACTTCATACTTTTTTGGTGTGGTGAACTTGACTTGTTAATTTGTGGTAATTAAACAAAACATTATCTAAATTAACACCAGCTTAATGCAGATGTGTCCATAAAGCATTGCATCAGAGATGACATAGGAAAGAAAGAGTGTACAAAGATCTTCCAGATCTGGATACTATAAAGAGGGGCATATTATAAAGAAATTTGATTAAGCAAAGCATCTATTAAAGCATCAGGACAACAATTGGAAAGAAACTACTGTGGAATTGGGTGGTAAACTCCAGTCCGCCAGCGGAGTTCGCAGAGTTTTGCCACGCAGCGTGTGGCACGGAGTTAGGCAAAAACTCTGCTAACCACCCATGGCGGAGTTTACTGGTGCCCACCCATAGTTGTGAGTGCTCCCTCGCTTCCTATGATTGTGAGTAACTCCCAGTAGGATGCCCCCTGTGAAAGCCTTTGGTATCTTGAAGGTTAACTTCGGCCCTTATGGTTTAATGACAAGATGTTCCAGATGGCTTGTTTGAACCCGATCGTTTGTGTCTCACGAGAAGAGACAAAGCTGCAGAGAAATCTTTAACTGCCCAAGAGCATGCTGGAAGGCATCAGCATAGTGCTGGGGTTCCATCTCTGGTACACTATCATTCATTCTTTTGGCAATGCTACTAGACAGAGCTAGGATTACACCTTGCTGACACTGTGCTTGGATTCTATTCTTAGTACTCCAACTTGACACTGAGATGTGTTTCCTTTCTTTCTGTCACTCTCTCTCTCTCTCTTTCCTTCAAAATAGCATGATAAAAAGCATAAATGATAACTGCAGTTTTTAGGTGGGATGGAACTAATTGTCGTTCTCACAAATTAGACACTTACCCCTTGAAGACAGGATGTGACCAGTAACGTCTTCAAAAACGTTAGTCATCACTGATTATAATGAGAGGTAAAGATGGGTGGTGTGGGAGCATGATGGGCAGTATCTGTGGAAACAAATGAAACCTTTTTTTCAGCAGTCGGCTCCGCATATAACAAGGAAACCAGCCTGAAACACTCATAATGGCGTATATAGAACACAACCAAAGTACCTCCCAATGCAAGCAGCACCCCTTCACATACAAAGACTAGTGTAAAACACAGCTCTGCGAATGTACTCCTATGCTATTCATATAATGGCTGGCCTCTCAACCATCAAATGTAGTCAGTTTCAAGACATTCACAGTGAAAATGTCTGAAGCAAATGTACATATGTTAAAATTTCTGGGAGATAATTTACATATTTATTAGTCGCTTTTTAAAACGGACAAAGTGCATGGTGCATTAAGGAGGTTTTCCATTAAAGAAATGCAGTGGCACAAACAAATTGCAGGTTTTCAATTGCAAAACCGACCTATTCCAATTTGGCAGCCCAAATCCTTACCACAGTTCTTATTCTACTGCTTGCATACTAGTGTTTTGGTTCTCACAGTAAATAGTTCTTGTGACATGTAACATGCCCAGCAACGTTTTTACGGGTAGGGGTGCACGTGGATGTATGTTTATGGCTGTCCTGATGCTATAGCCTGCAGAGGAGAGGAAGAGGGGGCCTGCAGCGGATAGAGGGAGGAGGCAACTGTGCGCCGAGAGCCATTTGTGTCACCGAAGGGGAGGAGTACAGAAGGAGAGGATGGAGTAACCTGCTGTGGACACAGTGAGGCTTGACTGCAGCAGCAGAACAGCAGCAACACAGCCCCACCATAGATAACTGTGTGGCCTGGGAGGACTTTGATTGGGTGTACACCGACCAACCGCACACATACCAGCACTGGGAGATCCTAAGCGAGTGACAAAGGCCCGTATTTATACTCCGTTTGCGCCGAATTTGCGTCGTTTTTTTCGACGCAAATTCGACGCTAAACTAACGCCAACTAATGCCATATTTATACTATGGCGTTAGAGGCGTATAGCGCCAAAGTTCCCGGAATGTGCGTCATTTTTTAGCGTGAACCCCTTCCTTGCGTTAATGATATGCAAGGGAGGCATTCCCGTCTAAAAAATGACTCCCAGGCCTTTACGTGGTATTTATACTCCCGGGCAAAAGAGACGCCCGGGAGTGGGCGTGGCTAAAAACGGCGCATTTGCGCCGCTTTTTAACGCCTGGGTCAGGCATGGCGTTAAGGGACAAGTGGGCTCAAAATGAGCCCAGAGTGCCCTCCCCTGACCCCAGGGACCCCCCCTGCCACCCTTGCCCACCCCAGGAGGACACCCAAGGCTGGAGGGACCCACCCCAGGGACATTCAGGTAAGTTCAGGTAAGTATTTTTTTATTTTTTTTTTATAATTTTTTTTGGCATAGGGGGGCCTGATTTGTGCCCCCCTACATGCCACTATGCCCAATGACCATGCCCAGGGGACAGAAGTCCCCTGGGCATGGCCATTGGGCAAGGGGGCATGACTCCTATCTTTACAATGATAGGAGTCATGTTGATGGGGGAAGGGCGTCGGAAAAAAATGGCGCAAGTCGCGTTACGACGATTTTTTCGACGTAACCTGACTTGCCCCATTTTAAGACGCCCATGCGCCATTTTCCCCCTACGCCGGCGCTGCCTGGTGTACGTGGTTTTTCTCGCGCACACCAGGCAGCGCCGGTCTGCTTGCGCCGGCTAACGCCATTCAATAAATACGGCGCCCGCATGGCGCTTCAGAATGGCGTTAGCCGGCGCAAAACTTTTTGACGCTAAACTGCGTTAGCGCAGTTTAGCGTCAAAAAGTATAAATATGGGCCAAAGTGTGGAGGGAGGATGCAACAGTGCATCACATCAACCAGGGCTCTGGACAGGCCCTGAAGCAAAAGGGAAAGTGTGGACTCTGCAGTAGTGCATTCCTGGTACAGAGTGGTTAACGGAGGTGTGTATTTATTGAAATAGTCATATAAAAAAAAAAAAGGGAAAGAAAAAAGCTATAAAACAAATTCAGGATGGAGAAAGGTTTTCATTTGGAATAAGGCTTATAAACGTCTGTAAGATAACCATTAATTCACTTCCAGTAGGATTAGACGTGTGCCAGCAATATAATTAGGGTCTTTATATTGTGAATATCCCTAAAGGGAACTTTTTGTTTTTTATATCTTAACAGAGGTGGGTCAATCGGTGAAGTTCCCAGCTGGGATGCTTAGGTTTTGACTAAATGCCAGCTGAAGCCATTTATGATCTCTTCACTGCTGCAGCAGTCGACTTATGAAGCGTAGGCCATTTCTCACCTGATAACTTGGGTTAGGCGGAACTCCATAGAATCTAGATGAGTTTTTATGAAATTCTGCTGTATTCCACAGAGTAAAACTCTGCAAGTTCTATCCACCCCTAGAATTTAGATGCTGGAACTGGGTAATGCAACAGCTATCCCTTCTATTGTGAGGATAATGTCTGTATTATGTTTTTGTGCAACTGACTCATTCCAATAAACTGTTAGGGGCATATTTATACTCCGTTTGCGCCGAATTAGCGTCGTTTTTTTTCAACGCAAATTCGGCGCAAAACTAACGCCATATTTATACTTTGGCGTTAGACGAGTCTAGCGCCAAAGTATGGGCAAATAGCGTCATTTTTTTGCGTGAACGCCTTCCTTGCGTTAATGAGATGCAAGGAAGGCGTTCCCGTCTAAAAAAATGACGGCGACGTAAATGCGTCGTATTTATACTCCCGGGCAAAAATCACGCCCGGGAGTGGTCGGGTCAAAAAACCTCGCATTTGCGCCACTTTTTAACGCCTGGGTCAGGGTAGGCGTTAAGGGGCCTGTGGGCTCAAAATGAGCCCACAGGTGCCCTCCCCTGCCCCCAGGGACCCCCCCTGCCACCCTTGCCCACCCCAGGAGGACAGCCAAGGATGGAGGGACCCATCCCAGGAACATTCAGGTAAGTTCAGGTAAGTATAAATTTTTTTTTTTTTTTTTTTTGGGTGGCATAGGGGGGCCTTATTTGTGCCCCCCTACATGCCACTATGCCCAATGACCATGCCCAGGGGACATAAGTCCCCTGGGCATGGCCATTGGGCAAGGGGGCATGACTCCTGTCTTTACTAAGACAGGAGTCATGTAAATGGCGTCTGGGCGTCGTTAAAAATGGCGCAAATCGGGTGGAGGCGATTTTTTGCGTCAACCTGACTTGCACCATTTTTAAGACGCCCTAGCGCCACTTTTCCCAACGCCGGCGCTGCCTGGTGTACGTGTTTTTTTTCCACGCACACCAGGCAGCGCCGGTCTGCTTGCGCCGGCTAACGCCATTCAATAAATACGGCGCCCGCATGGCGCTTCAGAATGACGTTAGCCGGCGAAAAAAATTTTGACGCTAAACTGCGTTAGCGCAGTTTAGCATCAAAAAGTATAAATACGGGCCTTAGTGATTCAAATTGGATGTCACAACTTATTTTCCTGCTGTTCTTAGCCAAGTTCTGTATATTATGTTTCAATGTATAAATGACTATCCAATTTCCAATGATAATGCAACATTGACTAATATCAATACAGACTACTATGGTCTGGGAGGCATCTGCCATGTAGTTGGTGGCCTAGAAGGAACCAAGGTAGTATTAGTGCAACCTCATGACTGTGGGAAAGTTCACCATAACCCAAACCATTTCCAATCCATCATTATTCTTGTTGTTTGCTTACTACAATTCAAGTGTTTGTGCAAGATTTTAGGGATCTGCCAATGACTCGCTAGTGCTGTGCAACAGCAACGTACCACAAAAGATGGCAGACCTGGCAGGAATGAGGGCCTGGATTGTTGGTTACTTTTATGAGAAGTGTATCATAAATAATTTATTATGTTAAAAAACAAATTAAAAATAAAATAACACATTATGATTCACATAGTTTTTCAGGAGATTCTGTGTCGATTGTAATTTATAGGCACTAACTCCTCTTTGGACCCCCACAACACCAGGGGAAGTCTGCTTCATTGAGACACAAGGCAGGCCTGGGGAACCAGTGGAGCTGACGTTTTGGATATTGAAAACACAGTTCTGTTGCCTGGGGAGGTCTTTTGGATCCATTCTCTACTTTTCAGGGAAGGTCTGCAAAGTACTAGTATTGTGTTGTATGCTGCATTGCACAACATTGCTATGCAGAGGGACATACCATTCATGCCTGATGAAGATTATGAAGGACAACCTCAGTGTAATGTTGTGAAGATGCGTCAGCAGGATGAGATCTGTGAAGAGGGTAATTGCCTTGGTTTGAACTCATTGAGAATTAAGTGTGTATTAGACAAGTAACAATGTTACGTATTATTTCTGTTGCGTTCGGCTGCTTGTGATATGTATGATTTTTTTAAAAGTATTACATTTTATCTACAGAAATATGGCATAGATATCTTTCACTAGGACCAGATTTACATAAAATTGTAGTATGGTAGCCTATTTTGCATGAAAAAGTGCAAATATAACAAGCACTGATATAATATAACTATGTTGATGTTTTGATATTGATTTTTTTTTGTTAAACATAAGTTGTTTTAGGTGGAGAAATACCTTTAGCACCACTTCAAAGGGTCCAGGACTGTTCTGGGCACCACTTGAGGGGTCTGGACTCACTCCAGCCAGAGGTCAGATACAGGGATCATGGTCTCTGGAGGTTCTTCTGTCCCTGTAGCTCACACAGGAGACCATTCAACTAGCTCATTGGAGTCACTCTGGAAGCCCTGGAATCCAGCTGCAAGGAAGGCATCAAGCAGCAGGGCAGTTCTCTGGTTGTAGCTGGGCAGTCCCCTGATGTACAAAACAGGTTTCAAGCAGTGGGGCTCCTCCGAAGTACAAGGCAGTCCTGCTAGGTGCCCTCCACGGGTCCAAGTGTGTACTGAACAGTTAGTCTGAGGGTCCAGTATTTATACCTAATGCCATCCTTTGATAAGGGAAACACTGCTAGGTTACCCCCATCTTGTTCTGGAAATTGCCTTCTTCCCCTGCTCATGTCTAGGGTAACAAAAGAATGGTGTCAAGTTCCTTTGTGAGTATGATGGGGCAGCCCTTTGAAATGTAAGCAAGGCAGGGAACAGCTCCACCTACCAATGCTGGCAGAGTTACCCATTTTGCCAAAACCCAGTCCTCTTTTTTCTTACTGTCTGTGAAGAATACACAAAAGTCAACTGCCAAATATTCACAGTCATGTGGCCCAGGACACAAGCTCCAGCCACCAAATGGTTGAGACAAGAAAATGACAACTTTCTAAAAGTGGCATTTTCAAAATTAATACTTAAATTCCGACCTACTTTAGGGGTGATCTGTATGCATTAAAAAGGGAGGTTTAGGACAGGCAAAAGGTTTATTTCACCAGGTTGATTTGGTAGTTTATATCTGCACAACAGCTGCAATAGCAGGCGTTAGACATATTTTAAAATGCTACATAGGAGTGTGCCACACTGACTGCTGCAGACCCACTAATATCATTTAATTTACAGACCCTGAACAAATGTAATACAATTTTCCTACAGACCTATAAGTAAATCAAAGGGCCAGTTGGGTGGAAGACAATGTTACCATGCTTAAAGGACAAAATCTAAGCGCTTTTGCACTGGCTAGCAGTGGTAAAGTGCAGGGGGAATACTAATTACAACAAAAATGATTTTTAGGGAACAGGAAGGGAAAAGGCAAAAAGCTGAGGTGAAGACCACACTAGAGGCTGTCAAATTTTACACTATCCTCAAACCACAAAAGCCATGGACAATCTACACACAGGGAGAAAGCAGAGTAGTAGGGCCTCAAGGGTGAGTTGGGCTCCAATCAAATCCTATAACACACAAATGTCCACTCAAATGAGATTGTATTACCCTACAAAATAGTATTAGTTCTTAATTACCACTCTGTTCCTAAACAACCTCAAAAAGATTGATGGCATGTCCTCACACACCCTCCAGGTGTCATACTTCATCATAGGATATCCCCAAGCTCCCCAAAACTTTGGTGTGGGTGAGAACTGACCTATACCCTGGGATCAGGGAGGTACCTTTTCTCACCTAGGATCTGTGAAATAAGTTAGAAACCAATGTGGTAGCCAGCATCATTTTTACTTGGTAGGGTACCACTTGGCATTCAAAATTAGTTGTGGAGTATTGGAAAATAACTACCTTAGCTTCACAATGATGTCAATATCCTCCTGCCCCGCGGCTCAACAGAGTCCATTGCATATATTAGGAAAGATATTGTATCTATTCCAACTCATGTTTTGTTATCCAGTCATGTACATCATTTAGATTTATTGCTCAAACTCAGGGGGGATCCTCTAACAGAATTTCATTACTATCCCTGTCAGCTAGGAGGTGTTGGCATTCGACATCAAAAATGTGTTTGTCCATAACCAAAATGGCCCCTCCCTTGTCGGCAGGTTTTATCACTAAGTCATTGTTGTTTCTCAGGGTCATCAATTTGTGGGATTCAGCTTTTTTTAGATTAAGGAAGGTGTTCTCTTCCTTGTGATCAATTTCTCTGAGGACCTACAACTCAAAAGCCAGGTCCTCACTTGGTAGTGATTGTGTCATAAGTTGAAAAGTGGACTTTTTCCTAAGGCCTGTTTTCAATTCACCCTCTGGGTCTGATTCAGTTCATCAAAGAATGTTTGCAATTTTATACACCAAAAACAATGGGCTACTTCAGTGCAGAGTATGAACAAATAAGTGTTAGGGGTAGGGACAGGACTCTTTCTTCTTCAACTGTAAGGTTGGTACTACTCAGATTCACTAGGTTGTTGTGTCCTTCCTTGTTGATGGGGAGGGTTCTTTCCCCTTTCTCCTCGTAATCATCTGAGCTGGTGGTTTGGCTTGCCACTGTACTCTGGGCACTTGATTTTGCTGTGGTTTCTGTTTCCAGATGACCCTCAATTAGGGTAAGAGTGTTTGAGTTGGTTCTCACAGCATGACACAAGTACAGAGTCATGTTCACACTGCACACAATGTTCCTAAATGAGATTGAGGGACTTAAATTCCAGTTTTATCAGTCAGTAATAATATTTTTAACACACATGTTATTATTGTTTTTCAAGTAACCAGGGAACCTGTGAACTGTAGGTGGTGGCACATATTATACCACTAGTCCAATAGTGTATTCTAAGGGTATGGACTTGCAGTGGATCAGACATCTTCCCTGATGAATGCCTTTGGCACTGTTGAGCCATTAGGCAGTAACAGGTTGACATTACAGTGGGGTTGGGGTACCTATTCCCTGATACTCTACACCTAATTTTTTATACCAAGTGGTACCCTATGAAATAATAACTATACTGGGCTACTTCATTGGTTTATAATTTATTTTACAGATCCTAGGTCAGAAAAAATGGCTCCCTGATCACGGATGTAGGCCTTCTCTCCATCAAGCCAAAGTTTTTGGAGAGTGTGGGATATCCTATGATGAAGCATGATACCTGGTAGGTATGTGAGGATATCCTGTCAAATGTTTTTTGTGTGTTTACAGACCTGTAGTTATGAAATAATAATACATAATAACATCTCACTCATGGTGCTTTTTGTGTTAAATAAGTCTAAAACCATTACATTGATTTAACTTTATTTTTCAGTTATATAGTTCCTGCCATTGTGTCATCTGCTAAAGCCTTAGCAAGTCATATATAGGTACATCTAACTCCTTCACACAACTTGATGATGCCGACATATGGAATGCATAATACTGATCATTGATAGATTGTGTGAGTTAATGCCATCTATGCACTTGCTATAGGTCATGTGTTGTGCTCATGTTATTAAGTTTCTAATATGGTGTATGGGACATGATTGCAATTCTGATTTAATTACTTCTGCTTAAATGTTGCTTAATGTTTGTATTGAATGTATGTAGCGTTTTATATTGTCTGGCTTGCATCTCATTTATAAACCTGACAACAGTGTGAAAGTATACATGAAGGCTCCCATTGTGATCTGTACAGCTGTTGGAATAAAAATTTACAAAGCTTTTCTGTATGACAAATAATCATAACTTTAGGAAGATATCCCCTTCACATATTTAATTGTTGTATAATGCTTCAAGTTGTCTTTTTTGTTTCTAAGCATGGCATCCAGATCTGTAAATTTGTACTTAACTTCTGAATTCTTGTCTTCCTTGTTGTAAGTGTAAAAAAGGATATACTACTACCTCCTCACAAGGACAGCTATAAACTAAAGAATAATTACAATTGACAAAACTGGCTATATTTGTGGTGAAGTTATTACCTTATTCAAAGTCTGAACTGTGTCCAATCAAAAACAGTTGTTTAAAAAGACAAATTTTACAGCTTGGCGCAATAAATTATATTTATTTTGCTGCATGTATATAATAATCTAGCATAGACAATCACACAAATGATATATTTTGTTTATTATATTTGCATGGGATAATACAAAAAGACATGCTTTTTCAGAAAATGAAATCACTGTTATGGTCAACCTAGAATGAAGGATGAGCCAATATTATTCAGGAGACCAGTAAAAAACAAACGTCCATGAGTCAATTATCAAATGAGGGACTGATTGCGGATGCCGTTATTTTGTTGCCACTCATAGAAGACCGTTATTTCCTTGCTCTCTTGGTGGTGTTTTCAATTGGGCCAGATAAACAACACCCTCCTAGGGGCCACTGGACAGCCTGATTTGATACATGGGAGTTGATGACAGGTGATTCCAGAGACAACGGTGGTAATCTTTCTGTGGAGTTGCTAGCTGGAGAAATAGATGTGTTAAATATACCAGTTGTTCGACTCCCCCACTGAAACTACCCAGTAAATTTCCAAATGCTGCCAATAGAGATTCACAGCATCCCACACCACTTCAGTATGTAAAGTTTGCATACTTAACTGGAACCCTAGTAAGAAATTCTGGGCCTTATTGATCTCATTGTAGGTCCACAGCAGTTCATTCTAGGCCCTTAGTAGCTGAAATATCAGGTCCATCTGTTTCTCTTACTGAGTAGTGTTGGAAAATGGGTTATTGGTAGGGCAGGTAGGTACCTACACCTAGCAACAAGCCACAAACCTCCACAAAAGTACAGTTAGGTCTCAGTAAATTAATCCCAGCTCTACCCTTGGTAGCTTAGCATCGAGCGTCAAGGCTTAACTTAGGAGACAAAGTGTAAAGCATTCAAATATCACACAACAGTTATTAAATAAAACACAGGAAACAGTTTAAAAATCCAAAACCAATTTATAAAAATAGTTTATATTTTTATCTTTAAAATGACACAAAAACGATTAAAATCGGTTCAGGGGAACCGGAGATATGAATTTTTAAAGTATTATTATTTTCTAGCGCATAGAAACAAAAAGCGCCAATCGGGTCATCTGGTTGCACCAGGACCGGGACAAAGTCAAACTTTCAGGCCGACCGCGATGGAGCCCTGCTCGGATACAGGTCGCGGGAAGCCTCGGTTAAAAAGTTACCTTCTGACTTAGTCTTTATTTTGAAGTTTTTCTTCACCGGGACGAACCTGCCAGTTGGATCCGACCTCCTGGAGCCCTTGTCCGGATACGCGAAGTCGGTTTCCTCGGTGGTGATTTCTACCTTCGGACTTAGTCGTTTTTTCGAGATGAAAATCCTTCGACCGGGGTAAACCTGGATCTTGATCCGACGTCCGTGGAGCCCTTCTCGGATACGATGGCTGGAAGGTCCCGGTCAACTTTTTACGTTCGGACTTAGTCTTTTTTTCGGATGTTTTTCTTGACCGGGACGAACCACGAAGTCAGGCCGGGTCGCGGTTGAGGCAAGCCGGCTAGAATTTCCGCGTCGAGTCGGTCACTTTATGGAGCTTTTTTCTAAAATTTCTCCAATCTTTTCCAAACTTCTGGGGCTTCACCCAGATGTTCTTTTAAGGTTCTTTTGGGGTCCACAGCTCACCCCAAGGGTCCAGAAGTTCTGTGATGGTCCTTGGGAAGTGCGGACTTCAACTCCCAGAGTGCACCTGGCGCAAACTCCTTTTTGGCCACTGGGCAGTGGTCAGCTGGTCACTTTTTCAGGAGTTGGTGCAGGGGACTCTGGTTAGCAATTTTTCACCTGTAGCAAACAGGGAGTCCCTCCTTGAACCAGTGGAAGCCAGGCAAAGTCCTTCTTGTGGTGAAGCCCAAGTGTGCAGCTGGTGCAGTCTTTCTGAGTGCAGGGTCCAGGTGCAGGCCAGGGGTCCAGCAGGGCAGTCCTTCTTCTCCTTGTAGTTCTTTCTTCTTGAAATTTGGTGGGGATCTGAGGCGTGGGTGCAGGTCTGCCAGTTTTATCCTTGCTCCTGGGTGAAAAGCAGGGGGGCCCTGGTCCTCCAATCAGGGACAGGGTCGTCCCCCTGTGATGACCACTTCCTGGGAAGTGTGGCAAAAATCCATCCCAGAAGGCAATAGTCTCTAAAAATCCAAAATGGATGAATCTGATTTTTGGAGGAGAGATCTGGCTGAGCCCACCCACTGGTGTGGCTAAAAATCATAAACACACCCCTCTCCTGCCCTCTCCTAATCTAATCAAGGGGGCACCTGGCTGTCTGGGGTTGCAGGATGTGGGGGTGTTGCTGGGTGCTCCAGATGTCCTTCTCTGCCTTTGAAGACCAGTTTGGCAGCCCTCCCCCTTCCTGCTTCCCCATCTGCTGAGGGGAGATTCTCTCCCCCAAGCACATTCCTTTGTGTGAAGTCAGGCCACTTCACACCTCATTAAAGTAGCCTGGCAGAAGCTGCTGCAGGCTGGCCAATCAGAGCACAGCAGCAAAAACAATGCAGAGCTGAAATTGGCAACTTTTTAGGTAAAGTCTAAACTTTTTACCTGCACTAGTTATATTAAATCCTACAACTGGAAGTTGTGGGATTTATTATAACAATCAATTTGATACCAAATTCTTGGTATGTAACATTTAAGGAGACTTTAAAATTTAAAATAAAGTCTGCCCATTCTAGCCTATGAAGGCCATTTACTTCAATGAGGGAAAAACGAATTTGGCTGTTTTTACCTCACCAGGGCTTATAAATCTATTTTTATAAAGTCCCTGCTTATAGTTACATGGCACCCAGCCCTAGGGGCACATAGGGCACACCTTAGGGGTGACTTATATGTAAAAATAAGGTAGTTTAAGACTTTGGAAGTACCTTTAATTCCAAAGTCGAATTTGCATATAACTTTAATTTAAAAGCAGCCAGCAAGGCAGGCTTGCTTTTAAAATGACACTGGGCACCTCAGCAATGCACCTAGGTGTGCACCACCTATGCTGTGGTCCCTAAACCTACATGCCCTACCATATACTAGGGACTTATATGTAGGTTAACTTAGCCAATTATAATTAGCCTAATTTGCATATCCATTTTACACAGAGCACAGGCCCTGGGACTGTTTAGCAGTACCCAGGGCACCATCAGAGTCAGGAAAACACCAGCATAAAGTGGAAAATGGGGGAAAAAAGTTATGGGGCCTCTGCAATCAGCCCCAGTTTCTCACACAACCCCCCCCCAGCCCACACGCCCAGGAGACTCAGCCCAACCCTGGGAGAGTCTTCCTGGCTTGTTAGGCGAGGAAGACAGTGAAGAAAACTGGCTGTCCCTTTGCAGGGCCTACTCTGCCTTATATCCTCCTGTCAGGGTCACTCCCTCTGGGTAGTGAAGCCATCCCAACAGTAAAAGGACCCAATTCAAACTGAAACTTCCCTCTAGGGGGGTCTTCCTCCTCTCTCTCTGCCAACTTGGGTAGTGAGGTGCCCACCTCCCCTACTCCTAACTTTGCTAGGGCAACACCTAGCTTACCCAAAGAGGTCACCCAACACTTGAGCAACCCCACCATGACCAATAGGGTCAGGGGGCCTACTTTGCTATTGGCCCTGGGGTCTGCCTCCCAGGCCAAGTACAGTGCTGCCAGGAAGGCTAGCACCCAGCAGAGGCTACTGACAGCTGTCAGTACCCAGAACCACACCCTAAGCTCTCCACTGACAGGTGGCTGAGTTGCTTTAGGGGCATCTTTGGGGTCCTGGTACCCCTCTTGCTGTCTTGAGTGGGGGGCTACCACCTCCTGTGGCAGACACCCTCCTTCCACTCTCCCTTCTGTCAGTGCAAGGGCAACACCCTGCATCTGGACAGCTGCCTGACTACTCAGGACTTCCTTGGGGTCAGGTGAGGCCTCACCAGTGCCAACATTGGGCTCCCCCCTTACTGGGGCAGAGGGCCCTTGGCTCCCTGGAACTCTCTTTAAGAGTGGCCTACCCTTCCTTTTCTTCTTTCCTTTTCTTGGGGACCCCTGTCTCCTAACTGTAGGGACTGACTCCCCAGGACTTTGGGTTGGGGGGGCGCCCTGGGCGACCACCCCATCTGTGACCAGACTCACCTCTGGGAGGTCATTGCCCAGGATACAATCTAGGGGGAGGTCAGCACTGACTACCACCCTAATCCAGTCAAGGATACCCTCCCTCTCTAGGGGCACTATGGCTACAGGTTTGGAGGTGACCTCCCCTGTGGCTATCCTGACTTTCTTTGTCTTTCCTGGGACATACATGTCTGGGGTCACTAACCGGTCACTCACTACAGTGTGACTGGCACAGGTGTCTCTCAGGCCAGTGGTAGGGATCCCATTCACTTGAATGTGGTGGAAGTGCCTACTCCCACCCTCAGGGATCACCAGCTTACCATCTGGTCCTGTCTCCCAGCACAATGCTAGAAGGACTTCATCATCTGAGGAATCCTCCTCTATGGCTACACTGGACAGCCCAGTGCTAACCACCTTCTTTGGACAGGCTGCATCTCCTCTGAAGTGACCTGTCTGCTGACAGTCAAAGCAAGCCCTACTGTCCAAGAGTTTTTTTAACCCTGGGTCTCCCTGTCTCTGCTTGTCAGAGTGGGAGTGGGATTTACTCTCCTCCTCCTTAGGGTTCTGGGGTACAGAGGGAGTCTCTGTGGTGGGCTTACCACCTCCCTCCTTAGGTTTTTGGGGACCTGACCCCCCCTTCTTGGAGTCTCCCCCCTGGGACTTGACAACCACCCTGGTTCTCAACCACTCATCAGCTGCCTCCCCTAGCTCTCTAGGGTTGGTCAGCTTAGAGTCCACTAGATGCTGGCGTAACCTTTCTTGGATACAATTGGTCAAGATGTGCTCTCTCATGATCAGATTGTATAACCCCTCATAAGTATTTACTTTGTTGCCAATAATCCAGCCCTCTAGTGCCTTTAGTGAGGTGTCCACAAAGTCAACCCAAGACTGGGTACTGACCTTCTGGGTGTCCCTGAACTTCATTCTATATTGCTCTGGGGTCAGACCAAACTTCTTGACTAAGCACCTCTTCATACTAGGGTATGAATCTGCCTCCTCCCCCCTTAAGGTCAGAAGCCTATCCCTCCCTGAGTTGGGGACCAACTCCCACAAAAGGGAACCCCAGTATTGAGGCTTAACCCTTCTCATTTGGAGTGCCCTCTCAAAGGCCCCTAGCCACTTATCTATGTCATCCCCCTCTACATAAGCAGGAACCACCCCCTTGGGTAATCTGGGGCAAACTCCCCCACCCATGGACACCTCAGCTTCTTTATCGCTGCTTCCATCTCTTCTTTCTTTGCTTGCCCACTTTTTCTTTTCTAGGGCAAGCTTATCTGCCTCCAAAGCTATGTAGGCTAGCTGGGCTTCCAGCTCTCTCTCCCTGATGGATGGGTTCTCTTCTCCTGAAAGGACCCTCTTCCTACCACTAGCTTTGGGTCTGCCCCTAGTGACTGTGTCCAGTGAGGACCGTTCCTCCTCTTCCTCACTTGGGGTCTGATGCCTTTCCTCCCCTGAGTGGTTAGAGTTAGCATCATCCTCTTTTGGTTCCTCCTCTGGAGCTTCCTCTGTCTCTACCTCTTGGGCCTCAGCCCATGCTGTCAGGGATTTAATCAGGATTTCCTTCCTGAGATTAGTGGTTGCAGGCAACCCCCTCTCAATACACAACCCCCTAAGCTGGACTACTGTCAGTGTGGGTAGGCTAGCCAGATCAAGCTCCATGGTTCCCTAGTTTTGTGTCAACAAAAACTTTTTGCAAAAATTGGAAACAAGAATTTAGAAAAATTACAAAAATTCAATAATTGAAATTAATCCAAATTAATTACAAAAAAAAATTAAAATTAAAAATTAAAAACAATTTTTGCACTAGGACAATTTAAAGGATTTTTAATTTGTTTTATCTAAAACTGTAACGTGATATTGAACACAAGTACAGGATCCCGTCGCTGCTTCCAATTATGTTGGAAAATGGGTTATTGGTAGGGCAGGTAGGTACCTACACCTAGCAACAAGCCACAAACCTCCACAAAAGTACAGTTAGGTCTCAGTAAATTAATCCCAGCTCTACCCTTGGTAGCTTAGCATCGAGCGTCAAGGCTTAACTTAGGAGACAAAGTGTAAAGCATTCAAATATCACACAACAGTTATTAAATAAAACACAGGAAACAGTTTAAAAATCCAAAACCAATTTATAAAAATAGTTTATATTTTTATCTTTAAAATGACACAAAAACGATTAAAATCGGTTCAGGGGAACCGGAGATATGAATTTTTAAAGTATTATTATTTTCTAGCGCATAGAAACAAAAAGCGCCAATCGGGTCATCTGGTTGCACCAGGACCGGGACAAAGTCAAACTTTCAGGCCGACCGCGATGGAGCCCTGCTCGGATACAGGTCGCGGGAAGCCTCGGTTAAAAAGTTACCTTCTGACTTAGTCTTTATTTTGAAGTTTTTCTTCACCGGGACGAACCTGCCAGTTGGATCCGACCTCCTGGAGCCCTTGTCCGGATACGCGAAGTCGGTTTCCTCGGTGGTGATTTCTACCTTCGGACTTAGTCGTTTTTTCGAGATGAAAATCCTTCGACCGGGGTAAACCTGGATCTTGATCCGACGTCCGTGGAGCCCTTCTCGGATACGATGGCTGGAAGGTCCCGGTCAACTTTTTACGTTCGGACTTAGTCTTTTTTTCGGATGTTTTTCTTGACCGGGACGAACCACGAAGTCAGGCCGGGTCGCGGTTGAGGCAAGCCAGCTAGAATTTCCGCGTCGAGTCGGTCACTTTATGGAGCTTTTTTCTAAAATTTCTCCAATCTTTTCCAAACTTCTGGGGCTTCACCCAGATGTTCTTTTAAGGTTCTTTTGGGGTCCACAGCTCACCCCAAGGGTCCAGAAGTTCTGTGATGGTCCTTGGGAAGTGCGGACTTCAACTCCCAGAGTGCACCTGGCGCAAACTCCTTTTTGGCCACTGGGCAGTGGTCAGCTGGTCACTTTTTCAGGAGTTGGTGCAGGGGACTCTGGTTAGCAATTTTTCACCTGTAGCAAACAGGGAGTCCCTCCTTGAACCAGTGGAAGCCAGGCAAAGTCCTTCTTGTGGTGAAGCCCAAGTGTGCAGCTGGTGCAGTCTTTCTGAGTGCAGGGTCCAGGTGCAGGCCAGGGGTCCAGCAGGGCAGTCCTTCTTCTCCTTGTAGTTCTTTCTTCTTGAAATTTGGTGGGGATCTGAGGCGTGGGTGCAGGTCTGCCAGTTTTATCCTTGCTCCTGGGTGAAAAGCAGGGGGGCCCTGGTCCTCCAATCAGGGACAGGGTCGTCCCCCTGTGATGACCACTTCCTGGGAAGTGTGGCAAAAATCCATCCCAGAAGGCAATAGTCTCTAAAAATCCAAAATGGATGAATCTGATTTTTGGAGGAGAGATCTGGCTGAGCCCACCCACTGGTGTGGCTAAAAATCATAAACACACCCCTCTCCTGCCCTCTCCTAATCTAATCAAGGGGGCACCTGGCTGTCTGGGGTTGCAGGATGTGGGGGTGTTGCTGGGTGCTCCAGATGTCCTTCTCTGCCTTTGAAGACCAGTTTGGCAGCCCTCCCCCTTCCTGCTTCCCCATCTGCTGAGGGGAGATTCTCTCCCCCAAGCACATTCCTTTGTGTGAAGTCAGGCCACTTCACACCTCATTAAAGTAGCCTGGCAGAAGCTGCTGCAGGCTGGCCAATCAGAGCACAGCAGCAAAAACAATGCAGAGCTGAAATTGGCAACTTTTTAGGTAAAGTCTAAACTTTTTACCTGCACTAGTTATATTAAATCCTACAACTGGAAGTTGTGGGATTTATTATAACAATCAATTTGATACCAAATTCTTGGTATGTAACATTTAAGGAGACTTTAAAATTTAAAATAAAGTCTGCCCATTCTAGCCTATGAAGGCCATTTACTTCAATGAGGGAAAAACGAATTTGGCTGTTTTTACCTCACCAGGGCTTATAAATCTATTTTTATAAAGTCCCTGCTTATAGTTACATGGCACCCAGCCCTAGGGGCACATAGGGCACACCTTAGGGGTGACTTATATGTAAAAATAAGGTAGTTTAAGACTTTGGAAGTACCTTTAATTCCAAAGTCGAATTTGCATATAACTTTAATTTAAAAGCAGCCAGCAAGGCAGGCTTGCTTTTAAAATGACACTGGGCACCTCAGCAATGCACCTAGGTGTGCACCACCTATGCTGTGGTCCCTAAACCTACATGCCCTACCATATACTAGGGACTTATATGTAGGTTAACTTAGCCAATTATAATTAGCCTAATTTGCATATCCATTTTACACAGAGCACAGGCCCTGGGACTGTTTAGCAGTACCCAGGGCACCATCAGAGTCAGGAAAACACCAGCATAAAGTGGAAAATGGGGGCAAAAAGTTATGGGGCCTCTGCAATCAGCCCCAGTTTCTCACAAGTAGCCATATGCATCGGATTTTGCCTTATAGTGTGAGCAGATGCTTAGACACACTTAGGCCCATATTTATACTTTTTGTGCATCCCATTTGCTTCATCTTGTGACGCAAAAGCGGAGCAAACTTACAAAATTCAATTATATTTTGTAAATTTGCTTATGTGTCAAAACATTACGCAAATGCAGCGCAAATAAAATATAAAAATGGGTCCTAGTCACCCTCCCAACAAGCGTTTCTGCCTCACCTCTCATGACCCTGTACCCTTGAGAATGCAGCCACAGATATATGTCTGCCTTGGCTGTACAACAGTTGTTGATGGCATTGTATAAATTGGAGCCAGGACTAGGGTAGCCTTTGTTATTGCTTTTATGAAAACACAAGACAGGATGATTGGCTCAGAAGTGTCCAATAGGTGCTGGCCTCTTGTTGATGGCTCCACATTTGTAATAGGGTTGGGGAGAGTAGACACAGCTCTTTGTCTTGATAAACCTGAAGGGCCTGACTGACCTTTTGCTCTTCGCCATGAGTAGGAAAAGTATTTCCATTGAAGGCTTCAAAGTTGGCTGTTCGGCAGAGTGGAGATTTGATGCTTCGAGCTTTGGTTTCTGGTTTGTAGAACTTAGTAAAGAAAAGAATCAAACATTTTGTGCACTGACATGCTTGAATACATTTACTTAAGAAAACATTAACCATGTAAATATCACTTAGTATAATTGTCACAATGTTTCAAAAAACAACAATGTTGTCAAAGGTACGTCCAACATACAAAAGGATACATATTTAAAGTTTGAGGAAGATTAGTACATCAATACCACTGAAGACATCACACCTACATTATCACACGGTATTTTAATTAGGGGTGTGTGAAGCTTGCATAATTTAGTGTTATGTAATTATGCTAAATTATCACAAAATTATGTCAAACTGCAATAAAATTATGTGAAATGCATCTCACTCTCAAATATTTACCTCAATCTTCTGTTAGAGTAAAAATTTAACTCAAGAATTGACTCAACTTGTTTTCTGGTCACTAAGGTTCAAAACACTGACTCTTTCATTCAGACTAGTAGATTTGTGCTAAAATAATTGTGTATCAGTCAGCTTAGGTAAAAAATCTACCTGAAATGTTGTTAACCAAGCATGGTAAAGTTACTGCTGCTCAGGTTTAAAACGCTTTCACTGCGTTCAAATTTGTGGATTGAAACTCAAACATTACCTGAACAGTTCACTGAGGTAAAACATGTACCTGAAATGCCACTCTTCTTCAAAAATTACCCGAACAGTACATCTCATATTACAATTTTCCAGAAATAATGTGATGTGACGTAATCATGTAATCTTGGTAATTACATATCAATTTCATTATGAAAATAATTACCAAAATCACGCCAATTACACCAGTGTATTTAAAATTTCACCCAAGCCTAATTTAAATATAATACATTTGTAATAAGGGGGGTGGGATATCTAAAACACTGTAAAGACTAAAATTAGATTAAGGCAATTGTGGTACTAAATGTAACTTTAATACTTTTTAAAGTTTTGACTGATTTCAACATACCTCTGTATTAGGCAATGTTTTGAAGGCCCTCTTTTGAGCGTGGTAAACCATGACATCTACAAATTGACTGAGTCACGTGTACTTATTAGGTGTGTAACTATGCAAAATTTAGAGATGCTAAACAATGCAATACTGGTGGACCTCAATTCATCATTTTCATACCTCATAAAACTATTTGCCATATTTAACTGTCAAATAAAACCGTAGCATATAGTACAAAAAGTATAACAGTTAAAATCTTGTATTTTATTGCTGTAGGTTTTGTGGGATTTACAATCCAGTCTCAGTACAAAAATGGCTTCAGCATGATTATTATAGCATGGATGTGCCAGTTAAATATATGTGATTCAAGCTGTAGTCCTTTGGATAGTGAAAAAAGGCAAGTAAACTGATTCAACAATCACCCCAAGTCTTGTTTCAACATAATGTTAACCACATCCCTAAAAAGGATATGTAAAACAGAGCTGTTTGTAGTAGGGCTAGCTGTTCCATATGAAAAGAATGAAATACAATTTAATATGAAATAGTGTTACAGGACAAATTGACTTACACTTTTAAAAAACAAAATCAGACAAAATAACAACATTTCACATAAAAAGATAATTGTTAACCTTGATAAACTCATTTTAATGAATGTGTATTAATTAGAATAACATCACTTTAGCCTGCAATTTTTCAATGTATGATAATATGTATTTGAACTCTCAATTATCACATCCAATTTCTGTTACTGAAATAGATGTGACTGAGTTGTAGAAATACTCCCAGGAGCTACCAAATAGCTCTCACCTAAATTCAGATGTATCAGAATGGGCAAAAATGAACCTCTGAATGTGAAAGTTAGAGAGGGTATATTATAGAGAATCCTTTTTAAATTGTATATGTCACATCATCATTAATTTTGATATCATTCTTCAGGCTTCCGATGTTGTTCACATATAACACAGGGCATGCACTGCCAAGGCAAAGAAGGGAATACATAAAACTATCAACAATGTCAGTATGATTTAAAACCTTGATTTGGACTTGCAGGCATCTGTCTATTTGGTTTCTGATGTACAATGGATGCAAATGATGCTGACTAAGCATTATATGTGTGTGGACAATAGACTTAACATAATAAAATGATCAAAGAAACACCACCAGCAATCAGAAGCCAGTTTGTGGATGTAAAACACATCAACCACCTTCTAGTGGAAGAAAGTGGGTATTGTTGGGCAATGTAATTTATCACACATTGTGTAGTGTGTGCCCTGTAGTCATTCCTACCCAGAAGCTCATTGCACGCAAAAAGGTTTGTAATCTCCAGGAACCCTGAATTTGGGAATATTCACATACTTGTAGCCAGGAATAAAGGTACAGCAAAAGGGTCATAATGTTCACTTATGTTAAAGGTATAGGAATAAAAAAACTAGAGTGCAGGTTAATGAAAAAGCACGTTTGACCATTAGACTGGACCTCATTGTTGGCCTTTGGACCATGGTTGATACCATGTGAATCTGTACTTGCCTCTGCTAAGGGAATAGCAACCTTATGACAAATACTAAGGTGTTGTATTGTAACTTAAACTAATAAACTCTGAATGTATAATATTTGCTAGGGACATGTCATGTGCACTTGTTTCTTGGTAATATTTAAATTATTAAATTTGATACATCTTAATTTCTAATGCACGTTTAATTGAAATGTGACATTTTGCAGACATATTGAAATATATACTTATCTGTATTTTGGATTTTATGTCTGATATGTTTTTAGTTCAAGATTAGGAAGGTATTACTTTTTTTGAACTGCTACAATATATTGAACATTGTTCTAAATTAAGTCTGTGTGCTATGTGCCAGACCTAACAAGATGCTGAGATCAGGTAAATATAGTAATTTTGAAGATTTACATTAACATGTATTTTGATAAGAACTTCAAGTGGACGACTACAATACTAAACTAATAAGCAGATAAAATACCACACAAATGTTTAACAGGAAATTGAAACATACATTAAACCTTTAAGTGTGAGTGTCATTCAATGGTAGACACCTGCACACCCTCCCTAGTGCATCTGTCGGTCATTTGACCAAAACTGGGGAGGGATATACTGGAAAAAAGGGAGGGTAGATGTGGAATCACTTTGGCATCAGCCCCTGCTCGCTCCCACCCATCTGTGATGTCAGTGCACCGGAAGGTGAGCTGACGTCACATTTTTCCCATTGGATTGAGGAAGGAGCACTTAAGCGTTCCATCCACTCTGGTGTGGACAAAAGCCATAAAAGGCCTTCCCACATTTCAAAGAAGCCTCATTGGAAAAGGGGAGAGTCTCCACTTTCAAATGAGGCCTTCCTGAAACAGTTTACGTGTAGTGGATCACAGGCTTGCAGTGATCCACTGCCAGGAGACCCACTAGACACGAGAGAAACTGATTGAGGAGTAGGCCCTCATGGTGCACGGGTCAACCCCCCTTCCGGGCATAAGAATTTAAAAATAAAGTAGTTTTCCACATAGGAGCATGATCATGCCCCTTTGGGAAGTAAAAAAAATATGGAGCAGATTTAAGAGCCCCCAGCGCCTCCTTGCGCCACATTAATGTCATTTTTGTGACACTAATGTGACACAACGAGGCCAAAATCCCCATGCCAAATTTACAAAGTGGCGCAATGCATGCATTGCACCACTTTGTAGCTCTTTGCACTACATTATGCCTGCACCAGGCATAATGTATGCAAAGGGGGCGTTACCCCGTTAGAGGGGCCGAAGAAATGGCACAAAGAAATCTAAAAGGCACACCACTGTTTCCAATGGGCCTGAATGGGTTATACAGGATTAGCGTCAACATTTTTTACGCTAATCCTGCAAGTTCCCTAACTACTGCCATCGTGAGCCATACGTAAAATATGGCACACACATGGTGGTGTTAGGGGTCGCTAAGGGGGGCAAGAACAGTGGCGCTGCACTGGGTGCAGCACCACTTTTCTTAAATCTGGCCTTATATATATTTTTTTTAAATGTGAAATTATGAGGGGTAAGCCCTCTTGACATGTGGATTGACCTCCTGATGGGGGTGAATTATTTTTTATAAATGAGTGGCAAGTATCGATGCACTCTTTATTTGCTGTGGTTAAACCCACTCCTTTAAGAAGAAACCATTTTTTTTTTATTCACAGAGCTTACCTGTTACCAAACAAGTTTACGAAAATTAGGAAAGTGGGAGTTGCTAAATGGGCAAAGTGTGGGTAAGAGAATGCAACAGATATTCACATATTTATGAAGTATCCAGCAATACACCTGTTTTGGGAAGAAGTGGGTAAGGCCATCTCGAGTGTGGTGGGGGTGGCCATCAAGATAAGCCTCTCTCTATTTTTGGGAAAATAAAGGGGTCTGAAGAGTTGAGTGGGGATACGAAGAAGTAGATTTTCTATTCCATAATTTTGTCTAGTAGGGAAATATGTCAAAAATGGGTAGGAGAATCACTTATTTTGTATGCAGAATAGCTTGATGCACTTCCCTGTACCTCGAAAATCGATATGGCTAGAGGTGTCTCTAAGGAGAGGAAATTTTGGTTGTCTTTGGTGAAGTGAATGGGGAAATAATGTAGCACATAGGGCTGTAAGGCAATAAGGTTACAAGTTTGTATCCTGTCCAATGATTACACCTTCCTTCTGCTCTTTTGCTGCAATGGCAATGTGGCATCCCAATTGGGGTAAGGTGAGAGAGATGCGGCCTCCCTGGCCAAGGTCTGCATTGAAAGTGAGAGGCTGCGTATCGACAGGGCTCAGAGAAGACCTGGACTCTGAGGTGAATTAGGACGTAAAAAATAGTCACATAATAATGTACTCCCCCGCAACATAACTCCAGCGACTGTGGTGATAGCACTGTGTGTTTTCACAAGGAGCACACCTTAACACAAAGTTGCATGGGCTATTATTTGAATGTGTGCTTCCTAAGAGCAAAGGTAGATTTGTAGCTTTGGAGAATTAATTTTATACAGGCAAATGCCAAGTAGGTCCCCCAATAATAAAGTCTTGCTTAAGCCATGAAAAAAGAATCTTTGTAGAACCAGCAGATTCAAGAAAGAAGATTAGGTGAGTTACCTTTGTGTTTATTTACAGTTGCACATCTCACATGCACACACCCACCTACTGATTTTGAACAATACTTCTGACATCTATGTAGGAAAGTGTTTTAGAAGGATGGCTTTAGCCTGTAGCAGAAATAGCGTCTTGTTAGATGTCTGCTGCCCAGCCCATAACTTGGGTTATGGAGGACATCTCTGTGGCAGGATTAGAGACAGCAGACACTGAAACAGCATCGAAAGAAGAGGAAAATGGAGCAGTATCTTGAAGTGATTTTTCAGTCAGCGGAGTTCCATCTTGTGACTCATCTTCCAGCGACTCTGAGAGACGCAAACAGAATGTGTGCAACGGAGCAAATGTAGCACTTTAGACTAACCCAGAGAGCAGGCATGTGCAGCAGCAAGCCCTGACGGAGTGCTCTCTTGGCAGCCTCCCAGTTTAGTTCAGCCCCAAATTCCACCTTTCACTGTCGACGCTGGATGTAAAGTGGATATGGCCAATTTTTTGCCAATTGACTACATCTATCTCTTTTTCGATGTTGACTTCTTACAGCAAATGGTGAAGCAAATAAATAAGTGTGCCAAACAATTTCTGAGGGAGCATAGTGGTACTCTAGGGCCTCACTCAAAGCACCCCAGTGGACTATGACTTCACTTGAGAAGTTGAAGATATTTTTGAGCCTTACGCTCAAAATGGGGTCAATTCATAAACCAACCTTGCAGCCATATTGATCTACTCGAACGGTTTGGGTAACCCCCATCTTCGCACTGTACATTAGCAAACAGCATTTTTTGCTATTGCAGAGTATGCTGCATTTCAATGACAATTCTACTGCATTGCCCTGGGACCGTCCAGACCATGACAGGTTCTTCAAAATTTGGCCTGTCATGCAACATTTGACTGCCAGGTTTCCAGAGATTTTACTCCTGGAAAGAGTATAGCCATTGATGAGTCCTTGATCTTTTACAAAGAGTGCCTGCTGTTCAGACAGTACATTGTGGGCAAAAGAGCATCAAGCTATACATGTTGTTTGAGAGCTATGTTGACTATGTGTACAGCTTCTGAGTGCATACAAGAAGGACTCCACTCTGAACCCTGTAGGTTGCCCTCCCACACTAGGAGTCCCAGGAAAAGATTGTATGGGAACGAGTACAGCCACTCCTTCACAAAGTTTCTAAAAAATGTGCAGTTTCTACAGGAGTAGAGCTGTTCAGTGAGATGTACAAAACTGGCACTGCGACATGTGATACGTTTCAATGACCCTCCAAAGAATTCCTACAGGAGTTTGCTTGTAAGAAGCTACAGAAATCCCAAAGCACTGCATTGCATTCCAACAATCTGCTCACAGTCAAGTTCTCTGATAGCTGTGATCTGTACATGCTCACTAAAATTCATGATGAAAACACTTCCCCATCACAATTTGGGGTAGGATGGCCAAATTTCACAAGCCCACCTGTATTTTTGATTACAACAAGTATGTGGGTGGAGTGAATAAGAATGACCAGGTTCTTCAACCATACAATGCGAGTCATAAAACTCATACTTGGAATAAGAAACTGTTTATCCATCAGAAAACTACAGGAAGTCTCATGACTTTTATTTGTCCATCATTGAAAGTCTTCCGGGTACAGAAGCAGCAGCCTCCACTTCATGTGCTCTGGAAGATGTCACAAGGCTGCAGTATCAATACTATTCTGATCTCATTCCTAAAACAGCTAAACAAACTTGACCATGTCATCATTGTAGAGTCTTCTCTAAGCAAGAAAAGAGGCAGGAAAGTCATGTTTACTGTCCCCAGTGCCCATCTAAGCCAGCCCTGTGTTTTCCACTTGCTTTATGTTGTACCATACAAAAGTGAAGTATTGGGAAATTGATTGAGGGGAACTGCTGTTAGATAAACCTTTCAATGGCTGTGCCTGCATAAATACCCTCCATTGGTCACTACTTTATTAAGCAAGCAGCCGTATAATTTTTGTTCCTCTAATCAGGGACTTGCTCATGGCCTGCTCAACACCTTTGTTTGCCATCAAAACATGATGGGTTTTCTCTTTGCTGATTGACAAGTGTATTATAGTCTCCACACTGCACATAATGGTGGACAGAACATAAGCCACCTTGTCACAGAGTGCCCTGTGTGGCAAACTTGCAAAGACTTGACTAGGTTTTGTAGTGCTTTTTAGGGAACTTACACGTACAACACAATGAAAACCTGATTGCCTAGGAGAATCAGATTAAGTGTAATAAGTCAAACAAACATCCCATGGGACTTATTCACCAACATTCCTAATTGCTTTTAAAGTGTGCAAACTCAAAAAGTAGCTTGTATCATAATCAATATTATTAAAAAGGATATAGTTTCTTGCATGATGATGATTTCAAATTTTTCAGGACAAAGTACATTTCAGTATGTATCAACATCAGTGCAGACAACGCAGTGCTCAGACAGTGTACTAATATGTATACAGCAACATAGACAGTGAACAGATTGCAAGGTTGTTATCAAACAAACAGAAACAAAGATCTTGTCTGTTCATGTATGGTATTTCCAGGTTAACCCTAAAATTATTTGATAGCAACTTAAGGAGGGGATGTCAATGATTCTACCTATAGTTAGTCTTTGTGCTTCATCAGAACAAAATTTGTTTAACTAAACTTCCTGAAAAATTGTGGAATCTTGGGACCTTCAATAAGGCATCCTCTAATCAATGTGTGCAAGAATACTTCAAGATAGAGCCTACAATGAATACCAGACTGCTTGGTTAGTCAGACAGTTCCAGTGGCTAAATAAATTATTCATAAGTGCACATTTGTATTGTATGGAGAAAGTGATCACACCTACACATACAAGCGTATTCCTAGACAAGGAAAAACAGTCCTGTGGAGGTAAATGGATTACTCTGGACCTTTGCATTGTGTCACATGCTACATGTGTTGAGCGCAATCTATAGGATTCCTGTATACACTCTCAAGCAGATTGATATCTTTTGAGGTAAGGATACTCCATCACAGTGGCAACAGAGCATCCTTACCATGAAGCTAAGGGTCTGGCAGCCTGATATATATGTGGATAGAATATTGGTGTAACCGTGGGGAAGATTACCTGGTATGGATGCACCCCTTCTGTGTCCAGAATGAGTAATGGCCATCTGCAGCTAACCTCTGTGTCCACGCAGCTAATTCGGATGTGCAGCATATAGGTCATCTCTCACTGCCCGTCACCACCTAAAAAGCCATGGTGGTAAGGGCCAGTAATAACTTGCTATTTCCCCTCTTACTCAGGGAGGTAACGTCCATAGTGAGATAGGCATGATTTAAGAGGGCCTACCGCCACTTTGCGCCCCCTTACCATTTTTTTACACTAAGGTGGCCTTTTCCCCATGCCGGTTTACAAAGAGTTGCAATGCATGCATTGCGTCTCTTTGTAACCCTTTGTGTTTCACTATGCCTGCGCCAGGCATAATGTATGCAAAGAGGGCACTCCCCGATTGGGGGGCCAAAAACATGGTGCAATTAAATCTAAGAGATTTCTTTCCATTGTTTTTTTCAGCACTTTTAATGCCTGCTCAGATCAGGTGTTAAAAAGGGGCACACCATTGTTTATATGGGCCCATATGTTCTGTTCTGGGTTACAGCCAAAATGTTGTTGCTAGCCCTGAACATTACATCAATAGCGTCAAAAATGTTGATGCTGTTGCCCCCTATCCCGCGCCACGGTGTGTCATATCTTAGATCCGGTGCATACAAGGTGGCGTTTGGGGGACGCTAAGGGGCACAACTGGGTCCAGTGCCACTTTCCTTAAATCTGCCCTTTTGGTTTTTTATAAATTAAAAAACAAATTGATGGGCGGCTCTGTCATGTTGGAGTAGTGCGTCAAATGTAAAGAAGGCATTGACAGGAAGCTCTGTTTTGGCAGCTCCTGTCAAAGATTTTGATAGCTTTGTTGTCATTTCTAAATTTGGCATGTGGAGTATCTCAGCGTGGCAGACGTTAATTCCTCCGTGAGTCCGGCAGAGCCTTCATTATCAACCAAAATGTAAAGATGACCCTTACTCAGAACTCCTTGGGTTTTTTTTTCAATGTGGGAAGCTGTGGATTTTGGGCCCTATCTCAGTTGGCATGTAGGCAAACCTGCACATTTTTTGAACCTAGAGAACCATGGGAGTCCAGGGATGTAAGACTTTGGTGGCTCTCACCAGGTAATTTAACCCAATAGCCTGTGCTAACATTAAAGTTTGGCAAAAAACACACAGTTTCATCACATTTCTGTGCCAGAAAGACATGGAATATGCAGGGAGCCACAGGCTTTCTACCATCATGATTTACCACACATATAAGAATAGTGCCCCACCTGTGTGAAAAAGATACAAAAGGCCCTAAATTGCTTTTTTGAGAGATAAGAAATAGGGGTAGGTGTTTAATTTGGGGTTGTGCTTTGGCCCCACCCATGTAAACCTGCATACCACAGACATTTTTTTTAACTAGTTATCCATGGGAGTCCGGGGTGGAGTGCCTTGCATCGACCCCACAAGGTTTTCTTACCCACAATGCTCTGCAAACCTCAAACTCTGGCTGAAATCACACATTTTCCTTCAATTTCTGTGAGTGAAATTTCAGGAATCCACAGGAATCCAAAGAATTCCTACCTCTCTGCATTACCCCATTGTGCCAAAAAAAACTCTTCCCCACTGTGTGGCTGGGCCCAGTGCCCGCTACAGGAACTGATCAAACCAAAGAAAATGGGAGCCTTCGCCAGGGGACTACCATTGACCTTGGTTTGATCCGTTTCTGTCACAAGCACTGTGCCTAGCCTCACCGGTGAGGTACCATTTTTATTGGGACAATTGAAATGTTTGTGGTTCTCCATGAATTTGGGAACTTTCTGTTCGAGAAATGTGAGGAAAATGTGTTTTTTTAGTCAAAGATTGAGATTTGTAAGGAATTCTGTGTCAAAAATCAGCTCATACTGGATACCCCTTTGTGTTTAGATTTCAAAATTGTACAGAATTGCTCGGTTTCCTTAGGTGCCTGCTGAGCTACAGTCCCACACATTGAAAAAAAAGGTTAATTTTCAGTGGAAAACCTGATGCATCCTTTTACATTTTGGGCCGTTTCTTGTCAGGGGAACTAGGCCTAGGTCTAGCCACAAAAGTGAGGTACAATTTTTATTGGGAAACTTGGGGGAATGCCAGGTGGAAAGAAGTCTGTGACTCACCCCAGATTCAGGCATTTTCTATAACAGACATTTTAGGAAAATATGCTTTTTAGGTCATAGTTTGAGGTTTGAAAGGGATTCTGGGACAAAAAACCCACACAAATTGGGAAAAAAGGTTACATTTTCAGTGGAAATGTGATGTGTCCATGTTGTATTTTAGGCCATTTTCTGTTGCTGGCAGTAGGCCTAGCTACACAAGTGGGGAACAATTTCTATTGGGAGATATGGGGAAATGCTGAGTGGAAGGAAGTTTGTGGCTCCACGCAGATTCAAGAACTGTGCATCACCAAAATGTGAGGAAAATGTGTTTTCTTTAGGCAACCATTGATATTTGCAAAGAATTAAGGGTAAAAAAAGCCTTGTGAGAGCCATTCAGGTCAGCCCAGCCTTGGATACCCTTAGGTGTATAGTTTCCAAAAATTTACAGGTTTGCTAGGTTTCCTTAGGTGCCAGTAGAGCTAGGGTCTAAAATCTACAGCTACCCTGTTTAAAAAAAAAATGGGTCAGTTTTAAATGGAAAAATGTGATGCATCCACACTGCATTTTGGGCTTTTTACTGTTATGGAAATGATGCCCAGTGACACAAGTGAGGTACCATTTTTATTGAGAGATGCAGGGAAATTCCGGGTGGAGGAAGATGCTGGCTCCCCACAGATTCTAGAACTTTCCATCACAGAAATGTGAGGAAAATGTATTTCTAGGTAATGTTTGAGGTTTGCAAGAGATTCTGGGTAAAAAAACTGATGAGAGGCCAACCAAACTGGCTACTTGGATGTTGCGTTTTTGTTCATTTCCTGTCACAGGCAACATTTTTATCAGAAGATTGAGGGAGCATAGAATGTTAGAGCATTTGTTATTACAAAATGGATTTCACTGCATTTGTGCCTGTCAAATGTAAGCCAATGTATAAGAAAGAAGACATTTTGAAAACTACTCTCTAAACCATACACTAGTATGAGTAGACATAAAAATACACATATGTACTCATAACCCCTTCTTCTAAACTTCATATCTTGTGCCCATTTCAGAAATACATAGGTTTCCTTGATACCCACTTTTCACTCTTTACCTATTTCACGGTATGAATTTTGTCTATACTCGGTACTCAGTGGGAAACTACTGTGCGGTGCAGCAAAGTTGCTGGAACTGGATCCCTTGGGTTCTTGGAGAAAATAAGAACTCTATATATCCTCGCAAGCATAAGGGTCTAGCAGACCTAATGGTGTAATGATTTTATAAATTACCTATTGTGATAAAAGTTACAGATGCAAATTGTGTCACAAATGTTCGTTTTTATCCACTCATTTTCAACATTTCCCTATATCAAAAGTTATATTCCTTTGGAAAAACCTTGAGGGATCTACACATATGACCCCATGCTGAATTCAGAATTCCATCTACTTTTCAGAAATCTATCGCTTCCCTGGATCACCCATGAGTTACACACTCGTTTCCCTCACAAACTGGAAGTAGGTCGATAGAACATAAAATAGGAAAAATAGGTTACCTCTTTTAAAACTGCCAGAAATCCTTTAGAATTCCTAAAATGTTGGAAACAAAGGAAGCAAATTTGGCATGGATACCTTATGTGAAAAATAAATTTGGGGGAGCTATAAGCATGACGCATGACTTACCCCAAAGAGACAAAAAAGGGCTCAGCACTGGAGGGGAGAAGGTCCAGCAGCTAAGGGGTCAAAGGAAGCATTATGAGACTTTGGGGCATATTTAGGAAAAGTGGTGCTGCACACAGTGCAAAGACACTTTTCTTGCACCCCTTAGCACCTCCTAACGCCGCCATGTCTGCGCCGTATTTAAAACATCGTGCACCATGGTGGTAGTTAGGAAGCTAGCATCAGAATTATTTACGCTAGTCCAGTGTTTTACAGGATTAGCATCAAACTTAATTGCTAATCCTGCAAAGCACCCAGAGGCCCATTGTAACCAATGGAAGCCTCCTATTAACGCCTGCTCTAAGCAAGTGTTAAAATTGCAGAAAGAAATGACGCAAAGAAATCTCTCAAATTTCTTTGCTCCATTTTTTCAGCACCCCCTTACAGGGAATCCCCCTTTTGCATACATTATGTGTGACACAGGCACAATGTATGCAAAGGGTTACAAAGTGGTGCAATGCATGCATTGCGCCACCTTGTAAATATGGCGTGGTGTTTTGGGACTTCTAGCGCCACATTATCATTAAAAAACTGACGCTAATGTGTAGTTAGAATGGCGCTAGGGGCCCATAAATATACCCCTTAGTTTGTGAAAACACATAGCTGAAGTATGAGCAGTTCTGCTAATTGAAAAATAAATACCTGGTGCCATTGAACCCCTATCAGAACAAGAGAAGGCCTCCTAAAATCAATTACATGAATTAAAATACAATCCATGACTCAGTAGGCCTAATCACTATGACAGAAAATGTTTAAAATAGAATTCTGGAAAATGAAAAATAAGTGACTCTGAGGTCCCTCTGGGGGCATGGAACCCCTATGGCAAAAACTGATTAAATTAATAAACACAAATAACTATCGACTACGCAGACTATAACCAAGCTGGAAACACAATAACAAAACAGACATATAAAAATGTAAAACCTAGCCAAAATATGTATAGACTCTTAAAGGCCAATATTTTTAAAAGTAGGAGTGAGCACAGGTTTATAAATTTCTTTTTAACTATGCAACATTTCAGAAAAAATACTTCAAATTATACGAAATGCAAATCTGCCATTAAGCTCTATATCGTAGCCGAAAATGTGTCTTCGTGTCTACTTTTACATGACGATGTATCTCGCGCTAAAAATTGTGGAAAAACATGCGGTGAGAACAGCCCTCCGTATTCTATTACTTCACATTGTTTCTATGCAATTACAGTAGAATTTCTACACGAACTTGCTTGAAATTACACGAATAGTGTAATTCCGAGATTTTCACATAACAAATATAACATGAAAATCTGCACATTTCACAAGATTACACTAGTGTAACAAATATATGCCAGTATCCTGTGCAAGCAAAGAGGAGGCATAAAGGACAAAGGGAAAATGACACTCACTGGTTTCACGAAATGGTGGACGAATACAAAGCAAACACGTAGACTGCAGGAGGACAACAAGAGAATGTCTATGTGTTGTGGAGTCTTCTCTTCCACCATAATCAGCAAAAACAGGTAGAATTGCAAGGATTCAACCAATATATATAAAAAAAATGTGCGTAGGTCCAACCACAGATCCAGGCACCACCAGAAAAGCAACGATTAGAATGAAAAAAAAAAATACAATTTCAAAGTGATAACTATACAGCAACATGGACACAAATAAAAATACTGTACATTTGGTACGAAATCATAGCCATTCACAGGGCCCTCCAATACCTCTAGCGAATCATCTGTGAGAATGTGAAAAATGTATGTAACTAACAGGGAAAAACAGTAAATGCGTATCATTGACTAAGTACAAAAAGCAAAACAGCAATGAATAAAAACAAATCTGGAAACAAGGTCAAGAAAAATAATGAAATACATCTCCAGACCTCCTACACCACCCCAGCATAGCATAGCACTTAAACTCTTGACCCGCAATCCTCACATGGTCTTCCCCGCCTACTTTAGTCCGGAATAAAGGCCCTCTAGAAAACAAATGCACAGAGAAACTAAATAAAATGAGACGGAAAAACTGTTTTGTGTTACTGATCACAATCCTAACCCAAAATGTCTGACACTACTGACGATTCTGCTGGGTAATGAAAATGTATTTTGGGCTTAATTGTTTTCCTGACATATTTAGAATTCTGACTACTGGGAGCCTAATAAACCCTTGCAGGTGAACGTAATCCAGCCATCAACCTGTTGACTAATTAGTTAACTCCGCTTGGTATTCTTGAGTTTTAGGAAAGGCCACAGTAAAGTTATGCATAAACTACACACATGAATAAAATACACATGTGGGTCACAGTTTAATCTTATACAACCCATATGAGACAGAATATGTCATTTGGGATTCCAACCAGTAGTGTGTCACTGAAGGTCAAGTTGTACCCTTCAGATATCTGGTTTGCTCATTTTGACACGATAAAACCCCACTTCTAATGTTAAATAGGCTGCTTCGAAATTGTGCCTTGAAGCCCACAAGGCCCTGATGCTTACTGTTCTGAGATGTTCCATGCATTATATGTTAACATGTAGATTTCAGCAGTAAACGAGTTCCAAAAATTCAACTTGCTTCATAAATTAAAGCATAATTTCCAGTGATAAAAACAACTTTATATATAAAACCTATAAATGGGTAATTTTCCCTGGGGACCAGCTAGAAAATCTACCTTTGTGTATTTCCATAAGAAAAAATAACTGATAAACAATAAACTGTTCTGCATGGGGGAGGCTTGAAATGTCCCTCATGTAGGAGGACAGTCATAAGAAGGCCCACTTGTCCAGCGTAATCTGGGGGAGGTGGCGGAAGAAGGGGCAATGGGCACTAGGGTGCCAGAATGCAACTTGTGTATGCAATCTTGACTAATTGTGTTCAAGGTGGTATGTCATCATTAATAATCATTCATTTGTGGGCCTGCACTAGGTTGTCCCAAAGGTCAGCTAACGGGGCAAGTCGTAGCCCACAATGCTCCTCTCCCCTCAAGGCAGTACCTTCTTCCTGGGCCCAGTGTTGGAGATCAGTGTGCCATTTATCTAGCGAGGGGGGAGTATAAGACTTCCAGCTACGGGTAATAGTTCGGCATGTGAGCAGTAGAGCTAAATCCATGACTCTTTGCTGATTCTACTAGACCAAAGGGCACTCCAAGATTGCCCTGCTCAGTGTTTTCTTACAACGTTTGAGACTATTTCATGAGGTCGCCAGGGCACACCAAACAGTATGCAAAAAGACCATAAAATGAGATCAAGTAACTCAAATAAAGTCTTAGATGCATCCTGTGATTACTATAGATTTTGGGGGTCATTACAACCCTGGCGGACGATGTTAAAGCGGCGGTAAGACCGCCAACAGGCTGGCGGTCTTTTTTTGGGAATTGTGACCATGGCGGTTACCGCCATGGTCATCCACCGCTTATCCGTTCCGCCCGCCAGAGCGGAGACGACCGCTGGGCTGGAGACCTGGATCTCCAGCCCGGCGGCCATGACAATACCGCCGCCGGTATTGTGACCCGGCTTACCGCCGTGGATTTCCAGCGGTAGGAACCGCCATGAAATCCATGGCGGTAAGCACTATCAGTGCCAGGGAATTCCTTCCTTGGCACTGATAGGGGTCTCCCCCATCCCCCACCCCACCCCGACTCCCCCACCACCCTGCCACCCCCCAAGGGTGGCAGGACCCCCCTCCCCACCCCGACATTACCTTACACATACACACCCGACACGCACGCAGGCACCACCAACACACATACACGCACACACACCTACACACATGCCAACATCCACACACACAGTCAGACACGCACACCCACATTCAAACATACACGAACACATCCATACAGACATACCTACAGACATACACGCACTCATTCCCAAAACACGCAACACCCCCGCAAGCATACACGCACTCACACACCCCCTCTACATACACCCACGCACACCCCCATGCACGCACACAACACACAACACTCCCCCAGCCCCCTCCCCTCACGGACGATCGACTTACCTGTTCCGTCGATCCTCTGGGAGGGGACAGGAGCCATGGGGGCAGCTCTGCCAACACCACATCGCCAACAGAACACCGCCACGTGGAATCACAGGTCGTGATTCGCTGGGCGGTGTTCTGTTGGCGTGGCAGTGGAGGTGGAGCAACCTCCACTTCCCCGCCGCCCGTCACTATGGCTGTTGGCGGCTCTCAGTCGGAAAAACGACGTAGAGATGCCAACAGTCATAATACGATGAGCGGAAAACCGCCACCACTGGCGGTCTTCAGCACGGCGGTCCCTCGGCGGTCTTGTAAAAAGACCGCCGAGGTTGTAATGAGCACCTTAGTCTTTCAAAAGCATGTAACATCCAAGAAAGCAGCCAACACATGTTTCGTCATCCAGACTTTCTCAAGGATGCAATGAGCAATATGCATATGAAAATAGGGGTAAGATATATTTACAATAACAGGGAAGTTAGGCTATTTTAGAAATCCATAATGCCATTCTTAAAGAAAACTTATGAGAAGAAAAGTCCCACATCTGCCTAGGCTGAATGAAAGCCAAAAAAAGTGGGTTATAGAAGAGATGAGCTGAAGAGAAAATAGTGAAGCCAAATCCCACAATGATCAAAGTAGTGATAAGTCAGTTTGAGTAGGCACCATAGAGGCATGCTACAAAAACACAGTGTGGGTGGTGATAACATTTAAACAAGGTTCTACCAAAAGACAACAATCGTACCTAAGAATTATCTGAAAAGTATAATCAATTGTTAAAATAAAGAAAACGACTTACCATATAACAAGGAGGATAACGTCAAAGTCTAATAGAAAAATTTGTACTTGAAGTATTCTTTAGGAGAAAAGAAGTGAGAAAGTGTATCAGAATGATAAGACAACTTGCAAAATAACTCCCACAAACAATCCAAAAAAAAAACCTCTTCCACTGTATCCAAATGTATGATAAACCGGGAGAGAGTGGATTCATTGTATTGGTCTCCTGCCAAATAGTGTTATCCAACCGCAAAATTATCCCAAATATTAAAACCAAAACATAAATGCAAAGATCATTGATAAAGTCAAAAAAATCACCCATGCACACTGTGATGGAGAACTATATTCAAACTTAGAATTAACGGTCCAAAAGACCTTGAACTGTTAGAACTGGCAGACCAAGGTGTATTTTGAGAGTTGGACAAGTTCAATGGAATTTGTGAAGAATATTGGGCCATGTTTAGCCTCTAGTAAAAAGTTGTCAAAAACACGGTTAGGGTGGTACACGTCTCGGGTTAAATGGCACAGATAGAAAAAAGTACCAGTAAAACTGAGGATTAAGGGGTTAAAACGTTAACTGAATAGAAATATAACGATAATAAGGCATAGTTCGCCATATGTATTTTCACAATTTGGTGAGAAGTACAAAAGAGCTCTTTAAAAGTCAGTTTCGCGTAATCTAAACGTTGTCGGTTAAAGCCATGACGGTAATATGAGTAGTTACACAATCAATACATAGATACTGTCTATGTGATCAGGAGAGTCCACACAATGAAATTTCTATTCTTAATCTTTCTAACCTTGAACTAGATATGTAACAAATAAAAATTCTGAGCAAAGATTTGGACTTTGTACCTACTTCTTTACCTAACTTTACAGAATTACACATTAATTTATACAAGTTTATTCACAAATGCTATTTAAACACATTTTTTCAAGAGAAGAAAATGACACGAGTATCTCCCTCTGTGATTGATACGACACCTAGTAACATGACCATTAAAGACATAAAAGATATACAACTTCTACTTTCCTAGGACAACCTTCGGACTTATCTCCTCCACTTCTAGACAACCTATCAGATTTAAATATTGACTCTAACCTCGAACTTGACAGGGGCCTTAAAACATCTTCCAAATTTACACCAGTTTTATCCCCTGAAAATGTGATTGATATCTTTTACAAACAAGTAACTCTTGATTTCTTCAAATTGGAAGATCTGTATGTTACTGGACAGAAAAACATAAAACGTAACATGACTAGACAAGAAGAGGAGGCACTTCATTCACTCACTCCATATATGTCACTAAGTTCCAGTGCACACGGCATAGGTGGTAAAAGCACACAAAGTAATCCTGTTGGTAAGAAGAATTTGCGGTTATTGGTTTCTAATGTGTCCCACTTCAGCAAGACCCACATTCTTATGACCAGGTCTTCTGGACCCCTGTCAGTCACAACATTGTGCTGTGCCCTGAAGAAGGATTTTGAATTCCATTTTTGAGACTAAGGGCCTGATTTATACTTTTTGGTGCAAAACTGCACTATTGTAGATTTGCACCAAAACGTTTAGCACCGGTTTGCACCATTTCTGTGCACCAGCCAGGCACCATATTTATGGAATGGTGCAAGCCGTTGCAAAGGGTGAGCTAGCGTAAACAAATGACGTTAGTATGGTGGGGCTGGCGCTATAGAAGAAGGGGGTTTTGCACCAAAAATTGACATTAGACAGGTTAGAGTAAAAAAACATGACTCTAACCTGTCATTTTCTGAAGCAAAACCATCCATACCACATGACTCCTGTCTTAGAAAAGACAGGAGTCATGCCACCACTCCAACGTCCAGCAAAGAGGACCAGCTTCACCTGTGCATGGCCACTGCACCCAGTAGGGCCATTTCACGTCTCCCTATGGCACTTTAAAAATTAAAATGCAATACTTACCTGTACTTACCTGCGATGTGGTCCCCCAACCTCCGCAGTCCCTCTGATGTGGGGGGGTGTTGCTGAGGCCTGGGGAGGGCTCTTGTGGGCTTATTCCATGGTGTTCCACCATGGAAATAGGCCCACGGGTCCCCTAACGGCTGCCCTGACCCAGGCGTTAAAAAATGTGGCAAAGCAAGCTCTGCACCATTTTTGACCCCTCCTGTGCACCATTTGTGCACAGGAGTATAAATATGGCGTTAAGGCCATAGTGTCATTTTTTGCACAGGAACGCCTACCCTGCATCTCATTAAGGCAAGGTGGGTTTCCACTTCCAAAACATGATTCTAACTCTATAAATGTGGATCTAGACGGGTCTAACACCAAAGTATAAACAAGGAGTTAGTTTTGCACCGAATTAAAGTTAAAAAAGTTTTTACACTAATTCGGTGCAAACAGAGTATAAATATGCCCCTAAATCAGAGGGCAGGTAAAATTCTAAACCTACTCCAAGAAGAACCCAGGCTTCAATGAAAGCCAGTGGTTTCTAATGGAAGTGTTAATGATTGTTTCAACACAGAGTGATCAGTTCCATGACACTACTGATTCAAAGTTTATTTCTGAGATGGCCCATGAATACATTGAAGAATATCTAAATAGAGGGTCTATGGGAATTGTCATGCTATCAGGCCCAGATTTACTAAGATTTTGTGACTAGGTTGCATCACTTCTTTGACCCGCTCCTGATGGAAAAAAACATTTAGGAATTTGCAAAGCCACAAAAATCCTGATTTGGCTGGCTTTGTTAAAAAAAAAAGTAATGCAAGGCATCACGTAGTACTACCTAGCCTTTGCGTGCATCAGGAAGGTGTTACATGGGTGGTACATGGGCATTGTCTTCTTGTAAATGCGGATCTGTGCCAAAAAAGTGTGTCTAACTGAGGCTGCTGGAAGAAGGCAAAGGTGCCTGCAGTGGTGCCAGACAGCCACAAGTGTGCCAGTGCTGGAAAAGAGAACTGTACTATATCTTTGTTAATATTGAGATGTTCTGCTGTCTCTTTTTCACACAACACAGGACACAATGTTGAGTTGTGTGAAATGTTAGTAAATATGCCCCAAGGTCTTTTGCTCGATTTTCAATGCAGGTTCTCATTTACAAAAGTCCTGCGCCACTGGAGCGTCACTCTTTATGATGCTCCAGTAGTGCAGGTCCCCTCATTATATATTTGAGGTGATGGAAAGCCACTCTGCATGGTTTTGCTTGGGTATGAAGTAAGGCATGGCAGCGCAAAGTGCTGTGTTGCCTTACTCTACATCTAAGGAGGCATTCCATGGGGATTGTGGTGGGTTTTCCCATGCAACACCTGTGAGTTTTGACAAATTTCCTGATTTACAGACTCCTTAAACCTGGGAATGCATCAGAACGGTGTGCCACACCAGGTGAGGCAAATCGAGGAAAAATAACTTTATTTCTCCTTGTTTTGCAGCGCACCTCGAAAGAGAAAAACACCTCCAATGAATGTTTGTGTGCAAGAAGATGTTCCTTCCTGCACAAAAACAATTGTGTCAGCAACACAGGCACCCCTTTGTGCACCGGTGCAGACAGAAGGGGCAGGAATGCACCATATTTAATTAATGCTGCAAATTCCTGCACTTTCCTTTTGAGACAGGGCAGCGGAGCTAAAGTGACTAGATGTGCTGTCCTGCTGAAGCAAATATAGCAAATGAGGCCCCCAGTCTGAAATGAGAGATAAAAAAAATGGTGTGATCTGTGCGGCTGCATCTGAGCAGAATGTGATTTGGCTTCATTGGTGTCTGGGTCAGGCATCTTCAAAAATACCAGACTCACACGCATGTGGCAACTATGGCCTGTATTTATACCTTTTTTGCGCCGCATTTGCGCAAAAGCGGTGTAGACTTTTAATTGTATTTTGTAAGTTTGCCCCGCTTTTGAGTCAAAAAGTGATGCAAATGTGGCACAAAAAAAGTATAAATATGGGCTTATCTGCAAGGCAAATGCAAACACATGGCTATCATGTGGGGTCCCTCAATCATGTGCTGCCACATGCATTCAGTTCAAACAGGTAAAATGTCAATATCCTCAATACAAGTTACACACTACATCCTGTTACCTGAACTGCACGGCCCCTGTTATGTCTAGCTGTTATGCGCTTTCTTGTGTAGTCCATGCTAAGAGCACATCTGGTATAAAACTGTTGCTATCAAACACCTCTTTTCCAAAAGCCAAGTGAGGAAGCAACATCCTCCCTGGGGGTATGTCTTGCGGTCAAGGAGAGTCTACTTTTCAGTGACGGAGCCAAAATATTTATTGAAAATTCTGGAGTGTCCTTGACGATTAAATTTGGTGGATACAAACACTGCAGACTGCTTTTACAGGTGTGGTGTCGTGGGCCAGTGAGGTAAACGGTCACAGGACACTACCAATGCCAGAGGAGCACGGCCAGGCGTATTTCCCTCAGGCGCGCCCACACACAATCAATGGCCCCACCTTTACTAGGTCATGCTGTGATTTGCCCCGATGTCAAGGGCAAAAGTATCAATAAAAAAAGGGCGTGGTTGGGGAGCTCAGAGAGGCGCGAGCCAGTGAAGCTGAGCACACGGAGGTGCTGGAGTCGTACCCGCCTGGGCCGCACCTGACCACGTGGTGATAACCAATTTTGTGTCCAAATGTTATTTACCACCGCAACAACCAGGTGAAACACATGTGGCATACACCACATTGGCGACAAGGGCAGAGCTGCAACCTACCGTGCTTCTCGTCCATTCTGCAGCAGCCGCTGTACACACGGTGCTCATGCCGCGTGAGTGTGACCCCTCGGGCAGGCCCCCTGTCAGGATGACACAGTGCGGTCTGCCACAAAGGAACACTGATGCGTGCCTGCCCTGAAGTGCTCGTTTTTCAGTGTGGCTGGTGCGGATGGCCACGTCCCACAACCCCGGGACCCAGGCCTTGAGTCTTTCCCTCGAAACGCTCTACTCCCGGCCCGGCCAGGGCTGGTAGCCCCACCCCCTGCAACCTTCAAGGACAAAATTTCAGCTGCTATCGATCCTGCACGTGGTTTGAGGGCTAAATCCTTCTGCTCTACAGGCCCTGAAGCTATGTGCTCTACATCTGCCAGATCCAAGAGAAGAAGTGCACCCAGCCATCCTGCCATGTGGTGCACCCTGAACCACCACCGAGACCTACCCAGAGAACCTGGTGACGCTCTACTGCCTGTATCCAGTCATCACCCAGACCTGCCGCCATGTCTGCCATACCACCTGTTGAGCCGTTTCTCGTCGAGGGAGCCCATTCTGCGCAAGCCCCAAAGTGGAGAGAGTGGGTGGAGAGGGTCCTCCTGTTTTTTGAAGCTACGAAGGTCGAGGACGCTCAGAAGCACGCCATGCTCCTTCATTAAGGGGGGAGGACATATACAAAATATCAAAGAACCTTGTCGAAGACACACCCAAAACACACACGACTCTCATTGCCGCTTTGAACAGGCATTTTGAACCACTGGCCAACACCGATTACGAACATTTCATCTTTAGGCAGGCTAGGCAACTGGCAGAAGAGTCGCTAGATGCCTTACACATAAGGCTGAGAGTTCTAGCCAGCACCTACAGGTTTACCGACGAAACAGAGGAAATAAGAGGACAAATCATACAGGGATGTGCATTACTGAGGCTCAGAGAACGCCTACTGGAAGAGTCGGAAGGTACCTACCCAACATTCTGCAAATGGGGTGCACCACAGAACTGTTGAAGGCCCGTGCATCCCACATGGAAGCAGCCCTAAAGAGACCCATAAAGGAGGAAGCCGCCAACACAGTCACGTCATCCGCAAACAAAACCAAGCACCGCCCCAACAAATTTCCGACAAGACAGTGTGGATACTGCGGAGGATCCCCACACAGACCGTCTGAGTGCCCAGCGAGAGGCAAAATGTGTTCCAGCTGTGGGAAGTTACACCACTTTGCGAAAGTGTGCAGGTCAAGGAGAACTGGAAACGTGTCAGTCAATACGGCGTCAAATAAGTCTGAGCATGGAAGTGATATGGACGATGACGAAGCTGAAGTACATGTGATTCACTCCCTATTCACTGTTGGGCATACCACCCCTCGAGAAACAAAACTACCAAAGTGCCAGATCCATGTCGGCACACATGAGGCAGTGGTCGACACTGGAGCGCCAATCAACATCCTAGCCGTGGAAGAACACCGCCGGATGGTGCCTGTTCCGACACTGACCAAGGCCAATGTGAAAGTCTACACTTATGGGCAGAACACGCCACTCTCCCTGAAGGGCATATTCCAAACTACAATCACCCATGGATTGCAAACCATCCTAGCAAAAGTCTACGTGACTGAAGAAGTACAGGGAATACTACTAGGCTTCAAAGCTGAAGAAGACCTAGGAGTAGTCACGTTTGCCTTCAGTATCCATCAGGAGTCCATAACAGAACTGTTGGCAAAGTACCAAGGGGTATTTGAAGGAATCGTGTGCCTAAGGAGAAGAGAAATAAAGCTACACATTGATAAGACTGTGTGACTGGTCGCTCTCCGCCACCGACGCATTGCGTTTCATCTCCGGCTCCAAGTAGAGAAAGAGCTGGATCACCTCAAGAAGGCAGGTATCTTTGAGAAATTATCAGAACCAACGCTGTGGGTTTCACCAATTGTAGTAGCACGCAAACCCAAACAACCCGGGGAGGTCCGCATCTGCGTGGACATGTGCCTTCCAAATGTGTCGCCATCAAGCGCGAGAGACACTTGACACCCATAATCGATGAAATTCTAGGAGAACTCAGCGGGTCATGCTGATTTTCCAACTTAGACCTCCAGTCCGGATATCATCAGCTGGTGTTGGTGAAAGAGTCGCGTTACATCACAACATTTTCCACACATGTAGGACTGAGGAGATATCGGCGTCTAAACTTCAGAATCTCCAGTGCCGCAGAGTTTTTTCAAAACATCATACAGGAGCTACTGGCTGGTCTATCCGGGACAATAAATGTCAGTGACGACATTCTCATCCATGCGCCTACCTTCGCTGAGTACCACTCACGCCTTCAAAGTGTACTCCAACAAATCCAAGAATCAGGGCTCACATTGCACCGCAGGAAGTGTGAATTCCTGTAAGACAAGATACAATTCTTCAGATACGTGTTCTCAGCCAATGGTGTCGCACCAGATCCAGCCAAAGTAAGTGATGTCAAGAGTGCGCCTCCTCCCATGTGTGTGATGGAAGACTGAAGTTTCTTGGGCATGGTTAATTATTGTGGCCGATTTATTAAAGACTTGTCTACTCTTACCCAGCCCCACCGAAATTTAACCAAAACCTCAGAGGCATGGACCTTGGGCTCCGCGGAGCAGGCCGCGTTTGAAGCCATCAAGTAGGCACTATCCCGCGAGACCACACTGAGTATTTTGACCCGAGAAAAAACACCAAAGTCGCCGTAGACGCAAGGCCGAAAGGACTCAGAGCCGTGCTGTTGCAAAAACAAGCTAAAGGAATATGGTCACTAACTGAAACGGAACAAAGGTATTCTTAGATAGAGAAAGAGGCGACAGCCGTGCATTGGGGCTGTAAACACTATCACATCTATGTCTACGGATGCCCTTTTACAGTGACCACAGACCATAAGCCGCTGCTACCTCTGTTCAACGGCACAGTCTCAAAGCCTCCTCCCAGAATAGAGAAGTGGATGCTTCAATTGCAAGATTACAGATGTCAACTAGAATACCACCCTGGATCTGAAAACCCTGCTGACTATTTATCCAGATACCCACAGGCAGCTTCGGATGCAGAAGTGCACGACGCACAGTAGAGGGAAGAGTACGTCAGGTATGTCACTGATCGGTCCCGACTCCTACCCATATCAGTGAGTGAAATTGTTCAAGCCACAAAGGATGATGAATACCTGCAGAAGGTTTTGATCGCAATACAGACCAACCAGTGGTACGTCCTAAAAAGACAACTGCCCATGCTGAACTGAGACGCACAACGCGTTCTGGGAAACTTATATAACATGCGAGACGAGCTCACTGTGGACATGGAGGGGTGTGTATTGAAAGGGTGTAGGTTGGTCATATCATCATCCCTCACCACCAGAGTAGTACAACTGGCACACAACGGTCATCAAGGCATGATCAAGACAAAGAGCTGCCTAAGGACAAAGGTATGGTTTCACCTCATAGTCGAACAAGTCGACAACATGGTGAAGTTGTGTTTATGGTGGCAAGCTTCCAGAGAGCCAAACTGGACAGTCCCAGTAGAAACCAAGCCTATTCTCGAGAAACCCTGGGCGTCTGCAAGCCTGGACTTTGGAAGCCTCCCCGATGGCCGCCACACCATAGTCCTCATCAACTACTTCTCCAAGTACCATGAGGAGAAGATTATCCCGACCCTCACGGCAGACGTAGTCATATCATGCTTGGAGAAGGCTATGGCCACCCATGGCCTGATATCTGAAATAAAAACCGACAATGGCCCGCCATTCCAAAGTCAGGAACTGGCAGAGTATTTAAGCAGTACAGGTACTCGACATCATCGGATCACACAAAGATGGCCTCAGGCCAATGACGAGCTTGAAAGGTTCATAAGAACGCTGAACAAAGTAATTCCCATCACCCATGCCAGCAATCAAACAAGTGACTATGCAATTTACTCGTTCTTGCGAAACTACCACCAGACGCCTCATTCGACAACCAACCGAGCACCCGGGCACATCGTGTTTGGGAGAGCTGCAGTCAACTCCATCCCACACCACCACTCATGGAAACCTACAGCCCTGAATCGAGACCACTTCCAGTAACAGCGGTCAGCCACCAACAGACGTGCCAGCCTGAAGAGGCGAGCGGTGTCATCAGACCTTGAGGTATGGGACAAAGTCCTGCTGAAAGAATTATCTTCAGGAAGTAAATTCCGCATGCCGGTTGGCACTACTCCATGGACAATTGTCCGTCGAAACGGGTCAACAGTGGTAGCCTGGTACGAGTGAGACACCATCACCCGCAACATTTCACTGTTCAAGAGGTTTAATCCTTCAGATGACAATTCTTCAAGCGAGGATTCCCCACCCGATGAGGATGACGCAACGTCATCACCCAACGAAGACATTGACTGTAATCCATGCTCCGACGAACCACGTGATGGCACACCAGGACCGACCCAGAGTGAACTCCCCAGCCACAGCTCTGGTCAGAACCCTGCTCAAGGAAGGTCGGAAGCCGCCAGATACAATCTGAGCAAGAACCCCGTTCCATCCACAGGGTTGCGCGACCACCTGTTTGACGGGTGACATGATATTGCATTATGTTTGTTTTCTTTATTTTGACTTTTGGAGGAACGTGGTGTAGCGGGCCACTGCACATCACCAATGCTAGAGGGGCGCGGCCAGGGGTATTTCCCTTGGGCTCGCCCACACACAATCAATGGCCCCACCTGTACTAGGTCGTACTGTGGTTTGCCCCGAGGTCAGGGGCAAAAGTACAAATTATAAAGGGTGTGGTTGGGGAGCTCGGAGAGGCGTGAGCCAGTGAAGCCGAGCACACGGAGGTGCTGGAGTCGTACCCGCTTGGGCCGCACCCAACCATATGGTGATAACCAATTTTGTGTCCGAGTGTTATTTACCACCGCAACAACCAGGTGAAACACGTGTGGCATACACCACAGCAGGGACGTTTAAAAGATGCTTGACCGAAGTTCAGATGTTTTCAATTAAAAAAAAAGTAGTCATGTTTTCTCTAAAAGTCCCTGGTTTAAGCTGTGCAGGGTTGTGACAAAATCAGCAAACGTAGCTACATCAAAATGCACACATGTAAATTAAATCTTCAAACGCAAATAACATGTTTCATTGAGATGGTGACATTCTCTCCATAATGTTTTTCTGACTGTATCAAAAGGGAAAAGATACACAAAGCATTTTCACCTGCACTGAGATTTCAGCTTTATTACTGGACAATACAACGAAAAGGAACATTCTTCTTAGTTAACGATATTGAGGAGCTTGTAGTTTCATTGGGCGCCTGGTCCACATGAGGTGCAAGACTTGAAATATAAATTTCGGGATACGCATTTTTTAAAATAATTAAAGTGCAACTCAAGAGAAATGAGATATGCAGTGTTTGGCCGTTTTTTGTGACCTCTCAGTTCCTATCAACAACGTAGTGAACGTCTGAAATTTAATCCGGAATTTTAGTGCAAAAATAATAAATCAGATCCGAAATTCAGATTCAGTGACTGCTGTTATAAAACGTTCATGCTTTACCAAAATTGAATACAAAGATCCAGAATGTAAGAAAGATATTTACCAAACTCCCATTCAAAGCTACAATACAGCTACTGGCAATAGATGTTTAAATATGTTTTTGGAATCATAAGTGCTACTCGAGATGAAAAATAATGAGTAAATATGTTCAAGTCTCTTTAAATAAGCACCTCCACATAGACAATTAGGAGTGAAAGAAGCAAATGAGTTTTTTTTTTTCTTTTGGGTGACTATAGCAGTCCTGCAGTTATTAAGAATATCCATATTTTCCAACGACAAAAAGCCAAAACAATTATGAAGGACTATGTTATACCTGACATTCTTGGGGTTGTATTCCCCAAACCTTTTGCCTTCACACCTACTGTCTGCAAAAAATGTTTTTGTAGCCTTTAGAACTATGGTGGTCATTACAACCCTGGCGGACGGTGTTAAAGCGGCGGTAAAACCGCCAACAGGCTGGCTGTAAAAATATTGCAATTATGACCGTGGCGGAAACCGCCAACAAAGACAGCCACTTTAACACTCCGATGGCCATGGCGGTACAAACAAACAGCGCGGCGGTCACCGCCAACAGACAGGCGGGAGACAATGTACCGCCCACACTATTATGACAGGCCAATCCGCCACCTTTTCCGGGGCGGATTCACCGCGGATAAAAACACGGCGGAAATAGGAATTCCGAAGGGAAAACGCTCACCTCTACACACCCCACGAGGAACGAGGACACCATGGAACCAGAACTCCAAATTCTACCTGCAATAGTTTTCCTGCTCCTCTACCAGGAGCACGAACGCCGGCAGTGAAGACCATGGTGAGTACTGCACCTACGACACAGGGGAGGGGGGAGGCAAAAAACAGGGACACACACACGCAACACCCCCACCCTCACCCACTACAACACACACAAATGCATATCAATACATCACAGTTACACCCCCCAAACTCCCTGGAAGAACGCAAAGACAATAGAAAACTTGTGTAAACATTTGTGATATATTAAAAACAAGTAGGCAGAAATATATATATATACCATGTACAAAATAAATACCAAGCATAGTAGTCCAGGTAGTGCACTAAGAAAGTCCGTGGAACACTGGGACCACACGGTATGGGCGAGGCCCACACACGATCCCCGACCATGACGGAGAGAACTCTACAGGGGCATCAGATACCAATAAAACAGGCACCTCATGGGGAGGGAAAGGGGGGGCACCTCAGCTGCTTGAGTGCACAGCGCCAAATCCACGAGGGGGCCACATGCCCACTGTTCAATCCTGGGGAGTGAAATGCCACAGTCTCTCAAGTCTCTACAGTGGGTGGGTTGCCCACTGTTCAATCCTGGGGAGTGCAAAGCCACAGTCTCACAAGTCTATACAATGGGTGGTCTGCCCACTGTTCAATCCTGGGGAGTGCAAAGCCACAGTCTCACAAGTCTCTACAGTGGGTGGTCTGCCCACTGTTCAATCCCGGGGAGTGCAAAGCCACAGTCTCTCAAGTCTCTACAGTGGGGGGTCTGCCCACTGTTCAATCCTGGGAGTGCAAAGCCACAGTCTCTCAAGTCACTACAGTGGGTGGGTTGCCCACTGCCATATCCTGGGGAGTGCAAAGCCACAGTCTCACAAGTGGATGACAGTCTCCACTGGTTCTGGAGGGGGCATGGTGCCCAGAGTGCTTCATCCTGTTAAGGACAGAGGTAGTGGATGACAGTCTCCACTGGTTCTGGAGGTGGCATGGTGCCCAGAGTGCTTCATCCTGTTAAGGACAGAGGTAGTGGATGACAGTCTCCACTGGTTCTGGAGGGGGAATGGTACCCAGAGTGCATCATTCACCCCGTGACGGACTCAGTTGCGTCAGTGCCCCTGCCGCTCATGGGCTAGCGGTGCCCTGTTCAGCAGTGCTTGAGATGGCGGTGCCCTGTTCAGCGGTGCTTGAGATGGCGGTGCCCTGTTCAGCGGTGCTTCAGATGGCGGTGCCCTGTTCAGCGATGCTTCAGATGGCGGTCTCCATTGCAGGGTCTCAGCTGCTGGCGGTCCTTCATGGCCCAGCGGGGCTGGCGGTACTTCATGGCCCAACAGGCCTTTTGCTGGCGGTCCTTCATGGCCCAGCGGGCCTTTTGCAGGCGGTTCTTCATGGCCCAGCTGGGCTTGTGCTGGCGGTGGCCTCCTGGGCAGCTGGGCTGGTGCTGGCGGTGGCCTCCTGGGCAGCTGGGCTGGTGCTGGCGGTGGCCTCCTGGGCAGCTGGGCTGGTGCTGGCAGTGCCTCCTGGGCAGCGGGGATGATGGTGGTCTTCTCCGCCGTGCTGCTCTTCCCAGACTTGCTGGGTTTCTTGTGGCTCTTCCCCACCTTGGAAGGTGTCACAGCTGACTCCACACTCCCAACGGGACCCCTGGGAGCAGCTTTGGTGGCTGGAGTCTTCCCCCTCTCCCGCCGGGCACTGGCCAACTTCTGATACTTCACAGGTGGGGGACTGTCTGTGCTGTGGCTCCGTGCCACACTGGCTGCCCTCTCTGTCCCAACGAAGATGACGGCTGTGGCCTCCTGGGCAGCGGGGATGAAGGCGGTCGCCTCCTGGGCAGCTGGGCTGGTGCTGACGGTGGCCTCCTGGGCAGCACAATGGCCTCCTGGGCGGCAGGGCCGGTGGCGGTGGCCTCCTGGGCAGCAGGGCTGGTGGCGGTGGCCTCCTGGGCAGCAGGGCTGGTGGCGGTGGCCTCCTCGGCAGCTGGGCTGGTGCTGGCGGTGGCCTCCTGGGCAGCAGGGCTGGTGGCGATGGCCTCCTGGGCAACGGGATGATGGCGGTCTTCTCCGTCGTGCTGCTCTTCCCAGACTTGCTGGGTTTCTTGTGGCCCTTCCCAACCTTGGAAGGTGTCACAGCTGACTCCACACTCCCAACGGGACCCCTGGGAGTGGCTTTGGTGGCTGGAGTCTTCCCCCTCTCCCGCCGGGCACTGGCCAACTTCTGATGCTTGACAGGTGGGGGACTGTCTGTGCTGTGGCTCCGTGCCACACTGGCTGCCCTGGTGGCCGGTGCACTCCACATTCCGGTGACTACAGGCACCACTCGTCCCGTAAATGTTGTGGCTGAGGTGCTAGTTCGGGACCTAGGAGACGGACGGGGTGGGGGAGGTGTGGGAAAGAGGTCAAGGTTGGACAGGAAAAGTTTTTGGGACACACTGGGACGGGTAGCTGGAGGGGTTTGGGAGTGGAGGAAGAGGTGGTGGCTGTAGGAGGTGTACGTTTGGCGACTTTGGGTGAAGGTGCATGCGCTGGAGGCTGTCGTGAGGTGGATGACTGTTGGGTGGGTGGGTGTGTGCCTGCGTTTGTGTATCTTAGGAGGGGGCGTCACAGACACACTGGGAGAGGACACAGGGGACGTGTGAATGGTAGTGGGGTGGTGACTGCACGTCAGCGGGGTGTGGTGGTGGGTGTGCTGGAGAGGGACGTAGTGGCTGTAGAGGTAGTGCATGCAGGTGTGAGTGTAGACGCGACTGGGAGGGAGGAGGAAGACGCGGAGGAGGGGGACACAGTGGAGGCAGTGGATGTTGGTGTGTCTGTATGTGTGTGATGCTTGCGTGAGTGCCTGTGGGATGTGTGGTGCTTATGTTTGCCTGAGCTTCCCTTGGGTGTTGAGGTGTGTGCATGTTGGTCTGTATGTGTGCTTGGGATAGGCTGAGGTACAGGGGGTTGCGTTGGGGTTGAGGAAGTTGGAGGGAGAGGCTAGAGACGGGGACAATGGCTGCCATCAGTACTGAGGCCAGAGTCTGAAAAGCTCGGTGAAGGGCCGCCTGACCAGAATGAATGCCCTCCAGGAATGCATTGGTTTGTTGCAACTGCCTCTCTACACCCTGGATGGCATTCAAAATGGTAGACTGGCCAACAGTGAGGGACCTGAGGAGGTCAATGGCCTCCTCACTGAGGGCAGCAGGGTGACTGGGGCAGGGCCTGAGGTGCCTGGGGCGAAGGTGATGCCCACCCTCCTGGGTGAGCGGGCACGGGGCAAAGGCTGAGGGGCTGCTGGAAGGGCGGTGCTGGTAGGGGGGCTGGCGGCTGTACCTGTAGATGCTGGGGGCACAGATGTTGCCACCACCACAAGGGAGCTCCCATCAGAGGACGAGTCCATGTTGCTGTTGTCAGCTCCTGTCCCCGCCGTGGAGCTCCCCTCGCCCTCCGTCCCACTGGTGAATTCTGACTCGGTAGTGTCGCCCTCCAGGGCCATGTGGGATGCAGCTCCCTCGTGCTCCGGTGCCACTGCTCCTCCGCCTGATGATGCTAATGCACACAAGAACAGGGAGACCACAAAAAGGGGGGGGAAGACAGAAGAAAGACATGTTGAGTGCATGCATTACCGCTACCGTTGGCGGACACGACAGACACACATGCCCCCTGCACTATGCTGCGATCTTGGGCTCCACTGTTCAATTTCTGGGAAATGGCCTACAAGGCTATGGATGACATCTGCACACATAGATGACACAGGGGCATGACTAGCTGTACTTGGCACTGTACAGAGGTGGGCTGGGGTGCCACATGGCCTGCCTTACGGAGGGGCCTTGCCTACGGAACTCGCCCTGGCCTACGGAAACCCAGAGCCCACCTCCCCACCCACACACCTCCACTGTGCGCAAAGTCAGCAGAATGAGAGTGTACTCACCCCCTTGTGGCTGCTGTGATGCCCTCAAGCGTCCATCCAACTCCGGGTAGGCCACCGCCAGGATCCTGAACATCAGGGGCGTCATGGTGCGACGGGAACCCTTCCCACGTTGGGAGGCCATCCCCAGCTGAGCCTCCGCCGTCTTCTTGCTCCAGCAGCGAATGTCCTCCCATCTTTTCCGGCAGTGGGTGCTCCGTCTGTGGTAGACCCCCAGGGTCCAGACATCCTTGGCGATAGCACGCCAAATATCTTTTTCTGGTGGGCGCTGACCTGCATGAAATGTACAGGGGAAAAAGAGAAGTTATTACCAACTGCACCGTCAAACTGATTGGCCCCCATCCCTACCATTGCCATGTGGCACATGCATTCACCGTCTTTCATGCACGCAGCACTCTGCCCCCTTCCTTCTTACATCCAGCCCTCTCCACACAGGCATAGCCCATACAACATGCTCCCTGTGCACTTGCCTGTTTGTCTGGAGGACCGTAGAGTAGCGTGTACTGGGGGAGGACCCCATCCACGAGTTTCTCCAACTCCTCCGATGTGAAGGCAGGGGCCCTTTCCCCAGACACTCAAGCCATTGTCTCTTCCAGACCGAGGTTACAGCAGCACTCACAGTGTAGGTCCTCTCCTGTCGAAGACCAGGTATCGAGTGATTGAACAGATAGAAAATGGCGGTCACGTCCGGGGCGGTGCGTACCGTCACCGCCGGCGTACATCGTCATTGGCTCCTGGGACCCATAGGGTCCAATGTTAACCAATGCAGCATTGCGCAGCGGTCTTTGACCGCCTACCGCGACGGTGTACAACGCCAGCGCAGTTACCTCACATCCCATTGTCGCCCTTTACAGGTCAGGCAGCCGCCATTTCAGGGGCCCACATGGCTTCATTTTCAACTGCGTCACACATATCTAGGCCTAGACTCAACACACATAAAGGCCACCTTTTGTGTATGAATGGTGTTCTGTGTAAACTGTGGGTACGTACCTCTGAGTTGTTTGACTCTGTGCTCGCTGTTGTCCTTCATAGGCACCGTCCGCTGGGACATGTGAGGAGATGGCGGCATCCTCCAGTGTACCGACCGTTGGTGGACCTGTCGACAATGGAGGAGCGACATTTGATTATCACATACAGGCTTGACCGTGCCACAATCCAGGAACTGTGTACCCAGTTTGAGCCAGACCTGATGTCAGCTGTCAGCCATCCCACAGGAATCCCCCCTCAAGTGCAGGTGCTGTCAGTGCTCCACTTCCTCGCAGGTGGGTAATTTCAAACAACAATGGCCATGGCGTCTGGGATGTCCCAGCCTATTTTTTCCAACATATTGTCCAGAGTGCTGTCTGCCCTTCTGAAACACATGTGGAGCTACATCGTTTTCCCTCAGGTGGAGGATTTGCCTACAGTGAAAGGGGATTTCTATGCCCAGGGACACATCCCCAACATTATAGGTGCCATTGATGGGACACATGTGGCTTTGGTACCCCCCCCACAGGAGTGAACAGGTGTACAGAAACCGGAAGAGTTATCATTAGATGAATGTACAGATGGTATGTTTGGCAGACCAGCACATCTCCCATGTGAATGCCAAGTTCCCTGGCTCAGTGCATGACGCCTACATCCTGTGGAATAGCAGCATCCCTTATGTGATGGGTCAACTCCAGAGGCACTGTGTGTGGCTATTAGGTGAGCACCTGGAAGCAAATCAGTGGGAATGGTTGTCTGGGTCTGGGGATATCCCTCCAGGTTAGTGTGTGTCTAACAGTTGTCCCTCACCATTTGCAGGTGACTCTGGTTTCCCCAACCTGTCATGGCTACTGACCCCAGTGAGGAATCCCAGGACAAGGGCAGAGGAACGCTACAATGAGGCCCATGGGAGAACTAGGAGGGTGATCGAGTGGACCTTCGGCCTCCTGAAGGCCAGGTTCAGGTGCCTCCATATGACAGGTGGATCGCTATTCCACTCACCAAAGAAGGTGTGCCAGATCATCGTGGCCTGCTGTATGCTTTATAACTTGGCTTTGCGATGACAGGTGCCTTTTCTGCAGGAGGATGGTCCAGATGGTGGTGTTTTTGCAGCTGTGGAGCCTGTGGACAGTGAAGACGAGGAAGCAGGGGAAGAAGACATGCACAACAGGGACTCAGTGATCCAGCAATATTTCCAGTGAGACACAGGTAAGAATACAAACCTGCCTACTACATTGACTTTAACACTACTACCTCTCAACTGTCTGTCGTTTTCACCCAGTGTATGGTCACTGAGTTGTCACTTTCCCTTACGGTTTCACAGATGTGGGTCCCACTGTGTGACATCTGCTTAGATTCCTCATGGACTAGAGCTGTGTGACATAGGTATGTTGACATTAAATTGAAAGAGCACTGTAATTGCTAATACACTATTTTGAAATCACAGACAGACTCCAGATTGTTTTGTGCTTTAAGGGTGTTTATTTAAGTGCTCAATATTGGAGGGTAGACAAGGCAGAGGAACGCTACAATGAGGTCCATGGGTGAACTAGGAGGGTGATCAAGCGGACCTCCAGCCTCCGGAAGGCCAGGTTCGGGTGCCTCCATGTGACAGGTGGATCCCTATTCTACTCACCAAAGAAGGTGTGCCATATCATCGTGGCCTGCTTTATGCTTCACAACTTGTCTTTGCGATGACAGGTGCCTTTTCTGCAGAAGGATGGTCCAGATGGCAGTGTTGTTGCAGCTGTGGAGCCTGTGAACAGTGAAGACGAGGAAGCAGAAGAAGAAGAAATGGACAACAGGGACTCAGTGCTCTTTAACACTACTACCTCTCTACTGTCTGTCATTTTCACCCAGTGTATGGTCACTGAGTTGTCACTTTCCCTTACGATTTCACAGATATGGGTCCTAAGGTGAGACATCTGCTTTGTTTCCTAATGGACTAGAGCTGTGTGACATAGGTATGTTGACATTACATTTGAAAGAGCATTTTGACACTGTAATTGCTAATACACTATTTCGAAATCACAGACTGACTCCAGATTGTTTTGTGCTTTAAGGGTGTTTATTTTAGTGCTCAAAATTGGAGGGGGTAGTGAAATGGTGAGGGGTGATGGTGGAGGAATGTCCATGGCAGAGTCCAGTCTATTAGTCTCACAGGTGCATTGCCCATATGGGCATAGGAAGTGGAGCTGGGGCAGTTTCAGTAGGGACAGGGTGACAAAGTGGGACAGTAGGATGACAATCAGGGTGGTCTCATTTCTTGGCGGGGGTCTTGGCATCGTGCTCTGTCTTTGTCCTGGATCTCAGGGACTGTTTGCGGGGTGGTTCTCCCTCTGCAGGGGGTGGGGTGCTGGTGTGGTGGTCCTGTGGTGGGCCGTCCTGTCCACTAGTGCCAGCGGAGGTGGTGGGCAGTTCATCGTCCATGCTAGTGTCAGTGGCCCCTTGTAGTGCCACAGTGTCCCTCCTGGTGTTCACAAGTTCCTTCAGCACCCCTACGATGGTGCCCAGGGTGGAGCTGATGGTTTTGAGTTCCTCCCTGAAGCCCATATACTGTTCCTCCTGCAGGCGCTGGGTCTCCTGAAACTTGGCCAGTATGGTTGCCATCGTCTCCTGGGAGTGGTGGTATGCTCCCATGATGGAGGAGAGGGCCTCGTGGAGAGTGGGTTCCCTTGGCCTGTCCGCCCCCTGTCGCACAGCAGCCCTCCCAGTTCCCCTGTGTTCCTGGGCCTCCGTCCCCTGCACCGTGTGCCCACTACCACTGCCCCCAGGCCCCTGTTGTTGTTGGGGTGGTGGGTTATCCTGGGTTCCCTGTAGTGGTGGACACACTGCTGATTGACGTGTCATGGGGACGGAGGTATGGGCCCGCTGGGTGGGTGCTGTGCTGGTGTTTCCAGAGGGTGGAAGGTCTGTAGTGGCCTGTGACTGTGTGATGGGAACCGACTGTCCAGAGGTACCCGATGGGCCGGGCTGGTCATCCAGATCCAGTTGGACAGAGCTGCTGTCATCACTGTGGGCCTCTTCTGTTGGTGGTGTGGACATGTGTGGACCCTCCTGTCCAGTGACGTTGGGTAGGGGTCCTGCAGGGGTATAAAAGGATGGTTATTACATCTGTGTGTGTCATTGTGTGCAATGGGTGGGTGACCGTGTACCCCAGTGTTTGCATTCCTGTGTGGGACCTTGTGTGAGGATGGTTTAGGGGGTTGTATGGGTAAGTGCAGTGGGCATGCTTTAGTGATGGGTGTCCACGCTTTGTTGTTGCATGCAGGGCTTGGTGTTGGGATGGGTGGTTTGTGATGTTGGGACATATGTGAGGAGTTGGGGTGCTGGGGGTGAGGGTGAGGGTGGGGTATGTGATAGCATGCAGGAAGGGTGGGGGTTGTAATAGTTAAGATTTACCAGAGTCCATTCCTCCACCTACTCCTGCGAGGCCCTCAGGATGCAGAATCGCCAAGACCTGCTCCTCCCATGTTGTTAGTTGTGGGGGAGGAGGTGGGGGTCCGCCGCCAGTCCGCTGAACCGCCAGGTGGTGTCTTGAGACCACGGAATGAACCTTCCCCCGTAGGTCGTTCCAGCACTTCCTGATGTCCTCCCGATTTCTTGGGTGCTGTCCCACTGCATTGACCCTGTCCTCTATTCTTCGCCATAGCTCCATCTTCCTTGCAATGGAGGTGTGCTGCACCTGTGATCCGAATAGCTGTGGCTCTACCCAGACGTTTTCCTCCACCATGACTCTGAGCTCCTCCTCCAAGAACCTGTGGTGTCTTTGCCGTGCCATGGTGTGGTGTAGGTGATGTGTGGGGTGGAGTGTGTGGTGATATGTGCGGTGATATGTAGTGGTGTGTTATGTGAGGTGCGTGGAAGTTCTGTGGGTGATGGTGTTGTGTGCCTGTGGATGCTGTTGTTCTTGCTGGTGCTCTCTCTCTGTCGTGGGGGTTTGTGGGTGATGTGGGTGTGTGTTTTATATTGTATTGTATGTGTGGGAGTGGTGTGTGTATGTGTATCAGGTGTGTATATTTGGAATTGTTCAATGTGGCTGTGTTTTGTAAGAGTGTGTGTATTTTGAGTGCGGTGGTGTGTACCGCCAATGGAATACCGCGGTTGAAAGACCGCTGTGTTGATTCGTGTGTTGTGATAGTGTGGGTGTATTTCTGTTGGCGTGACGGTGGAGGTTTTGTTTTCACCAGTTTATCACTGACCTTTGGTGTGGTGGACTTGTGTGTGTGTCTGAATTTTGGCGGATTCCGAAATGTGGGTCATAATAGCTGTGGTGGAATTCCGCGGCGGTGTGTTGGCGGTCTTCTGCACGGCGGTAAGCGGCTTTTACCGCCAATGTTGTAATGACCGCTTATGTGTACTTGACCACCCAGTGCTTAAGTGCTTGTTTGTGCTCTCTCCTCCAAACATGGTAAATTTGGACAATACCTAATTGGCAAATTACATTTTTTGTAAATCCCTAATAAATGGTACAACATGTACCTGTGCCACACATTAAATTAGCCTTTTAAAACGTCCCAGGCCTGCCACTGCAGCCCGTTGGGTAGTTTTAAACCACCAATTTCGACCTGTCAAAATGAATCCTCTAACTGGCCTAAACATTCCTTTTTGATTATACTTAGAAGTCATCCCTAAGGCTCATGGGGCAGGGTGTGTTATATTTAAAAAGCAGGACATGCTTACTTAAGGTTTACATGTTGCAATGACACACTCCTTATGTCATTTTTCACATTTGTAAGATTTGTCTCTCTCATTGACTAATACCGGGCAACAATATTACATTTAATAAGTATTAGCCTTAAAAGGGGAGCAAGTAGAGATATGTTGTTTACACTCAAATGACCTGCAATGTAAAATCCTCTTCAATGTCAAAGTGGGATTTTAAGTCATATTTCTGACAATGCCACTTTCAGAAAGTTGGCAACTTCTTGTCCCAACCATTTGTGGGTTCAGTTTGTGCCAGTGTCCTTGGTCACATTAGGTTCTGTGTATTCCTTCTATATAGTGACTGTTAGAGGATGGATTACTAGGAGGGATAAGCATGCACCTACCACTAGTAATAAGGCTATCACTTCAACATAAATTGCAGCCAAGGTCTCAATACATTAGCCCCATCCCAACCCTTGGTAGCTGGCTGAAGCAGGCAGGCTTACCTCAGGAGACAGGTATGTAAAACATTTAAATATACCAATACAGTAGATAAGTAGGACATCAAGCACAATAAAAAACCCACAATTTATAAAAATAGGAAATATTTGTACCTTCAAAATTACACCGAAATGAGAAAACTCCAAGATAGGAAACCTGAGATATGAATTTTTAAAGATTAAATACAAAACATGTGCTTTCTAGTGCTTAAAACCCAATAGCACCAAGCAGGGGCATCTGGTCCAGCTAGACCGGGACCAAGTCACAATTTGAGGCCGACCACAATGGAGTCCTGCTTGGATACACTGAGTGTGAGTCCTTGGTCAAAGTTTCACCTTTGAACGTAGTCACTTTTCTGGTGCTTTTTCTCTCATCGTCGGGCGAGGCTCCTTGTCAGACTGGGATCTGATGCAACGAGGTCAGCTTGGCTCAGAGCGAGCTCCAGGAAGTCTCATCAACAGGGAAACGCAGTAGAATCAACCTGAATTTCACGCTGGGTCATGGTTCGCCAGCTTGACTCTTGTCGATGGGTCGGTCACCTTTAGGAGCTTTTTCCAAAAGTTGCTCTAAACTTCTCCAACCTTCTTGAACATCTTCCTATAGTTTCTCCTGAGGATTTAAAGTGTCTAGAACATAAATCCAAGGGTCCAGAAGCTCTGAGAAGCCCTTTAAGTTTGTACTACAATTCCCACGGTGCACTAGGCCAAATCCTTAAAAGTCCACTGGACACAGTCTAGGCTCTGGACTTCTAGTGGATATGGTGCTGGGAAGCTCTGTTAACCGGTTACTTTCAGATAGTCCATTCCTTCATCCATTTGGATGCAAGGCAACGTCCTCAGTGCTCTAGCTCCTAGTGTGCAGCAGGAGCAGACTTCAGAAAGCAAACCTTTGGGGTGCAGACCATGGTTCCAGCAAGGCAGTCCTTCTTTCCTTGTTGTTTCAGAGACAAAAGATCTGAGTTTCAATGCAGGTCATACATATTTCTTCAATAGTCTGGGGGGACAAGCAGGGAGGCACCCCTGTTCAATGAAATGCAGGGTGCCACCCCAAAGAATTACAGCTTCCTCCAAAATTGGGCATATGTTTGTCCCACAAAGCACTGCACTTTAAAAATCCAAGATAGAGATCCCTCTCCAGAGGAGTCAGCTGGCTAAACCAACCTACTTGTGTGGCTCATTTACATTAATACTCCCCCTCCAGACCATCTTCAAATTCCATTCTTTGACCTGCCATCTGGCTGGGAGGTACAGGAAGAGGGGTAAGCCTGGCTGGTATTCCTTTCTGTCCTGTTCTCTTTGAAGCCCAGTGTAATTTAGCCCCCTTTCTGGCCTGTGCTCTGCAGCTGCAGAGTTCCTCCTACTGGATAACCTCTGCCTAATGCAGGCCACTTATCACCTCATCAAAGTAGTTTGGCTAAGCCTGTTAAGGCTGACCAATCAGGGGAGGCTGCTAGAAGGCTGAATTTTGGCTCACCGAAAAGGAAATCTTATAACCTATTTTCTGCATAAATTATGATATATTCAACTGTGGCAAATTGATAGATTTGACATTGCCAATCTTGTGAGTCCTTGAATGGCATTTCTAGCTCCTTCCTAGCAATATTTATACTTAAATTACATATTCCAATGTTAGCTTATGGAGCTAGGTAGCTACAAAGGGGAAAAAGGGAATAATTAGCACATTTCCTCGCACAATGGCATTTAAAACATTTTTTTTATAATATTCCTGCTTATAGTTACATGGCACTCCACTACTGGGGCACCTGGGGAGACCTCATGGGTGACTTATATGTAAACATAAGGTAGATTACCACTTTGAAAGTACCTTTACTTCCAAAATTGAACTTGCACATCTTTTACTTTTAAAGACAGTCTGCAAAGCAGGAAACAGAGCTGCTTAAAAAAGTGACAGAATGCAACACAGCAGTGCACCATCCAGTGCAGGAAACCTACTGGGCCTCTACGCCTCCCTGCCCTATTATATACTAGGGACTTGTAGGTAGTTTGAATCCCCCTTGCCTTATTATATACTAGGGACTTACCGGGGTCTGTCATTGCCATTTGTAATTATACCTAATTACCATATACCTTTTTAATCAGAGCGCTGGCCCTGGGTCTGGTTGGCAGAGCCAAGGGGACAGTCATAGCCAGTTACTACCAGTAACAGTCAGAAAAAAATGGGATGAACAGAGCTAAAATTATGACTTTCTCACAGTGACACAAAGGGGGCTTAGGTGCAAAACGATGGGCTATCCCAACTGGATGACTCAGGAGGGCTTGCACCCAGCCCCAATTACACTACATAGGTGTTTGCCTCCTGCACACACAAAGGGTCAGATTTACAGGGCCCTAGCACCTCCGTGTACCAAATTAACATAATTTTTTTCTGCTAATGTGGCTCAATGAGGCAAAAATCGCATGCCATATTTACAAAGTGGCACAATACATACATTGCGCCACTCTGCGACCCCTTGCGTCACATTATGCCTGTGTCAGGCACAATGTATGCAAGGGGGCGTTTCAGCATTAGGAGGTCCCCAAAAATGACGCAATGAAATCCACGAGATTTCATTGTACAATTTTTGGCATAATTTTTGCACCAATTGAAATCAATGGGCCTCCTTGCACTTTGCAGCCCTAGCTTCAACATTTTGATGTTATTGGCCTAACTTGCTCCATGGTGTTGTTAGGTGGCAGTGGGCCAAAGGATCCTGACACCAGGCTTGTCCTGTCTTCCCAGTGAGTTTGGAACCTTGAGGGGGGAAGGGGAAGAACTTTCCAGAACCAAATGTGGGGGTAGGAAATTGAGTCCTTTCACAAAAAAGGCTGGCACCAGGTATAAATACTGGACATAAAGAGCCACTCATCAGAACACTCCTGATCCTGTGGGTGTTACAGAAGAAGGACCTCTGCCAGATTACTGCCCTAATGCTTGACTGACTGAGAAGAAAGATTGGGCCTCTTGTCTTCATCCCAGGCTACCCAGAGTGGCTCCAAGGGTCTGTTGGCTGACACCCTGCTCTGTGCTACAGGGACACAACAAGCTTTAGAACCCTCCCTGAAACTGGCCAAATATCCTGCTGCAACTAGACCTGCCGGGTCCTCCAAAAAGACCTGCCTAAGTCTTACTAGCCTCTCCTGGACTGAATCCCTGATCCGAAAAGGAACTTCCCCCCATTTCTGTAGCCTTGGCTGGTATCAGAGTGTACGTCTCCTGAACTGAAAGTTAAGATCCTGAAGTTCGGGCTCCTTGTGGGTCCATTCATGTTGAAACCTTAACTCCTGCAATGACTGACAAAATTAAGCTCTACACCAACAACTGCATTCCATGGTGACTGACAACGCACTGGCAGCAACAACAGCCTGTGACAACTTTTAACATGATGCTACAGCAACAGGCTCTTTGCACTATGGTGACGACCATTCACGACCATTCACAATGCTCATCCTGCTCTTTGCACTACAACAATGACCATCCACGATGTTCAGCCTCCTCCTCGCGTCCTCCTGCACTATGAATAGAACCCTTTGCACCAGACTTGTGAATGTAACTCAGCTGAACCAACCTGGTCCCTATTTGCATTCCATACACCCTCCTGATTACAGCCTGCACTTGTGACATTCCCACGATCCAGGATGACCAAATGTAATCTCTCCAGTTGCAATGGTTAGATTTCTGCTGTTGTGATATCATTTTATTTGTTAAAGTTTATTCTATTCATCTAAATTGGTTTGGGATTTTTCTTGTGTTGTACTCTTACTATATTACTGTTTGTGTGCTACATAAGTATATTTCACATTGCCTCCAACTTAAACATTACTGCTTTTGAGCCATGCCACCACAGAGGTTAATTTGGTGACTTTTGTAGCTCACCTTGAAAGGAACTGTGGTTGGTGTCTGAGTGGGGCCTCCACCCTCCTCAATAATCCAATTTCTTGGAGATTGAATGATTAGAAATTACAGCAAAGGAAGTAAAATAAAAAGTAAAATCTGTTACATTTAGCAATAAAAGAAATCAGTTATTATAGTTTACAATGAATATATTTGAGCAAGATTGATGGAGAATTACTCAGTTTCTTTTTATATCCTCTACTGTGCATCAAAGGAGATTAACAGATTTAACAGGTACACATTTGTGAATTAGCAGAAATCTTCATTACAGACAGAGAATAGTTATATATGCTTGCAAATTGCCCGGTGTTAAAAACTAAATGAAAGGAGTAAGGTGAGTTTTGCAGAAGAATCATCAATACTTAGCTAGTGCAGACTCATTCTTGATTAGTTGATTTTTGATTAGTTCAAGTATTGAATGATTTCGTATTGCAAGAAAAAAACAGGTTTTGTAGCTGCAACCATATACGTGGAATTGCAACAGCTTGGTTAGGGCTGGAAGAACTTGTAGGAAACAAATTGGTTGAAAAAACAATGAAGACAGACTTAGAAATAGCTTCTAAAAATACTGAAGATTCTCATACCATTGTGTTTTGCGGTCCTTTGATGGAGGTTAAAGCTGATATTATGCATGTAATTTAATCTATTTTGCTCTCCTTTGGTGGACTGTCTCATTGGTTCAAGGTTTATTAATCTTTTATTCAATAAGTGACAAGTGGTTGGTAATCCAATTCATTGACCACAAAGTGCAATTTGAGATTGTGAGAAAACAGGGCTGATTGCAGAGGCCCCATAACTTTTTGCCCCCATTTTCCTCTTTTTGCTGGTGTTTTCCTGACTTTGATGGTGCCCTGGGTACTGCTAACCAGTCCCAGGGCCTGTGCTCTGTGTAAAATGGATATGCAAATTAGGCTAATTATAATTGGCTAAGTTAACCTACCTATAAGTCCCTAGTATATGGTAGGGCATGTAGGTTTAGGGACCACAGCATAGGTGGTGCACACCTAGGTGCACTGCTGAGGTGCCCAGTGTCATTTTAAAAGCAAGCCTGCCTTGCTGGCTGCTTTTAAATTAAAGTTATATGCAAATTCGACTTTGGAATTAAAGGTACTTCCAAAGTCTTAAACTACCTTATTTTTACATATAAGTCACCCCTAAGGTGTGCCCTATGTGCCCCTAGGGCTGGGTGCCATGTAACTATAAGCAGGGACTTTATAAAAATAGATTTATAAGCCCTGGTGAGGTAAAAACAGCCAAATTAGTTTTTCCCTCATTGAAGTAAATGGCCTTCATAGGCTAGAATGGGCAGACTTTATTTTAAATTTTAAAGTCTCCTTAAATGTTACATACCAAGAATTTGGTATCAAATTAATTGTTGTAATACATCCCACAACTTCCAGTTGTGGGATTTAATATAACTTGTTCAGGTAAAAAGTTTAGACTTTACCTAAAAAGTTGCCAGTTTCAGCTCTGCATTGTTTTTGCTGCTGTGCTCTGATTGGCCAGCCTGCAGCAGCTTCTGCCAGGCTGCCTTGATGAGGTGTGAAGTGGCCAGGCTTCACACAAAGGAATGTGCTTGGGGGAGAGAATCTCCCCTCAGCAGATAGTGAGGCAGGAAGGGGGAGGGCTGCCAAACTGGTCTTCAAAGGCAGAGAAGGACATTTGCAGCACCCAGCAACACCCCCACATCCTGCAACCCCAGACAATTAGGTGCCCCCTTGATTAGATTAGGAGATGTCACGACTCACGTGCTGCTTGCGCCTGGAGTTTGCAGATCTTGAGGCGTGGATCTTGAGGGTTCGACTTTGTCCCAAAAAGGGGCGACTCTTTCTGGTAGCCACGGTGCTGTAGGCGAGGAAACGCCAAGGACAGACCGTGACCGTGAGAAAGTAGCGCCAGAGGGAAAAAACCCCTTCAGAAGAAGAGGAAAAAACCTCCCAGAAGATTCGCAGGGGATTCCTGGAACAAGAACAGAGGAACAGGAATCAAAGGAACTGACGTAACACAGAAATGGCGAAATCCAGAGCCAAGGGCTAGGAAATCAGGAGCGAGGACACTAACTGAAACAGAGAGTGTTGCAGCGCAAAGAGGGAAAGAAAAAACACCCTTAAATACCATAAAACAGGAAGTGACCCACAGGAAGAAAAAGGACACCATCTTGCATAGGGAAAAGTAGATAGAATAGACTGGAGCAGAAACCATAGAGAATAGGGAAGGAGGAATGCTGGGAAGACAGAGGTAACCTGGGAAGGGGAAAAGACATAAAGGACAGAGGAGAAAACAGACCCAAAAGAAAGAAAGACAGAAAAGAAGAAAGAGGAGTCCCCAAACAGGTAAGAGGGGTCAGGAGACCCCAACAAGACGGAGGGAGAGCGCAGCGCGAGGCCCCTAGTAAGTCCTGGGGCCTCGCAAGGTGCAAGAAAGGCTCGGGGCGCGCCGCGTCTTAGAGACGCGAAGCGCGGCCCGAGCCGAACGCGCGGTTTGTGCCGAACGCTCGGCTCGCGCCGCGCGGTGCGGCGCGACAGTAGGCCCCCCTCCCGAAGGCCCTGGTTTGAAAGGAAATAAACGGTGAAATCGCTGAGTCAGAAGAGGAGCATGAACAGAAGATGCATCTTCCCAAGAACACTCACTGAGAGGATAACCCTTCCAATGAATCAGATACTGCAGACGGGTGTGAAAAAGACGAGAGTCACAAATCTCCTGAACCTCATATTCAGGAACATCATCCACTAAGACAGGAGGAGGACAGGAAAACTGACGGGAGTACGGATCTGGTACATAAGGTTTGAGTTGGGAGACATGGAAGACTGGATGAATCTTCCATGTGTGAGGCAAGTGAAGACGGACAGTGACGGGATTAAGCAACTGGAGAATACGGAAAGGCCCGTAATAGCGAGGTGTGAATTTGTTCTGAGAAAGACGTGAGGGTAAGAATTTAGAAGAAAGCCAAACTTTATCCTGTGGAAGGTAGTCCGGAGTTGCCCTACGTTTCTTGTCTGCTACTTTCTTCATATATCTCTTGGTGTGTAAGAGATTAGAACGAATCAGTCTATGGATTTGTAGAAGACGTTTGGAAAAATGAGTAATAGCGGGTAAGGGAGTGGGAGACAGAGAAGAAGTAGGAAAAGAGGTAGGATGAAAACCATAAGAACAGAAAAAAGGAGTGGTCTTGGAGGCACTATGGACTGAGTTATTATAAGAGAACTCAGCGATAGGGAGATAAGTGTTCCAGTTGCTTTGAGTTGAGTTGCAAAAACAACGAAGGTATTGTTCTAAGCCCTGGTTCAGACGCTCGGTCTGTCCATTGGTCTGGGGATGGAAGCCCGATGACAAAGCTCTATCGATGTTTAGTGTCTTACAAAAATACCTCCAGAACCGGGAAATGTACTGAGGACCTCTATCAGATATAAGAGTATGAGGAAGTCCATGAAGACGGAAGATATGTTCAATGAATATCTGGCTTAATTCTTGGGATGTAGGTAGTTTTTTCAAGGCAGTGAAGTGAGCCATCTTAGTAAAAGAGTCCACAGTGACCATGATTACCCGGTTTCCTGCTGAGAGTGGTAACGAACACATGAAATCGGTGGAGATGGTGTGCCATGGAGTTGGCGGAACCGGCAAGGGCTGGAGTAAACCCGCAGGCCTGGTTCGGGGAATCTTGACTTGAGCGCATGTGGGACAAGCCTGAACGTATGTTTCAATATCTTTTTTCCAAGTAGGCCACCAGAAAAATCGGGATAACAGTTCTTGTGTGGCCTTGATGCCTCTATGACCAGCAACCGGTGAATCATGACACATTTGTAATGCCTTTTCTCTCACTCTGTTAGTGGGGATGAATAACAGATCGTGATAATAATAGTATCCTTGTCTCTTATGTAAAAGAGGCCTTAAGTTCTCTATTTCATCATCAGATAGATTGGGGTACTCCAGTTGTACCTCCTCCAGAAAAGACTGGGCTACCCCAATGATCTTACTAGGTTCCAGTAGGGGTTGAGCTGGGACAGGAGTACAATCTGGATAACGACGCGATAGAGCATCAGCCAGAATGTTTTGGGAGCCAGGAATATATGTAATGTAGAAATCATACTGGCTGAAGAAGAAGGCCCAACGAGCTTGACGACTATTTTGGCATACGAAATTTCGTAAACATTGTAAGTTTCGATGGTCTGTTCTCACTTCAAAAGGTTCCTTGGAACCCATCAGAAACTGCCTCCATTCAATACAAGCTGTTTTCAGAGCCAACAATTCTCTTTCCAATACTGAGTAATGTTGTTCTGCAATAGAGAGTATATGAGATAAATAGAAAACAGGATGTTCAAGACCATCGTCTTCTTGTTGTTGGAGTAGAACGGCACCAATGGCTTTTTCAGAAGCATCGGTGACGACAATAAATCGTTTGTTGGTATCTGGATGTCTTAAGATGGGAGCTTGTGTAAATGCCTTCTTTAATTCTTGAAAAGCTGTTTCAGCAGTTTTAGTCCAGACAAACCCTTTAATAAGATTTTCCTTCTTTAAAGTGTGAGTTATGTGGCTAGTTTGTTTAGCAAAGTCTGCGATGAATTGTCGATAGAAGTTCGCCAATCCTAGAAAGCATTGTGTTTCTTTAATGGAGGATGGAGAAGGCCAATCTAGGATAGCTTGCACCTTTTCTTGATCCATGGCTACTCCGGTGGTACTTAAATGATATCCTAGATATTTGACTTCCGTCTGGTCAAACTCACACTTTTCGGGTTTGCAAAACAGTTGATGTGCCCGGAGTCGTTGAAGAACTTGTTTAACATGGGAAGAATGGAGTTTGGGATTTCTGGAATAAATAAGAATATCATCAAGGTAGATTACAACTGTCTGATTCAGGAGATCCGAGAATACTGAGTCCATAAATCTCTGAAAAATTGCCGGGGCATTAGTAAGACCGAAAGGCATTACCCTGTATTCAAAATGACCAAATGGAGTCCTAAAGGCCGTTTTCCACTCATCTCCTTCTTTAATGCGTAAGAGGTGATAGGCTCCCCGTAGATCTAGTTTGGTAAACCGTTGAGCCCCTCTGACTGCCTCTAAAATGTCCCTTATGAGAGGCAAAGGATAACGATCTTTAATAGTTATTTTATTCAGGCCTCGAAAATCCAGGCAAGGGCGAAGGTCCTTTGTCTTCTTGGGTACGAAAAAGAGAGGAGCCCCAGCCGGAGAAGACGATGGAACAATAAGCCCACTTTGAATATTTTCATCCAAATACTCCTTTAGTACTTCCTTTTCAGTTTCCGTGAGGGAATACATCCTGCCAAAAGGAACGATAGTGCCAGGTTCCAAGGGAATAGCACAATCGTAATCTCGATGTGGAGGTAACACAGGTTTGGAAGGTTTTTGGAAGACATCTTGAAATTCCAAATAGTGTTCAGGAACTCCTTGGACTGTATTTATGGTCGAACCGGTGGTGCCCTCCGTGATAATTGACCTCTTAGGCGACCAATACTTGTCTGAAGCAAAACAGTGCTCGTGACAGAACTGTGAAGACAAGGAAACCGTCCGGGTAGCCCAGTTCACATATGGATTATGTCTGATGAACCACGGGATTCCAAGAATGATGGTATGGTTGGGGGAAGTTATAAGATCAAAGGAAATGTGTTCCTGATGGTTACTGATCTGTAGATTTAGCATCAGGGTAGTTGTATCTACTGGACCCGATGATATCAAAGATCCATCCACCGTGTGAACTTGTTCTGGAACCTCCTTAGGTTGTATAGGAACTTGTTGAGTGGTGGCCCACTTCTTATCCATATAAATGCCACTAGCTCCACAATCTAGTAGTGCCATAGTCTTCTCTAGACGGCCATCAGGTAATTGTAACATTACTGGTAAAGTGAACAAGGATGTGGTATTGTCGTTGAAAGAACTGATGGAAGGTATGGCTGCTAATCCCGTCCCCTCCCTTCTTACAGAGGACGGGAAGCGGCGTTTCCCGATGGCCTTGATGGACGTACTGGACAGGTACGCAGTATGTGGCCGGCAGATCCGCAGTATAAACACAACCCCTTCTTTCGTCTTTCTTCTCGTTCGCTAGGGGAGAGAGGGCCTCGAGTTGTATCCACCTGCATGGGTTCTCCTTCGGTGTCTCTGACAGGAGGGCGAGGTTCCTCAGAACGATGTGGAAAAACTCGTGAGGTGCTTGGTTGAAAAGACCCTCTGCTTTTTCTCTTCTCTGCTCTCCGTTCCTGAAGGCGATACTCGATGGAGAGGGCTTGATCCATCAGGCCACGAAGATCCTCCACTCTGGTGGAATGTACTAGTTCGTCTTTGATCTCTTCTTTGAGTCCTCTACGAAACAAAGTCACCAAAGTACGTTCCACCCAGGTGGTCTCTGCCGCTAGTTGACGAAAGCGTGTAATGTATTGAAGGACTTCTTGTGAACCTTGATGAATATCGCATAAGGCCTCTTCTGCTGAAGCCTCCAATCCCGGACGACTAAACATCAGCTTGAAACGGTTCACAAAGGCAGAATAGTCCGACAATACCGGATCGTTAGATGATACCATCGGGGTTGCCCAGGCCAAGGCAGGACCAGATAGGGCACTGATGAGATAACCCACCTTTGTTCTGTCGTGGGAGAATTGGGTGGGTCGGAAGGCAAAGTACACTGTCAAGGAGTCAAGGAACTCTCGCAGCTTGGTTGGTTCACCCGAAAAACGATGGGTAGAGGCGGAGAGCGTCGGGACATCACCACTACGGAAGGCCAAGGCCTGTCGCAACGCAGCATTCTCACTGCGTAGTTGCTGTAATTCTTGAGCTTGTTGCTGAATTGTAGTTAGCAGAGCTTGATCCGGATCCGCAGCAGCTACCACAGTGTCTTCCATGGTGTTAGAAGACGTCGGGATGGTTGGGCGCTGCAATCTGTCACGACTCACGTGCTGCTTGCGCCTGGAGTTTGCAGATCTTGAGGCGTGGATCTTGAGGGTTCGACTTTGTCCCAAAAAGGGGCGACTCTTTCTGGTAGCCACGGTGCTGTAGGCGAGGAAACGCCAAGGACAGACCGTGACCGTGAGAAAGTAGCGCCAGAGGGAAAAAACCCCTTCAGAAGAAGAGGAAAAAACCTCCCAGAAGATTCGCAGGGGATTCCTGGAACAAGAACAGAGGAACAGGAATCAAAGGAACTGACGTAACACAGAAATGGCGAAATCCAGAGCCAAGGGCTAGGAAATCAGGAGCGAGGACACTAACTGAAACAGAGAGTGTTGCAGCGCAAAGAGGGAAAGAAAAAACACCCTTAAATACCATAAAACAGGAAGTGACCCACAGGAAGAAAAAGGACACCATCTTGCATAGGGAAAAGTAGATAGAATAGACTGGAGCAGAAACCATAGAGAATAGGGAAGGAGGAATGCTGGGAGGACAGAGGTAACCTGGGAAGGGGAAAAGACATAAAGGACAGAGGAGAAAACAGACCCAAAAGAAAGAAAGACAGAAAAGAAGAAAGAGGAGTCCCCAAACAGGTAAGAGGGGTCAGGAGACCCCAACAAGACGGAGGGAGAGCGCAGCGCGAGGCCCCTAGTAAGTCCTGGGGCCTCGCAAGGTGCAAGAAAGGCTCGGGGCGCGCCGCGTCTTAGAGACGCGAAGCGCGGCCCGAGCCGAACGCGCGGCTTGTGCCGAACGCTCGGCTCGCGCCGCGCGGTGCGGCGCGACAGGAGAGGGCAGGAGAGGGGTGTGTTTATGATTTTTAGCCACACCAGTGGGTGGGCTCAGCCAGATGTAACCTCCAAAAATCAGATTCATCCATGTTGGATTTTTAGAGACTGTTGCCTTCTTGGATGGATTTTTGCCACACTTCCCAGGAAGTGGTCATCACAGGGGGACGACCCTGTCCCTGATTGGAGAACCAGGGCCCCCCTGCTTTTCACCCAGGACCAAGGATAAAACTGGCAGACCTGCACCCACACCTCAGATCCCCTCCAGAATCCAACAAGAAAGGAACTAAAGAAGAAGAAGGACTGCCCTGCTGGACCCCTGGCCTGCACCTGGACCCTGCACTCAGAAGGACTGCACCAGCTGCACACTTGGGCTTCACTACAAGAAGGACTTTGCCTGGCTTCAACTGGTTCAAGGAGGGACTCCCTGTTTGCTACAGGTGAAAAATTGCTAAACCAGAGTCCCCTGCACCAACTCCTGAAGAAAGCGACCAGCTGACCACTGTCCAGTGGCCAAAAAGGAGTTTGTGCCAGGTGCATTCTGGGAGTTGAAGTCCGCACCCCCCAAGGACCATCACAGAACTTCTGGACCCTTGGGGTGAGCTGTGGACCCCAAAAGAACCTTAAAAGAACATCTGGGTGAAGCCCCAGAAGTTTGGAAAAGATTTGAGAATTTTTGGAAAAAAGCTCCAGAGAGGGACCGACCCGCCGCGGAAATTCTAGCCGGCTTGCCTCAACCGCGACCCGGCCTGACTTCGTGGTTCGTCCCGGTAAAGAAAAACATCCAAAAAAGAGACTAAGTCTGAACGTAAAAAGTTGACCGGGACCTCCCAGCCATCGTATCCGAGAAGGGCTCCATGGACGTCGGATCAAGATCCAGGTTTACCCCGGTCGAAGGATTTTCATCTCGAAAAAACGACTAAGTCCGAAGGTAACTTTTTAACCGAGGCCTCCCGCGACCTGTAGCCGAGCAGGGCTCCATCGCGGTCGGCCTAAAAGTTTGACTTTGACCTGGTCGAGGTGCAACCAGATGACCCGATTGGCGCTTTTTGTTTCTAAGCGCTAGAAAAGTAATAATTCTTTAACAATTCATATCTCCGGTTCCCCTGAACCGATTTTAATCGTTTTTGTGTCATTTTAAAGATAAAAATATAAACTATTTTTATAAATTGGTTTTGGATTTTTAACCTGTTTCCTGTGTTTTATTTAATTACTGTTTTGTGATATTTGAATGCTTTACACTTTGTCTCCTAAGTTAAGCCTTGACGCTCGTTGCCAAGCTACCAAGGGTTGAGCTGGGATTAATTTACTGAGACCTAACTGTACCTATGTGGAGGTTAGTGGCTTGTTGCTAGGTGTAGGTACCTACCTGCCCTACCAATAACCCATTTTCCAACATAATTGGAAGCAGCGACGGGATCCTGTACTTGTGTTCAATATCACGTTACAGTTTTAGGTAAAACAAATTAAAAATCCTTTAAATTGTCCTAGTGCAAAAATTGTTTTTAATTTTTAATTTAGATTAATTTCAATTATTGAATTTTTTTAATTTTTCTAAATTCTTGTTTCCAATTTTTGCAAAAAGTTTTTGTTGACACAAAACTAGGGAACCATGGAGCTTGATCTGGCTAGCCTACCCACACTGACAGTAGTCTAGCTTAGGGGGTTGTGTATTGAAAGAGGGTTGCCTGCAACCACTGATCTCAGGAAGCAAATCCTGATCACATCCCTGACAGCATGGGCTGAGGCCCAAGAGGTAGAGTCAGAAGAAGCTCCAGAGGAGGGAGAAAGAAGGGAGGATGCAAGCTCTAACCACTCAGGGGAGGGAAGGCATCTGACCCTAAGTGAGGACGAGGAAGAACGGACCTCAGTAAATACAGTCACTAGGGGCAGATCCAAAGCTAGTGGTGGGAAGGGGGTCCTTTCAGGAGGAGAGAACCCATCCATCAGAGAAAGAGAGCTGGAGGCCCAGCTAGCATACATAGCTTTGGAAGCAGAGAAGCTGGCCCTAGAAAAGAAAAAGTGGGCATACAAAGAGAAAAGAGATGGAAGCAGCGATAAAGAAGCTGAGGTGTCCATGGGTGGGGGAGTTTGCCCCAGATTACCCAAGGGGGTAGTTCCTGCTTATGTAGAGGGGGATGACATAGATAAGTGGCTGGGGGCCTTTGAGAGGGCACTCCAAATGAGAAGGGTTAGGCCTCAATACTGGGGTTCCCTTTTGTGGGAGTTGGTCCCCAACTCAGGGAGGGATAGGCTTCTGACCTTAAGGGGGGAGGAGGCAGATTCATACCCTAGTATGAAGAGGTGCTTAGCCAAGAAGTTTGGTCTGACCCCAGAGCAATATAGAATGAAGTTCAGGGACACCCAGAAGGTCAGTACCCAGTCTTGGGTTGACTTTGTGGACATTTCACTAAAGGCACTAGAGGGATGGATTATTGGTAACAAAGTAGATACTTATGAGGGGTTATACAATCTGATCATGAGAGAGCACATCTTGACCAATTGTATCCAAGAAAGGTTACGCCAGCATCTAGTGGACTCTAAGCAGACCAACCCTAGAGAGCTAGGGGAGGCAGCTGATGAGTGGTTGAGAACCAGGGTGGTTGTCAAGTCCCAGGGGGGAGACTCCAAGAAGGGGGGGACAGGTCCCCAAAAACCTAAGGAGGGAGGTGGTAAGCCCACCACAGAGACTCACTCTGTACCCCAGAACCCTAAGAAGGAGGAGAGTAAATCCCACTCCCACTCTGACAAGCAGAGACAGGGAGACCCAGGGTTAAAAAAAACTCTTGGACAGTAGGGCTTGCTTTGACTGTCAGCAGACAGGTCACTTCAGAGGAGATGCAGCCTATCCAAGGAAGGTGGTTAGCACTGGGCTGTCCAGTGTAGCCATAGAGGAGGATTCCTCAGATGATGAAGTCCTCCTAGCATTGTGCTGGGAGACAGGACCAGATGGTAAGCTGGTGATCCCTGAGGGTGGGAGTAGGCACTTCCACCACATTCAAGTGAATGGGATCCCTACCACTGGCCTGAGAGACACCTGTGCCAGTCACACTATAGTGAGTGACCGGTTAGTGACCCCAGACATGTATGTCCCAGGAAAGACAAAGAAAGTCAGGATAGCCACAGGGGAGGTCACCTCCAAACCTGTAGCCATAGTGCCCCTAGAGAGGGAGGGTATCCTTGACTGGATTAGGGTGGTAGTCAGTGCTGACCTTCCCCTAGATTGTATCCTGGGCAATGACCTCCCAGAGGTGAGTCTGGTCACAGATGGGGTGGTCGCCCTGGGCGCCCCCCCAACCCAAAGTCCTGGGGAGTCAGTCCCTACAGTTAGGAGACAGGGGTCCCCAAGAAAAGGAAAGAAGAAAAGGAAGGGTAGGCCACTCTTAAAGAGAGTTCCAGGGAGCCAAGGGCCCTCTGCCCCAGTAGGGGGGGAGCCCAGAGTTGGCACTGGTGAGGCCTCACCTGACCCCAAGGAAGTCCTGAGTAGTCAGGCAGCTGTCCAGATGCAAGGTGTTGCCCCTGCACTGACAGAAGGGAGAGTGGAAGGAGGGTGTCTGCCACAGGAGGTGGTAGCCCCCCACTCTAGACAGCAACAGGGGTGCCAGGACCCCAAAGTTGCCCCTAAAGCAGCTCAGCCACCTGTCAGTGGAGAGCTTAGGGTGTGGTTCTGGGTACTGACAGCTGTCAGTAGCCTCTGCTGGGTGCTAGCCTTCCTGGCAGCAATGTACTTGGCCTGGGAGGCAGACCCCAGGGCCAATAGCAAAGTAGGCCCCCTGATCCTATTGGTCATGGTGGGGTTGCTCAAGTGTTGGGTGACCTCTTTGGGTAAGCTAGGTGTTGCCCTAGCAAAGTTTGGAGTAGGGGAGGTGGGCACCTCACTACCCAAGTTGGCAGAGAGAAAGGAGGAAGACCCCCCTAGAGGAAAGTTTCAGTTTGAGTTGGGTCCTTTTACTGTTGGGATGGCTTCACTACCCATAGGGAGTGACCCTGACAGGAGGATATAAGGCAGAGTAGGCCCTGCAAAGGGACAGCCAGTTTTCTTCACTGTCTTCCTCGCCTAACAAGCCAGGAAGACTCTCCCAGGGTTGGGCTGAGTCTCCTGGGCGTGTGGGCTGGGGGGGGTTGTGTGAGAAAACAGGGCTGATTGCAGAGGCCCCATAACTTTTTGCCCCCATTTTCCTCTTTTTGCTGGTGTTTTCCTGACTTTGATGGTGCCCTGGGTACTGCTAACCAGTCCCAGGGCCTGTGTTCTGTGTAAAATGGATATGCAAATTAGGCTAATTATAATTGGCTAAGTTAACCTACCTATAAGTCCCTAGTATATGGTAGGGCATGTAGGTTTAGGGACCACAGCATAGGTGGTGCACACCTAGGTGCACTGCTGAGGTGCCCAGTGTCATTTTAAAAGCAAGCCTGCCTTGCTGGCTGCTTTTAAATTAAAGTTATATGCAAATTCGACTTTGGAATTAAAGGTACTTCCAAAGTCTTAAACTACCTTATTTTTACATATAAGTCACCCCTAAGGTGTGCCCTATGTGCCCCTAGGGCTGGGTGCCATGTAACTATAAGCAGGGACTTTATAAAAATAGATTTATAAGCCCTGGTGAGGTAAAAACAGCCAAATTAGTTTTTCCCTCATTGAAGTAAATGGCCTTCATAGGCTAGAATGGGCAGACTTTATTTTAAATTTTAAAGTCTCCTTAAATGTTACATACCAAGAATTTGGTATCAAATTAATTGTTGTAATAAATCCCACAACTTCCAGTTGTGGGATTTAATATAACTTGTTCAGGTAAAAAGTTTAGACTTTACCTAAAAAGTTGCCAATTTCAGCTCTGCATTGTTTTTGCTGCTGTGCTCTGATTGGCCAGCCTGCAGCAGCTTCTGCCAGGCTGCCTTGATGAGGTGTGAAGTGGCCAGGCTTCACACAAAGGAATGTGCTTGGGGGAGAGAATCTCCCCTCAGCAGATAGTGAGGCAGGAAGGGGGAGGGCTGCCAAACTGGTCTTCAAAGGCAGAGAAGGACATTTGCAGCACCCAGCAACACCCCCACATCCTGCAACCCCAGACAATTAGGTGCCCCCTTGATTAGATTAGGAGAGGGCAGGAGAGGGGTGTGTTTATGATTTTTAGCCACACCAGTGGGTGGGCTCAGCCAGATGTAACCTCCAAAAATCAGATTCATCCATGTTGGATTTTTAGAGACTGTTGCCTTCTGGGATGGATTTTTGCCACACTTCCCAGGAAGTGGTCATCACAGGGGGACGACCCTGTTCCTGATTGGAGAACCAGGGCCCCCCTGCTTTTCACCCAGGAGCAAGGATAAAACTGGCAGACCTGCACCCACACCTCAGATCCCCTCCAGAATTCAACAAGAAAGGAACTAAAGAAGAAGAAGGACTGCCCTGCTGGACCCCTGGCCTGCACCTGGACCCTGCACTCAGAAGGACTGCACCAGCTGCACACTTGGGCTTCACCACAAGAAGGACTTTGCCTGGCTTCAACTGGTTCAAGGAGGGACTCCCTGTTTGCTACAGGTGAAAAATTGCTAAACCAGAGTCCCCTGCACCAACTCCTGAAGAAAGCGACCAGCTGACCACTGTCCAGTGGCCAAAAAGGAGTTTGCGCTAGGTGCATTCTTGGAGTTGAAGTCCGCACCCCCCAAGGACCATCACAGAACTTCTGGACCCTTGGGGTGAGCTGTGGACCCCAAAAGAACCTTAAAAGAACATCTGGGTGAAGCCCCAGAAGTTTGGAAAAGATTTGAGAATTTTTGGAAAAAAGCTCCAGAGAGGGACCGACCCGCCGCGGAAATTCTAGCCGGCTTGCCTCAACCGCGACCCGGCCTGACTTCGTGGTTCGTCCCGGTAAAGAAAAACATCCAAAAAAGAGACTAAGTCCGAACGTAAAAAGTTGACCGGGACCTCCCAGCCATCGTATCCGAGAAGGGCTCCATGGACGTCGGATCAAGATCCAGGTTTACCCCGGTCGAAGGATTTTCATCTCGAAAAAACGACTAAGTCCGAAGGTAAAAGTCTCCACCGAGGAAACCCACATCGCGTATCCGGACAACGGCTCCAGGAGGTCGGATTCAACTGGCAGGTTCGTCCCGGTGAAGAAAAACTTCAAAATAAAGACTAAGTCAGAAGGTAACTTTTTAACCGAGGCCTCCCGCGACCTGTAGCCGAGCAGGGCTCCATCGCGGTCGGCCTGAAAGTTTGACTTTGCCCCGGTCGAGGTGCAACCAGATGACCCGATTGGCGCTTTTTGTTTCTAAGCGCTAGAAAAGTAATAATTCTTTAAAAATTCATATCTCCGGTTCCCCTGAACCGATTTTAATCGTTTTTGTGTCATTTTAAAGATAAAAATATAAACTATTTTTATAAATTGGTTTTGGATTTTTAAACTGTTTCCTGTGTTTTATTTAATTACTGTTTTGTGATATTTGAATGCTTTACACTTTGTCTCCTAAGTTAAGCCTTGACGCTCGTTGCCAAGCTACCAAGGGTTGAGCTGGGATTAATTTACTGAGACCTAACTGTACCTATGTGGAGGTTAGTGGCTTGTTGCTAGGTGTAGGTACCTACCTGCCCTACCAATAACCCATTTTCCAACAGAGATCAACAAAAAATAATTAAAAAAACAAATTAAGACAAAGCAGTCATAACGCTTAATCTTTCATTAGACCTGGTTACTATATTTGTAAACATTCTTCCAAATTAATGCAGTTTTTGTATATTTCTTCACCCCAGCGGAAATTTCAAGTTACATTTTGCCACCTTGTTCTGTGATTGAAAGAGGTAACAACAAGTATTAATTAGACACATTGGAGCATATTTACAAGCCCCTTGCACCTCCTTGCGCCACACTAGCATATTTTTTTTACATGAAAGTGGTGTTAAGAAGGCAATTTCCTGTGCCATTTTTTCAAAATTGTGCAATCCATTAATTGCACCATTTTTTAAACCCTTGAGCCACATTATGCCTGCGCTAGGCATAATGTATGCAAGCAGGAGCGTTCCCACGCAGGGAGGCCCAACAAAAATGTGAAATTCACAATATTTCACTGCCCCATTTTTGCTGTCATTTTTAATGCCTGCTCAGGGCAGGTGTTAAAATGACGCACCCATAATCTCCTCTGGTGTGTAATGCATGAGCTGGTGCATGAAGGAAGGCAGTGAGAAAGTGTAGCTCATGCCCCTACCATGAGTCGGTGCTTCTGGCTGACACTTTATGTAAGACATTATGTGGCAGCATTCACTGCTCTACTCCATGAACCAAACTATGGTATGAATTTTCTCTTGGTTAGGAAAGCAGAGGCTCAAGAGGACATTCAGAAGACGTCACTTTACCACCTAAAGATCATGTAATTCTAAGAGAGACAAATATCCACTGTAAAAAGAGGTTTGTGACAACATCTCTCAACTTCTGATTCTTGCTTCAGGAGCCAACTGCTTCTTCTTGACTGCCATGACCTTCTTCCCTTATGTTGTTACCTGAGAAACTCAATAAATCAAGCAACTGCTTTATCACTCTTGTCCCACCAAGCTGTCAATATGACAATGATCATCAAGAGAGCTCATCTAATACCTGGAAATATATAACCTTTTGAGTGCAGATGCTGACTCCTTCCTGAGGCAGTGCTACCTTTACAGAGCTTCTGCCAGTAATGTCTTGATGAATACTCAACTAAATATAATTATATTTTGGCTATTTTCTCAGTTCCCATTAGGGCAGGGGCCTTCAAACTGGGGGGTGGGCCCCCTAGGGGGGCCTCAAGTGATCCCGGGGGGGCAGGGGGGGGGCCAGGCTCTGGCTAAAAGAAAGATTGTGCAGCTAATAGTGCTTTTGTTTAAAGCATAAAAATGTTTATTGCATTTGTAAAAAGGTAACAGAACTTAACTGCAATGTTTAAATAAGTCTAGTGAATAGTTATGAAACATTCTGGGGCGATGATTTATTTCAAGTTTGAAAAACACTGCATTAGGGCAATCCACAAACCCTGGATACTTTTTTGTCTCTTTGAGATGTAGGAAAAAAGCACCAATATAGCGCAGAGAGTAAAATACCCACAGCAATATCTGTCCAAACAATGTAGATGATCATGCAAAAAGAGACATTTTCGTAAAGAGGCTCCTGTTATAACAATGGAAAATGTATCATTGCTCCATCATTGAAGACAAAAAATGTTTTTTATATCTAACTTACCAATTAAATTTATCTAAACAATAAAATGCTGAGGTAGTCACATGTGCTAACTTTTTTTTTGCAAGGAAAATTAATTGTGTAGCAGTTGCTTCAAAGACACAAAAAGGAACGTGTAAATACATTGCAATTTGCTTATGAATGTCCTGTGCTACTTTAACAAGATCCACTCAGGTAATTCTCAGTATTTCCGAATACTACGATTGTGCCAAATTAACCAAAATAGACACATGGGAAATCTCTGAATGTCAGACCTCTGTAGAGTCTATGTGCACATCTCTTAGAACTAACCTATTTCCTAAAGCACTTCAGTCACAAACCTGACGCAGTCCTTCACACAGGTGTCACCAGATCAAGTGACCGGCCCGAGAAAGCAATTAGGGTGCATGTGCCCTCACGCATTTCTAAACTATGTTAATATCTTAGCTATTTTTCAATATTTGGGACCTGAACAACATCTAGGGCCGTATTTATACTTTTTGGCGCACAAATGCGCCAACGCAGTTGTGCGTCCAAATATTTAACGCCGGCTAACGCCATTCCAAAGCGCCATGCGGGCGCCGTATTTATGGAATGACGTTAGCCGGCGGAGCTGCCTGGTGTGCGTAAAAAAAAATGACTTACACCAGGCAGCGCCGGCGTAGGGGAAAATGGAGCTTGGGCGCCAAAAAATGGGGCAAGTCAGGCTGAGGCAAAATTTTCGCCTCAACCCGATTAGCGCAATTTTGTTTGACTCCCAACCCCCATTGAAATGACTCCTGTCTTAGCAAAGACAGGAGTCATGCCCCCTTGCCCAATGGCCATGCCCAGGGGACTTCTGTCCCCTGGGCATGGTCATTGGGCATAGTGGCATGTAGGGGGGCACAAATCAGGCCCCCCTATGCCACAAAAAAAAAAAAAAAAAAATACTCACCTGAACTTACCTTAAGTTCCCTGGGATGGGTCCCTCCATCCTTGGGTGTCCTCCTGGGGTGGGCAAGGGTGGCAGGGGGTGTCCCTGGGGGCATGGGAGGGCACCTCTGGGCTCCTTCCGAGCCCACAGGTCCCTTAACGCCTGCCCTGACCAGGCGTTAAAAAATGACGCTAAAACGGCTGGACGTCATTTTTTTTGACCCGCCCACTCCCGGGCGTCATTTTTGCCCGGGAGTGTAAATACGGCGCACATGCCTCGGAGTCATTTTTGGGACGGGAACGCCTACCTTGCATATCATTAACGCAAGGTAGCTGTCCACGCTAAAAAATTACGCAAACTCCAAGATCTTTGGCGCTAGACGGGTCTAACGCCAAAGTATAAATATGGAGTTAGTTTTGCAGCGGATTTGCGTAAAAAAAACGACGCAATTCCGGCGCAAACAGAGTATAAATATGCCCCCTAGGGCCGTATTTATACTTTTTGGCGCACAACTGCGCCAACGCAGTTGTGCGTCAAAAAATTTAACGCCGGCTAACGCCATTCCAAAGCGCCATGCAGGCGCCGTATTTATGGAATGACGTTAGCCGGCGGAGCTCCCTGGTGTGCGTAAAAAAAAATTACTTACACCAGGCAGCGCCGGCATAGGGGAAAATGGAGCTTGGGTGGCAAAAAATGGGGCAAGTCAGGCTGAGGCAAAATTTTCACCTCAACCCGATTAGCGCCATTTTTTTTTACTCCCAACCCCCATTGAAATGACTCCTGTCTTAGCAAAGACAGGAGTCATGCCCCCTTGCCCAATGGCCATGCCCAGGGGACTTCTGTCCCCTGGGCATGGTCATTGGGCATAGTGGCATGTAGGGGGGCACAAATCAGGCCCCCCTATGCCACAAAAAAAATATTTAAAAAATACTTACCTGAACTTACCTTAAGTTCCCTGGGATGGGTCCCTCCATCCTTGGGTGTCCTCCTGGGGTGGGCAAGGGTGGCAGGGGGTGTCCCTGGGGGCATGGGAGGGCACCTCTGGGCTCCTTCCGAGCCCACAGGTCCCTTAACGCCTACCCTGACCAGGCGTTAAAAAATGACGCTAAAACGGCTGGACGTCATTTTTTTTGACCCGCCCACTCCCGGGCGTCATTTTTGCCCGGGAGTGTAAATACGGCGCACATGCCTCGGAGTCATTTTTTAGACGGGAACGCCTACCTTGCATATCATTAACGCAAGGTAGGTGTCCACGCTAAAAAATGACGCAAACTCCAAGATCTTTGGCGCTAGACGGGTCTAACGCCAAAGTATACATATGGAGTTAGTTTTGCGTCGGATTTGCGTACAAAAAAACGACGCAATTCCGGCGCAAACAGAGTATAAATATGCCCCCTAGTGTTTTAGCCTCCAACTGTTGGTGTTCTTCCATTTACTATGTGATTGTCAGCACTGATTAGGTGTTTACATATTTCAATGCTAAAAACAATCTAATAATGATATAATTGATCTGAAATTGGAATTAAGTGCATAATAAAAGCAATTTGTTGTCACAAACTTATGCAAAGCTATTTTGAAGCACCGGAACACTTTCACCACAATTATCTGGATGCTGAGATTCTCAAGTCATCATTCAGCCTCAGGAATGTACATTCATTTCTAATATCTTACCACTTCCATTTTAGGTAACAATGTCTTGTAGGTGATATAAAGAATGCACCTTAGCATTTTTATAAAATATTCATTTTTGGACAGAGGAGCTTTCTTAGAGAATCCTTTATCTTGGAAGCCTGTGGTTGAATGGAAGCTTTTAAAAGACTGCCCTCAAAATTAAGATGATTCTACTCACCTTGCCAGTTTGCCTTGTTTATCATTGCCCGAAAGATCCCACAACTTTAAAATATGGCCACCAATTTTGATAGATGGCTGTTTTTGAGGGTTGTAAGGAAATGTCTCTTTTTGCCACTTCATTTTCGGAACGATGTTGATGGTTTTTTGACTCTGAGAGTGCACTGAAGCCTGCCAACCAGACCTCACTGCCAGTGTTCAGACCATATACAAATTGCATGCCAAACTGGACAAGGACTGGCCTATTTATAAGCCCCTAGTATTAGGCGCCCAGGGTACCTAAGACAGGTAAGGCAATGTCCACTCAGGGCTGACACATTGTTTGTGCCATACTGTGCGTGACAAAGTAAAAAATGGCCTGAGCCTGACACTGCAGACTGGAAGGACAGTGTTTTCACTGCCATTTTGAGGTTTCCATTCCTTCCGATGGCAAAGCCACCCTATTCCTTAACACTATATAGAAGTCTTCCCTAAGGACAGATTACAGAGCCCCATGGCAGGGAGCTATATTTTGTTAAGTAGGACATATATTCTGATATGCTTGAACAGCAACACATCCAAATTGTCATGTTGCTCACTATAAAGTTAGTAGCCCCATTGTCTATCAAAGGGTTACAGGTTGGCACCCCAACCCGGCTAACTCCTGAATAGGACTATCTAACTGGGTCATGTAAGGATCAAATTAATCATGGCATTACACCCAACTTGATGCCCAGGTCGAATGTAATACCACTATTAAAGGAAAGCAACTTTTAAACACAGAGAGCCTTTTGACTACCTGGGGAGATGTGTGAACCACTCCCAGCACAGGGACAATGGTAGTTGCCTCAGAGAGAGGCGTCACCTTCTTCCCCAGGATGGCCACTCCGGGTGTTATCCTAAAAGGGGAGCTTCAAAGGTGAAGTCACCTTTGTGAAGGAAGTAGCACCAACATCCCTGAGCAGGATACTTTTTGTTCCTGTAGATAAAGTTGAGACGGGGTCAAGGAGGGAGCAGTTGCCCCTAAACCTTTTTTATTGTGAGTGTGTAGCCCTCTAGCAGCCAAACCCCTAGGATGGGTTACCAAGCTTCTAACGACCAAGGGAGTGTACTGCAATCTTGAAAGGGCAATAATGTGGCATTCTGCATAGCCAGATGACACACATTACAGGAATTTCATCACTAGATAGGAGGGGACAAGTAGCCCATTGATTAGTGATCTTGTGGTCTCCTCAGGTCACTTTCCTAAGATAAATATTGCACCCCTGGCAATCTGACCTTCAGATCATGCTGTAATGGGGGAGAGGACCGAAGAAGGACTGCCCAACTATCCTTGAACCCACACAAATAGAGGCTGCACCATCGGAAGGACTGCACCTACTGCACTTTGGGCTAGCAAAGTTTGAATGATACCTGGGGCTCCTGGCTCGGTGAAAAGTTGATTCCCAGCCTGAGGAAGCAGTATCTACAAGGATCAGTGGGATGATCTCCTGAAGCCAGCTCCAGAGACAGAAGAGCTGAAGTAGCCCACATTGAAAAATTGGTATCCACTGCAGAGTTTTTTTTAGCTACCAGACGCCAGGCACCTAGCAGGACAAATCTGAGATAGCCAAAAGTTGCACCCCAGTCTGCGTGGCTGTGGAATGTTATCCAACTCCAGATTCATTGCACCCAAGGGACACTAGATCCCACATAAGTATTTCATTCCAACCACAGACCAGACTGACCAGTAGTCCAGCATCAGCTGGCCTGCTAGTGCAACATAGAGGACTACGGAGGACCCTGATCTCCATGGCAAAGGTTGACCCACTTCACCTGTGGACCAAGGATCACCCACAAAGACACCCCCATCAACCACACCTCAATCATAGCATCCTTTGAGCTCCCTTTGCCTGCATCCCTCAGCACCAGGACCACTCCATAAAGTCCATGGCAGTTGTCCTGTAAAGTTTTGATTTTTGTTCAATGGCCCCATAGATCTCTGTTGTGTCCAAATATGTTGCCCGATTTGGCAGAGAGTAGCCAAACTAACTGTTTCAAAATTTTCCAAAGTTATTGTTCACCAATGCTTGTTTGAGGTTGCATTTAAAAGTAATATTATCTTCTGAAATCTGTATCTTTGGAACCCTCCAGTGGATTTTATTAATCAAGGTCTCTAAACATTCATAAAATAATATATTCTAGTTTTATAACTTCTTCCTTCTGTGTTGTTGCATTCTTATTTTGTTGTTTGGTTCTGTTAAATGCTTTACATATAGTTCTTTTGCTAAGCCTTAGTGCTAGGAGCCACATCTACCCATCAGTGAGCCTGAGGTTAAGTAAAAGAGCCTGACTGGATCCAAGATGGTATTTGTGAGTGTACTACATGAATATGCCCCACAGCCATATCTTATAGTACACCCAAATCCTCACACAGGTTCTAAACATGCTACTCTTCAGAAGAAGAAATATGTGGCCACAATGAATTCAGCAGCCTATGAAATAGAGAGCCTGAAATGATACATTCATTGAAAACATTGGTGTTAGAGACAGGTCATTCAGTCCCACACTTAGGCAAGTTAAGCCACAGTTAAAAAGACTTCCTTAGAGTAATTAAGACCAGCAAACGTATTTGTGTGTAGTTGCAACACAGCTTTCAGTAAGGTGGTAAGGAACAAAAGTGTTGTGTTGTCTGAGAGGCTGCACAGGTCTCAGTTCTATTGGAGCACGGGGCTGTAGCATACATAGGCGGTCATTACAACATTGATGGTAAAAGCCGCATACCGCCGTGCAGAAGACCGCCAACACACCGCCGCAACCGCGGATAACCGCCACAGCTATTATGACCCACAGCACGGAATCCGCCAAAATTCAGACAACCACACAAGTCTGCCACATCAAAGGTCAGTGATAAACTGGCGATAACAAAACCTCCACCGTCACGCCAACAGAAATACGCCCACACTATCACGACACACGAATCCACGCGGCAGTCTTTCAACCGCAGTATTCCATTGGCGGTACACACCGCTGCGCTCAAAATACACACACATATACAAAACACTACCACATTGGACAATTCAAAATACACACACCTGATACACATACACACACTACTCCCACACACCCAATACAATATAAAACACACACCCACATCACCCACAAACCCCTACGACCAAAAATCACGAACGAAGGCCAGAGAGAGACACCACCATCAACAATACTGGCATCCACAGGCACACAACACCATCACCCACAGAACTTCCACGCACCTCACACTACACATCACTACATATCATCACACTTATCACCCCACACCCCACCCCACACATCACCTACACCACCCCATGGCACGGCAAAGACACCCCAGGTTCTCGGAGGAGGAGCTCAGGGTCATGGTGGAGGAAATCGTCTGGGTAGAGCCACAGCTATTCGGATCACAGGTGCAGCACACCTCAATTGCAAGGAAGATGGAGCTATGGCGAAGAATAGTGGACAGGGTCAACGCAGTGGGACAGCACCCAAGAAATTGGGAGGACATCAGGAAGAGGTGGAATGACCTATGGGGGAAGGTGTGTTCCGTGGTCTCAAGACACCACCTTGCGGTTCAGCGGACTGGCGGCGAACCCCCACCTTCTCCCCCACAACTAACAACATGGGAGGGGCAGGTCTTGGCGATTCTGCATCCTGAGGGCCTTGCAGGAGTAGGTGGAGGAATGGACTCTGGTAAGTCAAATCTTAACTATTACAACCCCACCCTACCTGCATGCCAGCACATACCCCCACCCTCACCCCCATCACTCTAACTCCTCACAAATGTCCCAACATCACATACCATACATCCTAACACCAAGCCCTACATGCAACAACAAAGCATGGACACCCATCACTAAAGCATGGCCACTGCACATACCCATTCACCCCCCTAAACCATCATCACACAAGGTCCCACAGAGGAATGCAAGCATTGGGGTACACGGTCACCCACCCATTGCACACCATGGCATACACAGATGTAATAAACATCCTTTTATACCCCTGCAGGACCCCTACCCAACGTCACCGGCCAAGAGGGTCCACACATGTCCACACCACCAACAGAAGAGGCCCACAGTGATAACAGCACCTCTGTCCAACTGGATCTAGATGACCAGCCCAGCCCATCGGGGACCTCGGGTCAGTTGGTTCCCCTCACCCAGTCACAGGCCACCACAGAGCTTCCCCCCTCTGGAATCACCAGCACAGCACCCACCCAGCGGACCCATATCTCCGTCCCCAGGATAAGTCAATCAGCAGTGTGTCAACCACTACAGGGAACCCAGGCTAACCCACCACCCCAACAACAACAACAGGGACCTGGGGGCAGTGGTAGTGGGCACACGGTCCAGGGGACGGAGGCCCAGGAACACAGGGGAACTGGGAGGGCTGCTGTGCGACAGGGGGCGGACAGGCCCAGGAAACCCACTCTCCACGAGGCCCTCTCCAACATCATGGGAGCATACCACCACTTCCAGGAGACGATGGCGACGGTACTGGCCAAGTTTCAGGAGACCCAGCGCCTGCAGGAGAAACAGTATTTGGGCTTCAAGGAGGAACTCAGAACCATCAATTCCACCCTGGGCACCATCGTAGGGGTGCTGAAGGAAGTACTCAACACCAGGAGGGACACTGTGGCACTACAAGAGGCCCCTGACACTAGCCTGGACGATGAACTGCCCACCACCTCCGCCGGCGCTATTGGACAGGAGGCACTGCCATAGGACCACCACACCAGCACCCCACCCCCTGCAGAGGGAGAAACACCTCGCAATCGGTCCCTGAGATCCAGGACAAAGACAGAGAACGATGCCAAGACACCCACCAAGAAATGAGACCACCCTGATTGTCATCCTACTGTCCCACTTTGTCACCATGTCCATCCTTAAACTGCCCCAGCTCCACTTCCTATGCCCATTTGGGCAATGCACCTGTGAGACTAATAGACTGGACTCTGCCATGGACATTCCTCCGCCATCACCCCTCACCATTTCACTACCCCCTCCAATTTTGAGCACTAAAATAAACACCCTTAAAGCACAAAACAATCTGGAGTCAATCTGTGATTTCGAAATAGTGTATTAGCAATTACAGTGTCAAAATGCTCTTTCAAATGTAATGTCAACATACCTATGTCACACAGCTCTAGTCCATTAGGAAACAAAGCAGATGTCTCACCTTAGGACCCATATCTGTGAAATCGTAAGGGAAAGTGACAACTCAGTGACCATACACTGGGTGAAAATGACAGACAGTAGAGAGGTAGTAGTGTTAAAGAGCACTGAGTCCCCGTTGTCCATTTCTTCTTCTTCTGCTTCCTCGTCTTCACTGTTCACAGGCTCCACAGCTGCAACAACACTGCCATCTGGACCATCCTTCTGCAGAAAAGGCACCTGTCATCGCAAAGACAAGTTGTGAAGCATAAAGCAGGCCACGATGATATGGCACACCTTCTTTGGTGAGTAGAATAGGGATCCACCTGTCATATGGAGGCACCAGAACCTGGCCTTCCGGAGGCCAGAGGTCCGCTTGATCACCCTCCTAGTTCACCCATGGGCCTCATTGTAGCGTTCCTCTTCTTCACTGTCCACAGCTGCCACAACACCTCCTTCAGGACCATCCTCCTGCAGAAAAGGCACCTGTTGTCGCAAAACCAAGTTGTGCAGCATACAGCAGGCCACGTTAATCTGGCACACCTTCTTTGGTGAGTAGAATAGGGAATGACCTTTCATATGGCGGCACCTGAACCTGGCCTTCAGGAGGCCGACGGTCCTCTCTATAACCCTCCTAGTTCGCCCATGTGCCTCATTGTACCGTTCCTCTGCCCTTGTCCTGGGATTCCTCACTGGGGTCAATAGCCATGACAGGTTGGGGTAACCAGAGTCACCTGCAAATGGCGAGGGACAACTGTTAGACACACACTAACCTGTAGGGATAACCCCAGACCCAGACAACCATTCCCACTGTCTTGCTTCCAGGTGCTCACCTAATAGCCACACACGCTGCCTCTGGAGTTGACCCATCACATAAGGGATGCTGCTATTCGCAGGATGTAGGCATCATGCACTGAGCCAGGGAACTTGGCATTCACATAAGAGATGTACTGGTCGGCCAAACATACCTTCTGTACATTCATTGAATGATAACTCTTCCGGTTTCTGTACACCTGTTCACTCCTGTGGGGGGGTACCAAAGCCACATGTGTCCCATCAATGGCACCTATGATGTTGGAGATATGTCCCAGGGCATAGAAATCACCTTTCACTATAGGCAAATCCTCCACCTGAGGGAACCAGATGTAGCTCCGCATGTGTTTCAGCAGGGCAGACAACACTCTGGACAACACGTTGGAAAACATAGGCTGGGACATCCCGGATGCTATGGCCCCGGATGTTTGAAATGACCAACTTGCAAGGAAGTGGAGCACTGACAGCACCTGCACTAAAGGGGGGATTCCTGTGGGATGGCAGATAACTGATATCAGGTCTGGCTCCAACTGGGTACACAGTTCCTGGATTGTGGCATGGTCAAGCCTGTATGTGATGATCACATGTCTTTCCTCCATTGTCGACAGGTCCACCAACGGTCGGTACACCGGAGGATGCCGCCATCTCATCACATGTCCCAATGGACGGTGCCTATGAAGGACAACAGCGAGAACAGATTCAACCAACTCTGAGGTACGCACCCACAGCTGACACAGAAAACCAACCACAATCTAAAAAGTGGCCTGTATGTGTGTTGAGTCTAGGCCTAGGTATGTGTGACGCAGTTGAAAATGAAGCCATTTGGGCCCCTGAAATGGCGGCTGCCTGACCTCTAAAGTGAGACAAATGGATGTGAGGTAACTGCGCTGGCATTGTACACCGTCGCGGTAAGTGGTCAAAGACCGCGCTGCAATGCTGCATTGGTTAACATTGGACCCTGTGGGTCCCAGGAGCCAATGATGATGTACGCCGGTGGTGACGGTACGCACCGCTGCGGACGTAACCGCCATTTTCTATCACTTCAATCACTCGATACCTGATCTTCGACAGGAGAGGACCTACACTGCAAGTGCTGCCGTGACCTCGGTCTGGAAGAGACAATGGCTCGAGTGTCTGGGGAAAGGGCCCCTGCCTTCACATTGGAGGAGTTGGAGAAACTTGTGGATCGGGTCCTCCCCCAGAACACGCTACTCTACGGTCCTCCAGACAAGCAGGTAAGTACACTGAGAGCATGCTGTATGGGCCATGCCTGTGTGGAGAGGGGTGGATGTAAGAATGAAGGGAGGAGAGTGCAGCGTGCATGAAACGACAGGGAGTGCATGTGCCACATGGCAAGGGTAGGGATGGAGGCCAATGACTGTGATGGTGCAGTTGGTAATAAGTTTCTCTTCCCCTGTACAAATCATGTAGGTCAGCGCCAACCCAAAAAAATATATTTGGCATGCCATTGCCAAGGACGTCCGGACCCTGGGAGTCTACCACAGACGGAGCACCCACTGCCGGAAAAGATGGGAGGACATTCGCCGCTGGAGCAAGATGACGGCGGAGGCTTAGCTGGGGATGGCCTCTCAACGTGGGAGGGGTGCCCGTCGCACCATGACCCCCCTGATGTTCAGGATCCTGGCGGTGGCTTACCCGGAGTTGGATTGGCGCTTGAGGGCATCACAGCAGCCACAAGGGGGTGAGTACACTCTCAATCTGCTGATTTTGCGCGCAGTGGAGGGGTCTGGGTGGGGGAGGTAGGCTGTGGGTTTCCCTAGGCCAGGGTGAGTTCTGTAGGCAAGGTCCCTCCGTAAGGCAGGCCATGTGGCACCCCACCCCACCTCTGTAGAGTGCCAAGTACACCTCGTCATGCCCCTGTGTCTTCCATGTGTGCAGATGTCGTCCATAGCCTAGTAGGCCATTTTCCAGGAATTGAACAGTGGAGCCCAAGAGCGCAGCGTAGTGCAGGGGGCTTCTGTCTCTGTCGTGTCCGCCAACGGTAGCGGTAATGCATGCACTCAACATGTCTTTCTTCTGTCGTCGTCCCCTTTTTGTGGTCTCCCTGTTTTTGTGTGCATTAGCATCATCAGGTGCAGGAGCAGTGACACCGGAGCACGAGGGGGCTGTATCCCACATGGCCATGGAGGGCGATTCTACGGAATCGGACTTCACCAGTGGGACAGACAGCGAGGGGAGCTCCACGGCGGGTATAGGAGCTGAGACCAGCGACACAGACTTGTCCTCTGATGGGACCTCCCTTGTGGTGGCGGCAACATCTGTGCCCCCCCATCTACTGGTACAGCCACCACCCCCCTTCCAGCTTTGCCCTCCCAGCAGCCCCTCAGCCTTTGCCCCGTGCCCACTCACCCAGGAGGTGGGCATCACCTTCGCCCCAGGCACCTCAGGCCCTGCCCCAGTCACCCCTGCTGCCCTCAGTGAGAAGGCCATTGACCTCCACAGGTCCCTCACTGTTGGGCAGTCTACCATTTTGAATGCCATCCAGGGTGTAGAAAGGCAGTTGAAACAAACAAATACATTCCTGGAGGGCATTCATTCTGGTCAGGCGGCCCTTCAGCGAGCTTTTCAGACTCTGGCCTCAGCACTGATGGCAGCCATTGTCCCTGTCTCTAGCCTCCCCCCTCCAACTTCCTCCACCCAGGCCCAATCCCCTGTACTCCAGCCTATCCCAGGCACACCTCTAGACAAGCATGCCCACACGTCAACACACAAGGGAAGCTCAGGCAAATATAAGCACTACACATCCCACAGGCACTCAGGCAAGCATCACACACATGCAGACACACCAATATCCACTGCCTCCACTGTGTCCCCCTCCTCCTCATCTCCCTCCTCCCTCCCACTCTCGTCTACACTCACACCTGCATGCATTACCTCTACAGCCACTACTGCCATCACCAGCACACACACCACCACACCCCGCTCACGTGCAGTCACCACCCCCACTACCATTCACACGTCCCTTTGTCCTCTCCTAGTGTGTCTGTGACTCCCCTTCCCAAGATACACAAACGCAGGCACACACCCACCCAACAGCCATCCACCTCACGACAGACTCCAGTGCATGCACCTTGACCCAAAGTCAGCAAACGAACACCTCCTACAATCACAACCTCTTCCTCCACTCCCAAACCCCCTCCAGCTACCCGTCCCAGTGTGTCCCAAAAACTTTTCCTGTCCAACCTTGACCTCTTTCCCACACCTTCCCCACCCCGTCCATCTCCAAGGTCCCGAACTAGCACCTCAGCCACAACATCTCCGGGACCAGTGGTGCCTGTAGTCACCGGAATCTGGAGTGCACCGGCCACCAGGGCAGCCAGTGTGGCACGGAGCCACAGCACAGACAGTCCCCCACCTGTCAAGCATCAGAAGTTGGCCAGTGCCCGGCGGGAGAGGCGGAAGACTCCAGCCACCAAGGCCGCTCCCAGGGGTCCCGTTGGGTGTGTGGAGTCAGCTGCGACACCTTCCAAGGTGGGGAAGGGGCACAACAAACTCAGCAAGTCTGGGAAGAGCAGCACAGCGGAGAAGACCGCCATCATCCCCGCTGCCCAGGAGGCCACTGCCATCAGCCCTGCCGCCCAGGAGGCCACCGCCAGCACCAGCCCAGCTGCCCAGGAGGCCACCGCCACCAGCCCTGCTGCCCAGGAGGCCACCGCCACCAGCCCTGCTGCCCAGGAGGCCCCAGTCAGCACCAGCTCAGCTGCCCAGGAGGCGACCGCCATCATCCCCGCTGCCCAGGAAGCCACAGCCGTCATCCCTGTTGGGACAGAGAGGACCGCCAGCACAAGCCCAGCTGGGCCATGAAGGACCGCCAGCACAAGCCCCGCTGGGACAGAGAGGACCGCCAGCACAAGCCCCGCTGGGCTAGAGAGGACCGCCAGCACAATCCCCGCTGGGCCATGAAGGACCGCCAGCAGCTGAGTCACTGCAAAGGAGCCCGCAGATCCAAGCACCGCTGAACAGGGCACCGCCGTCTCAAGCACCGCTGAACACGGCACTGCCGTCTCAAGCACCGCTGTCTCAAGCAACGCTGGCCCATGAGCGCCAAGGGCACTGACGATACTGAGTCCGTCACGGGAAGAATGAAGCACTCTGGGCACCATGCCCCCTCCAGAACCAGTGGAGAGATACATCCACTACCTCTGTCCTTAGCAGGATGAAGAACTCTGGGCACCATGCCCCCTCCAGAACCAGTGGAGAGATCCATCCACTACCTCTGTCCTTAGCAGGATGAAGCACTCTAGGCACAAAGCCCCTTCCAGAACCAGTGGAGAGATAAATCTACTACCTCTGTCCTTAGCAGGATGAAGCACTCTGGACACAATGCCCCCTCCAGAACCAGTGGAGACTGTTATCCACTTGAGAGACTGTGGCTTTGCACTCCCCAGGATTGAACAGTGGGCAACCCACCCACTGTAGAGACTTGAGAGACTGTGGCTTTGCACTCCCCAGGATTGAACAGTGGGCATGTGGCCCTCTCTTGGATTTGGCGTCGTGCACTCAACCGGCTGAGGTGCCCCCCCTTTCCCTCCCCCTGAGGTGCGTGTTTTCTTGCTCTCTGATGCCCCTGCAGTGTTCTCTCCGTCATGGTTGGAGATCTTGTGTGGGCCTCGCCCATACTGTGTGGGCCCAGTGTTCCACAGTCTTAATTGGAGCACTACCTGGCTACTATGCTTGGTGTATATTTTGTTAATGGTGTATATATATATTTTTGCCTACTTGATTTTAATATATTACAATGGTTACACTCATTTTCTTTTGTCTTTGCATTCTTCCGGGGGGGGTTAGGAGGTTTTACTGTGATGTATCAGTATTTATTAATGTGTGTGCTGTAGTGGGTGAGGGTGGGGGTGTTGGGTGTTGCGTGTCCCTGTTTTTTCCCTCCCCCTAGCCTGTGTCGTAGGTGCAGTACTCACTGTGGTCTTCGCCGCCGGCGTTCGTGCTCCTGGTAGAGGAGCAGGAAGTCTATCGCAGGGAGAATTTGGAGTTCCGGATCCATGGTGTCCTAGTTCCTCGTGGGTTGTGTAGAGGTGAGCGTTTTCCCTTCGGAATCCTGTTTCCGCCGTGTTTTTATCCGCGGTGAATCCGCCCCGGAAAAGGTGGCGGATTGGTAGGTTGTGATACTGTGGGCGGAGTGTTAAAGTGGCTGTCTTTGTTGGCAGTTTCCGCCACGGTCCTAATTGCAAAATTATTACGGGAGGCCTGTTGGCGGTCTTACCGCCACTTTAACGCCGACCGCCAGGGTTGTAATGACCACCATAGTGCTTTGGGGGCTCAGCAGGGTTTTGTGCCATTTCTTTGTCCACCTGGGTATTCTGGTCTTAGAGAAGGTGCTACAGTTGTGTTTACAGCTATTTCTAAAATACAGATCATGCCATGAAAATATTTGCTGGTGCTATAACAAAGGTTTTTTCTTCCTTTGCATGGGAACTGGTCCCATGCCTGTGAAGATCACGTTTGCTGTAATACCTGCACAGCATTACAAATGCAGCCACAATGGCAGAGGAGCTGTCAGGAGATGCACTTACTGTATGCCACATATGAGGAGGCACGCTGTCTGTGTACTCTCCAGACAGTGTGTTCCTGGATGACTCCCAATTGGAAGTGGGATACCGGAGTCTGAGGGACCCAGAGACATCCAGCTGAAGGTGGGTACTGTCACCCACTGCACATATTGGAGGGGGATTCCTGTCCTGTTTTGAAACTGAGGCCAGGCTCTGCCTGCAATGAAGGGCAGACTGATTGTAGTGAAAGGAATACTGTTGGATTGAAATACCCGGTTCACCTTTCACTAATATTCTGTTCAAAGTACAGGTGCCAGTCTGCTTCTGCAATGTGAACAACACACATGCTATAACAGGGTACACTGTACCGGTCTGAGCCATGCACGCCCCGGGAGTTGTGTGCCACAACACAGGATGGGACAGTGCGCCCTTTGTGTACTTCAGTCCAGGACAAAGTGTGAGGCAATAAAATCTAACATCTTTCAAAGTTCACAGAGAATGCCAATGTGACTGAAGGGGATATTGTAACACCCTCCCACCGCGCACAGCCGCCATTCAGGGAAATACTAGTGTTATGCTTCTGCCTAAATTGTATATAGCACACACGAACTGACCTGTCCGTGATTACCCCTACTCTTGAGACAGTTCTTTACACACATTAAGTAGTCCGCCTCAATCTTACCCAAGGACAATTTAATGGATTTAGGTGGTGGTTTTAATAGCTTTTAACAGCACCAACTGAAATGACTTTCACACATGGCTGGTCATAGGCTTTTTGCACACCATCGAAGCTGTCACTGAAAGCGATACAAAGGCAACTGCTGCCTCCACCAACGAAAGGTTCCTTCCCAAGGTTACAAAGCCCCCTTCAGTTATAAAGTGATTAGAAAACTATGACAACAAAGTAACAATCTTCAAATACTTTTTTAAAGTTTTATTTTGTGATCCAATGCATTGTTCTTTAAACCTTTTTATTCTTAATTTAAGTAAACATGATGATACACCTTTTGGATGTATTTTCCTCAGTATACAGATATGAACAGACATTTAAAGCTCACAATGGAGTATGGTGATAGCTTCCCCTATTAATATTTCTGGTTGGCAAAATCCCGAGAAGGTCATCCTCAATTAGGGGGAGATTATTGAACCCCTGACGAATTTTTACGACTTTGCTAATTTTGGCCGTGTATGAAGTTTTGACCATTTCCATGTTCACGGTCTCCTTTGCCATATCATTTTTCATCACTGTGAGATAATTTTTAAACAGCTAAAACACACATGGGAAATACTGCTATTACCCCAGGCAGTAATATCACCTAAATCCGAGATTACCAACAAAATGGGGAATAAACTGCAGTTTTGGTTTTAGCAATGGTAAAAGTGCACACAGCACCCTTTTCGAACAGCTTTGCCTGTGTAAATTCCTTTATGTGATGCCTCAGAAAATGTACACGGTTAAAAGCTTGGTCAAAGTGCATTCTGTAATGAAGTACAAATGCCGTTTGCACCCGATTTAATGATTTAACATTCACATTAGAGCTGATTTACAATACTTTTCTGCTGCGGGCAAATTTACTAGCACCTTCTGCCGCCTTTGTGTCAATTCAGCCATGATTTTCATATTATATTAGGAATGTGTGCTATTGTATTCAGTTACACAAATGAAATTTCACTTATATCTCAAATGTGATGTTTCCTAACTTGCGTAGTTTCATGCTTTCCTGATGTCTAAGCTGACCCTGTAGTTTTCTCCTGCCAAAGACTAGGGAGCATATTTTCGAGCTCCCTGTGCTTCCATTGCATCACTATTTGGGACTCATCGCCGTCACAAACCTTCAAATCATATTGGTGAGGACACGCAAAGTCACTTTGTGTGACTTCGAATGGCCTCATAGAAAAGGAGTAAGGCAAGGCAGTGGAAATCTCTGTATTGCCTTACTCTTGTAAAGAGAGATGTCCCACCAGCGTTGTGGTGGATGTTCCCATGCAACATTCATACACTACAAACTTGCACCTCCCCTGGGAAGGCATTGCGAGGAGAAATATATTTATTTCTCCTTGTTTATTCCTCTTTCTATGTGTGCTGCATTCTGTAGCACACATAGAAAGATGAAAAGGCCTCCCAAGATTGTTTTTGTGCAGGAGGTGCCCCTTCCTGCACAAAAACAATCCTGTATACAACACAGGCACCTTTGTACCTTGGTGCAAGGGTTCCTTGTTGGTGCTAGGCTGCAGAAATAGCACTAGCGCAAGGGGAAAGGACAGGAATGTGCCGCATGCCATAGATATGACGTATTCCTGCCCTTCACCTTTGACCCAGGGCAGTACAGCAAGGTGACTTGCTGCCCTGTGCCAAAAACCAATATGGGCCTATTTTGCATCACGAAAGTGACGCAAACCTATGCAAAATGTCTTTTGTTGGATACAATTCCTAGTGCAAATGGAAAGTATCTTAAAAGCAACACAAATCAGTGCAAAGCGCTGTTTTGCATTACTCTGTGACAAGGTGGCATTTGAAGGTGGTACTTGGGATATTCCCATTAAACCACGCATGGTTTTTGCTACAAAACCCCATCTATTAATAATAGTGGACAGGGTTTTAAACCAAAAGATAGCAGCAGGCATTAAAAAGGAGAAATGCTTTTATTTCTACTAGCTCTTTGACTATGCATGTGTGATGCTCTGTACAGCACACATTTGAAGTGGAAACGTTTTTAAATGTTTACACACAATGGTTCAAAGGTATGTGCATCTACCTAGGCAGCCCCAGTCTGAGACCAAGATAGAGCCAGAGAGAAAGAGTTGGATCATATAATATCTCTGTAGACATGCCGCTTTCCTTCTCTCTTCCTGTCACGTAATGCAGCACAGCAACTTTGATTGCTGTACTACATTGCCGGATAGTTTGGTAAATATGGGCCCAAATGAGCTATAACTGATTACCTAGATATATAGCGTATACAAAATAATGTTGTTACTCATAACCATTGATAACCGTAACATGAATTTGTTCGAAAGTCAGAATCTTTGAATAGTCCACCCCCTGCCCCCCTCCCCCCCCCCAATGAATTGCCTCCCTCTGTATGGGATGCTGCCAGAGTGTCCTAAAGTGGATGGAATATGTTCTTCATCATTGTTATGCTAAGTTCTGTGTAATTTTCAAGTGCATTGTCACCTGCATCAGTATCCTTGCTCTGAGCAGGTGTGTGTGCTTAGCCCTGCCTGTGCTAGGTTGGTCAATTGAAAAGCCAGTCAGCTTCTTGCAGAATTCAAAAAGAGAGAAGGAGGCTCTGATGCGGAGTGGGAGGTCAATTCTTGCTTTAGGAGCAATGTATGAGAATGCCTGCTCCCCCCGATCTGGTCTTGTGTATGCATGGGATGTATGTGAGTAGGAGTCCTATGGAGTGAAGGTATCTGGTGGTTGGTGGAAGTAGAGATCATTTCTGAGATGCAATATACATTTATATGGTAAAGGTAAATTTACATCTGCAAATCATATTTTGTTTCAGTGGTGCAATTTACCCTCATAGAGCTATATCATGAAGGTGTGCATTCCTGCAGGGCACAGCTGTGTATTTGTGTCTTTATACATTAACACTTTCTAAAGTCTGTGTGTCTCATTCGGAATTTCTTTGATGTAGTGCAGGTGCTGCTGATAGCACAGCTCAGAAAAAGTGGGAAGTGATGGCCTCTCTCTACCATGCTACTACCTGGTGTAGATGTGCACTCAGTAAAACTAGGTCCTGTGTTTCCAGTCCCAGTAACTTGGGGCCAGAAAGCACCTGACAACACACAGTGGCTTAGAGCAGTATTCCCTGCCCCTCCTCTGGGGATTCCCTTCTGTGAAACTGTGAATGCTATGCTAAAGTGGAGATTTAGTGGCAAATCTAAAATCTACTCGACATTATTGACTTCTCTTGTCTCACATTTCCCACCAAGGACAAATGGTAGCTACATTTGAGCAGAAACTCTCTTTGTTCTCTGGCTTGTGCTATTTATGTTTTGCTGTTCTTACTCCATATCTCTTTCATGGAGTAGAAAGTTTGAGCTTTTTGATACTAATCTTAGTTATGTTGCTGGACGCGTGCTCCTCTTGCAGTCTCTTTATTTATAGTCCTCTTTCCAAAATGGTGATCATGTCACTGCTTTAACATTAGCTGTGGGCGCTTAATTCGTTTATAATAGGTCTGTACCTAAGTCATGCAATTTGCTTTAGCATAGTTGCATTACATTTTGGTAAAATTACATAACACTATAACTAATTACGTGAAATGAAAAACTGGTGTTTGTTGCTGTATCTTAGTACAATATGGGGCATATTTATACTCCGTTTGCGCCGGAATTGCGTCGTTTTTTTTTACGCAATTTCAACGCAAAACTAACTCCATATTTATACTTTGGCGTTAGACGCGTCTAGCGCCAAAGTCCATGGAGTTTGCGTAATTTTTTTGCGTGGACACCTACTTTGCGTTAATGAGATGCAAGGTAGGCGTTCACGTCTAAAATCGACTCCGAGGCATGTGCGTCAGATTTATACTCCCGGGCAAAATTCACGCCCGGGAGTGGGCGGGTCAAAAAAAATGACGTACGGCTGCTTTTGCGCCGTTTTTTAGCGCCTGCAAAAGGCAGGCGTTAAGGGACCTGTGGGCTCTGAAGGAGCCCAGAGGTGCCCTCCCATGCCCCCAGGGACACCCCCTGTCACCCTTGCCCACCCCAGGAGGACACCCAAGGCTGGAGGGACCCATCCCAGGGACATTAAGGTAAGTTCAGGTAAGTGGTTTTTTTAATATTTTTTTTTGTGGCATAGGGGGGGCCTGATTTGTGCCCCCCTACATGCCACTATGCCCAATGACCATGCCCAGGGGACATAAGTCCCCTGGGCATGGCCATTGGGCAAGGGGGCATGACTCCTGTCTTTGCTAAGACAGGAGTCATTTCTATGGGGGTTGGGAGTCGAAAAAAAGGGCGCAAATCGGGTTGAGGCGAAAAAATTGCCTCAACCTGACTTGCCCCATTTCTTGACGCCCAAGCCCCATATCCCCCTACGCCGGCGCTGCCTGGTGTATACGTCGTTTTTTTACACGCACACCAGGCAGCGCCGGCGGCTAACGCCGGCTAACGTCATTGATTAAATACGGCGCCCGCATGGCGCTTCAGAATGGCGTTAGCCGGCGCTAATTTTTTTGACACAAAACTGCGTTAGCGCAGTTTTGCGTCAAAAAGTATAAATATGGCCCTATGTGTCCTGTGTGCCCTTTGGACGTGGGGATGCATTTCCCACTAAAATATGGCAAAAAACACAAAAGCACTGTAAACAGCCTCTCATGCTCTGTCATTCTCATTGTTTATGTGCATTTGTTTTAAATTTGTACGGCAAACAGCACACCATAAACTATGTGATGTGGCATAACAGCATAATTTTGTGAATTTTACATGACACTCTGAGGGCCATACTTATGAGAGGCTTGTGCCGCTGGAGGGTTACTTTTTTTGACGCTCTGGCAGCGCCTCTCAGTCATATCAATCAGGCCACGCAAAGCCACTTTGCATGGCTCGCATGACCTCAGAATGGAGTAAGACAAGGCAGTGCAATTTGCTGGGTTGCCTTCCTATCTGCCAGGGAGGCGTTCCTTGGGCGTTGCAGTGAGTTTTCCTGTTCAACATCCATGGGTTTTGATGCTGCTCCAGGTTTACTTAATCATGTAAACCTGGGACAGTGTCAAAACCTTACACCTTCCCAGAGCAGGTGTAATGAGGAGAAATATTTTCATTTCCCATCATTTTTGTCTCTTTTCCTGTGTGCTGCATTGTGCAGCACTCCTAGAAAGAGGAAAATGCCTCTCTGGATTGTTTTTGTGCAGGAAGGTGCCCCTTCCTGCACAAAAACAATCCTTCCTACGTTCAAAGCAGGCACACTAGCACCATGGTGCAAGGGTGCCTGCATCGGCGCTAGGCAGCCAATTGTGCACCAGCACAGGGGGAAAGGACAAGAATGCATTGTATTGCAAAAATACGGTGCATTCCTGCCCTTCCACATATGCATAGGGCAGTGCAGCAAGAAGACTTTTGATGCTGCCCTACGTCAATTCCTCATTAATCAAGGCTTACATTTCCAGGGGTGGCTCCTGTGCTATGGAGGAGCAGCGTCACCCCTCTGTTTTCAGCAGACAGAGAAGGAAAACTAAAATGATAATAACTATGCGTTATTACCATTTTAATTTTCAGGGGACCAAGTTAGGGCTGGCAGGCAGGCTGTAGGGAGGAGGGGTTTGTGCACCATGAGTGCGCATGTGTGTTTGGCCAGTCGTGTTTGGCCAGCCAAACAGACATGCACACTTTGCATTTCTACACCTTGCTGTATTGAACAGCCAGGAGTAGAAAGCTTACAGTGTGCAACTCCCTGTGTGAGCGCCAAAGGAGGGTGCTCACACCAATCGCAGCACTGTGCTGGTGACAGCAGCGTCCTGATTGAAGGGGAGTCTGGAAGCCTGTGTGCTCCGGAGGAGATGAACCCGTCTCCGTAGTAAAGAGATACGTGTTTTTTTTGTTTTTTGTTTTTTTATTCCCATCTCAAAGCTCACCCACCCCCGCCCCACCACCCCAGTTCAGTAGCAGTGTGCATTTCTAATTTTTCCCGTGTAAAGCAAATTTCTCCCAGGCCTTGTTCATGGTAGCATTCTTATGACTGTAGTAAGTTTCTGAGAAATGCATGCAGGGAAACGATCTCTTCAATCTGATCTCCCCACTTCCTACTTGCTCTGCTTAGAGTTGCTGTTACATTTACCTGGTGATACATTATAGGTACTGAAAAGAAACATTAAACAGATCCAAGCCACCTATTTTATGAAAGAGTAGCAGTGTCTGGTGAAACATAAAGTCCATGGGCACACACAGGTCCCCACTCTGAGTCATCAGTATTCGTAAATCTGGACGGTTTTTGCATAATTAGGGTTGTTATCAGGTGTGCCACCATGTTGTTAAAACCAAATGCTATTTTACTCTCATTTTCCACCAGCTTCAAGCTGGAGGAAAGTGTGTGGGAAAGGATTTGGAATTGCGTGTGGTTATGGACTCTCTAATTCAACGACCACGTGTTGTTCCCCATTCCGAGCCAAATACTCATAACGGCCAGTATCTCGGTGAGTGATTCCCAATGGAAATGGTAACACGGAGCATAGTATGCATAGGCCGATTGATAGCATGCAGAACTTCAAAAACATCGTCAGTGTTTTTTTCAGTGAGAGGTAGGCACATGTAGGTGAGTGATGCTGTTTCCAATTTCCCATTTAGACGTTAACGTGATAACATCACTTTTTACTTCAGGGTCAGCAAATTAAACATAAAAAATCTCTTCTTTAAATTAAATAAACGCGGTGAGGCATGGTGCATATTTCACTCTGCATGTTCTTTCGCCAGACTAGTATCCCACGGAGCAGTCGTCATGCACACAATGCTCACTAGGGCACATATTTAAGAAAAAGTGACATATCAGCGATGATGCGCCATTTTTCTTGTGCCCAACTACCGGCACCTAGCAATACTATGGCAGTAGTTAGCACAATAGTGTTAAAATATTTGACGCTATTGTGGTGATTTGCTACACTAGCGTCTAAAATTGCGCCCTTAGGTTACTATTGGAGCGTCATTTTAACACCTGCTCTGAGCAGGAGTTCAAAATGGCACCAAAAATGGTGCAGTGAAATGTTTTAAATTTCACTGCGCCATTTTTGCGGGCCTCCTAGCACTGGAACGCCCCACATGCATACATTATGCCTGGCGCAGGCATAATATGACACTAGAGGTTACAAAGTGGCGCAATGCATGCATTGCACTACTTTGTAAATATTGTGCAGCAGAAAAGCCACTTAAGCGCTGCCTTAATGTAAAAATAATGACGCTATGGCAGTGCTGAGGTGGTGCTAGGGGATCTTAAATATGCTTCTTTGTTTTGCTTACGTAATCCTTCTCAATTTGTACATTTTTCAGCTACCAATATTCGGAAAATCACCTCCTGCGCCCAAAACTGAAGGACAGTTACAATATTTTTGCTACCTAGTGTGCATTTGTCTCTAGTCGCACCTGATAAATATAAATAGGCCAGCCAGTGCTTTAAATAGGATGTTATGGCCAGGCCCTGAGCTCCTGCACTTCTTTAATGTGAAAGGGAGTGTACCCGCACTTCTCTAGTAGGTTCAATGCTTATCATCTGAGAGTGCCTGGACTTCCAAGCAGCAAAGAGGTTCGCTAGTACAGAGAGTACCCGTACTTCTACACTGTCTTTTAATCCAATGGCAGAAATATATATTTGCTTTAGCATGCTTTTATTTGTCTTTCCTTTTATCAATGGTATTTCTTTGCTTCTGCTGGTAAAAATGGAGGGTGAATTACTTTATTTGGAAGTATATTATTAGATTACAGACACAGTGATCTGTCTCTCTTGTAAACTCTTCTTTATTGTTGCCAGGTCCCTGCTCTCTGCTTTGTGAAAGTGCACAGCAGTTATCATCATCCATCAAATATGCCAAACGGAAGTGTGAACTAAAGTACTATTTGTTGTCAGCAGCTTTCGGTTGGACTGCGAATCTGATACGATTCTTGACACACACAATCTTTGTGTACAAAAGAAGAAAACTTTCCCGTATAGAGTTTGGCGATTTTGATAGACCTTATTCAATTTGTTGCTAATATTATAGATAAATACAACATTTATTTGCGATAATGAAGTTTTTGTTACTGAAAATGTTTTAACGCAAAAGTGACTCCCTTCGATTCATGTGGCATATAAAAATAAATAGTCGATACATTTGTAGTGCGTGACTCCAACCAACTAGTAAAATAATGACAAATGCTCTGCCCAATTAAAAAATAATATTTGCAATAAAAGACTGAGGAATCCATTGTGGATTTCCACTGAATTATGTAAATGTTGCTTTGCAAAAGTTCACTGTACTGGGACGTATTTATCCAATTAGGAACAATATGAACTGGAGATGCCCTTACCCATCTTATGCAAAAGGTATGTTGTGCCCCCTCTAAATTAATTCTATGATATCTGATCAATTAAAATAGTTTTTTTTTGATAGATTAAAATATGCATTGTTTTACTTGGCCTCTGCAGGGTCATCCCAAATCTTGGGCATTCATCCCTCCTGTTTTAAGAACCCATATTTTTGGCTTTTAAAAATCTGTGCACTTTACCGTTGAAGTGTTTGTGCTCTCTCATTTAAAAATTGTAACATTTTCTTACACCCAAATGTGCAGATTTAGGACCTCATGTACACAGAACTGGTGCATCAGCTCCAAAGCACCAGTCTCCTTGAGTCACCTGCATTCCCCTAACTACACCATGGTAGTGCTGTATTTATAATACAGTGCACCATGGCGCTCGTTAGCACAACTGCATCAAAATGTTTGATGCAGTTGTGGCGCTTTGCTGGACTAGCATAAAGAATGATCACAAAGAATGATCACACTAGTCCAGCAAAGCTCAGGAAGGTCCTAGTGGCTCCCAGCAGCTTTAGGAGGGAGGGGGACGGGTGGGACACACACACACACATACACACATACACACACACACACACACACACTCATTCTTCACACACAGACATGCACGCACGCACATCCATTAACAACACTCATACCATTCAAACATGCACGCACGCACCAAACATTCATTTAAAAAGATCGCACACACTCGTTCTTTCACACACAAACACGCACGCACATCCATTAAAAACACTCATAACACTCAAACATGCACAAGCGCACCAAACATTCAACTTAAAACATCACACACATACACACACACACCCACTTACCTTCAGCCTCCAGGTCCCAGGAGTGTTGGGACTGCAGCCTTCCCTCATTGGCTGCCCTGAGGTCAGCCAATGAGGGAAGGCAGCAGTCCCAGCCTCGTCACACAGTGGGATGGGGTCAATGAGACTGCTGACCCCACCCCACTCTGTGATGAAGTGTCACTGATTGACACTCGCCCTATGCACTTCAGGGCTTAAACTTGAAGCGCCCAGGGAGAGTGTCAATTGGTGACGCTTTCCTTGTCACCCAGGGGAGGGCCTCGAGGCACCTTTGCTGAGCAGAGGAGGTCACACCCATAGGAGCTGTGACCTCCTCAGCCCAGCAAAGTTCAGCTCAGGCAGCCAGGAGTGTGCGCAAATCGCGTATGTCTGCTCCTGGCTGCCTGAGCTGAACATGGAGAGTGTCTGTCAGGCTGACCTTTGTTCAGCTTGACAGACACTCTTCATGAGGGGCAAAAGGTGGGGGGCTTGGCCCCTCTACCCTAAAGGACGGACCGCCACTGGAAGGCCCATTAAAAAGAGCCCAGTGTCAGTTTAATGCCTGCCTTGGGCAGGTGTTAAAAAATTATGCTATAATGGCGCAGTGAAATCTTGTAGATTTCACTGTGTTATTTTTTTGGGCCCCCTTGCGGGGGAACACCTCCCTTGCATACATTATACCTGGTGCAGGTATGATGTGGGACAAGGGTTTGCAAACTGGTGCAATGGTGTCATTGCCCAGTTTGTAAATACTGCGCAGGGTGGGGTTTTGTTTGCACCACCGTAGCATAAAAAAATTATGCTAGGGCAGCGCAAGAGGCTTGTAAATAAGGCCCTTAATTTACTTATAAGCTCCTAGTATATTGTTACTACAAGTACCTAGGGCCTCTAAATTAAAGTTTACTAACGGGCTTTCAGTGCCTACTGTACCATTCACTTAAATGGCCATTTAAAATATCCCAGGCCTGCTATTGCAGCCTGTGTGCAGTTTTTAACTGCCAGTTCAACCTGTCAAAATAAACCTTTTACCAGACCTAAACCTTCCTTTTTAATGCATATAAGTCACCCCTTGCTTAGACCCTAAACAGCCCATAGGGAAAGTTGAAATGTATTTAAAAAGTTGAGCATAAACGTCTTGGAGCACAATTTGGAGGACCAGGAGACTAGAGCTAGGTGCAACATAATGCAACTCATTGGGCTTCCGGAGGGTGCAGAGTCTATTTCCATGAATTATTTTCTGGAATGCTGGCTGCAGGAGTTTGAGGGATCAGAGGGACTGTCCAAGTTCTTTGCATTCAGAGAGCGCCTTTGATGGCATTCCGTTTTCCTGCCCCTGGTGCCCCAATGCACCTTGGTGGCCTCTTGCTTCAATTCATGGACCACAATTATCTCTTGTGACTGGCCTGTACCTCTGGGCCCTAAAAGGTGGATAGCGCAAAGTTGTTCCTATACCCTAATTACACACCCTTAATCTAAAAACTCAGACCCTCCTTTAGCATAGTAAAGAAATGCCTGAACAACTTTTCAACCTCCTGTTCCCACTTGTTTCCTCCCAGACTATAGATACAGCAGGTTGGAAAAACCTAATTTTATGATAGTTCCACAGAAGCCTGGGATTGGACAGGTACCTATGAGTCCAGGCCACCCCTGGGTAAGCACCTCCCAACCAGGCCCCAGAAGGTGTAAGTGACCACAGTCAACACAGGGGTGCTTGTCCCACACCGCAGAAGGCCCTTACCGGCAAGACTCAGGCATTGGCTACAGCTGCTTAATTGGGATCTGCTGAGGGGTACGTACTCAAACATTTTACTCCTGTTCTTTTTGCTGAATTTGTTTTAGTTGGTTTAAGGACTCTGGGTACCTTACCGCTGCTAACCAGTGCTACAGTTGCTACAGTGCATGTGCTCTTACTTACAACATGGTAGCAGTAGCTTATCTACAATTAGCATATTTAATTTTCTTATAAGTCCCTCGTAAAGTGCACTACCGGTGACCAGTAAATGCTACTAGTGGGCCTGCAGTACTGATTGTGCCGCCCACTTAAGTAGCACATCAAACATGTCTTAGGCCTGGCATAGCAGAGCCTATGTTTGCAGTTTTAAACTGCCTTGTTGACGTGGCAAGTTAACCCTCTTGCCAGGCTCAAACCTTCCTTTCTAATACATATGTCACCAAAAGCCAGACTCTAGATAGCCCAAGGGCAGGGTAGAGTGTTCTTAAAAAGTAGGACATGCACTTTTACGTTTTACATGTCCTAGTAGTAAATAACTCTTAAATCTGTTTTTCACTACTTCAAGGCCTATCTCTTCCTTAGGATAACATTGGAATTTCCTTATTATATTTTATTCCAATTGTGAAGAGAAGGGACCCCCAGGTTTGGTGTCACTGGAATCACAATCTAAAATCACAACTTATGGTGAAGTCAGATTTTAAATTGTAATTATAAAAATGTCACTTTTAGAAAGGTTGGCATTTTCTTACTTTAACTATTTGGTGCCTTCTGCCTGACTCTGAATACACATCTGGGGTGGGTGACAGCTGGGCCTTGCGCAGCCACACACAAAGGAAGCTTAGGTGTAACTGATAGGCCATCCACATCTTGATGGGTCATCCTGTGCAGGATGGGAGGGAGGCACTTAAACCTGAATAGGCTGTGCCCTGTTCCCACACAAGGGGGTGAATATTCCCTGTAGTGAGTCTGGAGCCAGGGGCAGGAAGAGCAGGACCTCTGTGCACTTCAGTATCCTCTACTTGACGTATCCCCCACTTCAAAGGCACAACTGGGAATAAGTACTATACCTCTGACACTACCAATTCAGTACACAACTGGTTCTGTAGGTACTCCACCAGGAAGAAAGACTGATGTGTTGTTGAAAGGACTGCCACTCTGCTGGACTGCTACTCTGCTGGACTCCTGCACTGCTGTGCTGACCTGCTGGCTTCCTTTGCCTGGCAGTGAGAAGGACTTGACCTGCATCTCTCTAATCCAGAACCAAAGTGACTCCAAGGGCTTACTGGATTTCCTATTATTTTCTGAAGTCTCAGGGGCCCAGAAAATGTCAATCTCACCTGCTACAGCACCTGTACTCCACCAAGTGTGAGTCTTGCCCTGCTAAGTGGTACCAATCCAGTTCTGGGCCCTTCAAAGTGGTTCTAAAGTACTTCTCAGTCAAATCAAAGCATCACTGCGGCTGCAGGGATTGGAACCAATGCATTGTCCCTTGTTTCTTGGATAGGACCCGGCACATCACCCCTCTTGCGTGGATGAGAGTCGACGCACCTCCTCTCCGGCATGGACCAACCTTCGTGCATCTCCTTTGAAACTGCTGCATCTCTGACCCGGCGCATCACTGCTGCTATGTGGAGAAAATCGAAGCATCTTTGCTTCAGCATAGAAAGCATCGACGCATTGCCTCCTTTGTGAGGATCAACATCAGCATATCGCTTCAGCCTGCTCCAACCATCTTCGATGTTGATGCAAGCAGGATTGAGGGACTTTTGATCAACAGGCCCAATGGGGTCCCTGTAGCTGGTCTGCATTCCATCACAGTTAGTCTGAACATTTGACTTTGTCCCAGTTTGGAGTGACCAGATTCTCTGGTTGGTGCAACTTATTTTTAGGTGCTATTTGACAGTTTATTCTTTCAAAATTCGTATCTCAAATGTAATTATTGTTTTTGTATCATTTTGCTATAGTTTTATTAATTAAATTAATCTCTTTTGTTCTAACCAGGTGTGATATCTTTTTTGTGGTGTATGCACTGTTTTACTGTTTGAAGTGTTACACAAATGCTTAACTCTTTGCCTCCTAAGTTAAGCCTGACTGCTCTGTGCCAATCTACCAGAGGGGACGCACAGGTTAATTTACAGTGCGTTTGTGACTGACCCTTACTAAGATTGTGTTACCTGCTTGGATAGGGAGCTTACCTCTGCCAACATGAAACCCATTTTCTAACAGAGGTGACCATAGATCCTTTTGTTTGCTATAACTGTAGTTAGGGCCCCCTGGGATAGAAGGCTGGACTGTATTGATAAGAATCCCATCCCTCCCGCACCACCAACCTTGAGGAATGAAAAATTCCGCACTTCCATAGGCTTAAGTTTTGCTTGTGATATGTACCAGACAAGTTTTGATGGTGCACCATTAAACAACTGTCCCGGGGGTCTTATTGGTGTGTAGATTTATCGTTTCCCCTCTCATTGTGCACTGTTTATTGTTCTAGGTCACTGTGGTGATGCATTCTTTCAGAAGAGGCCAGCTAGTCATAAAGAGCAGGCTGCTGGGGAGAAGGATCATGAACAGTTAGATCAGTCCACACTCCCTATGAACACCTTCCGTACTGAGGGTAGTTACTTGGAATGTTCAGGGCCTTCCTCCCTGAGCAAGAGTTTAAGGGCCTGATTCACAAAGCTAAACTTACACTATTCTGTAAATGTATGTTTGTGTTGGCATTCACAAATACAGAGTTATTAGTAAGTTAATGAATGCAGAACCCCGCAATCAGGGATGGGAATTCCACACATAAAAAGACAGGGATATTCTCCATGCTTGTGAATAACAAAACAAATTTAAGCTTACAGAAAAGTGTAAGTTTATCTTTGTGACTCAGACCCAGAGGGTCCATTCTTTTCTCAAGAGATGCAAAGTCCCGGTAAACTTTCTCCAAGAAATGTGCCTCAACAGAATAGAGAATATAGGGGGTCATTACGACCCTGGCGGAAGGCGGAGAACCAGTGGTAAGACCACCAACAGGCTGGCGGTCTCCCCTCATGGGATTATGACCATGGCGGTTACCGCGATGGTCATCCACCAGTTCTCCGTTCTGCCCACCAGGACGGAGGCAACCGCCAGGCTGGAGACCTGGGTCTCCAGCCGGGCGGCCATCACTCTACCGCCGGCGGTATTTTTGACCCGGCTTACCGCCGTGGATTTCCTGTGGTTTTAACCGCCATGAAATCCATGGTGGTAAGCACTATCAGTGCCAGGGAATTCCTTCCCTGGCACTGATAGGGGTCTCCCCCACCCCCAATCCCCACCCCAGCTCCCTCCCCTACTCCCCTCACCACCCCTGCCACCCCCCAAAGGTGGCAGGGTCCCCCTCCCCACGCCGACTCCCAACATCACTTCACCCATTCCCACACAACACGCACGCAGGCACCACCTACACACTCACACGCACACCTTTCTCCAAGAAATGTGCCTCAACAGAATAGAGAATATAGGGGGTCATTACGACCCTGGCGGAAGGCGGAGAACCAGCGGTAAGACCGCCAACAGGCTGGCGGTCTCCCCTCATGGGATTATGACCATGGCGGTTACCGCCATGGTCATCTGCCAGTTCTCCGTTCCGCCCGCCAGGGCGGAGACGACCGACGGGCTGGACACCTGGGTCTCCAGCCGGGCGGCCGTCACTATACTGCCGGAGGTATTTTGACCCGGCTTACCACCATGGATTTCCTGCGGTTTTAACCGCCATGAAATCCATGGTGGTAAGCACTATCAGTGCCAGGGAATTCCTTCCCTGGCACAGATAGGGGTCTCCCCCACCCCCCACCCCCACCCCGACTCCCTCCCCTACCCCCCTCACCATCCCTGCCACCCCCCAAAGGTGGCAGGGTCCCCCTCCCCACCCCGACCCCCAACATCACATCACCCATTCCCACACGACACGCACGCAGGCACCACCTACACACTCACACGCACACACGCCAACATACATGCCTACATACACACACACAGGCAGACACGCACACCCACATTCAAACATTCACACACACATCCATATTGACATACCCACAAACATACACTCACTCATTCCCGTACACACAACACCCCTGCAAGCATACACGCACTCACACCCCCCTTCACATACACACACGCACACCCCCATGCACGCACACAACACACAACACACAACACCCAACACTCCCCCACCCCCCTCCCCTCACGGACGATCGACTTACCTGGTCCGACGATCCTCCGGGAGGGGACAGGAGCCATGGGGGCAGCTCCGCCGACACCACACAGCCAACAGAACACTGCCACGGCGAATCACAGGACGTATGGCTGTTGGCGGCTCTCCGTCCGAAAAAGGACGGAGAGCTGCCAACGGTCATAATAGCCCGAGCGGAAAACCATCACCACTGGACGTCTTCCGCACGGCGGTCCCTTGGCGGTCTTTCAAAAAGACCGCTGAGGTCAAAATGACCCCCATAGTGCTTCAAAAATGGTGGTGAGACCAAGTATATGCTACCACCTATTCCACGTTTGCCCAGAGGGTCCTCATCTGGCTATTGCCATGCACTCTGTTCCTACTCCACACAAATCATAGATCCTGAGGGGTGATATATTGTCCTGCGGGGCAAACTTGATGGCAGAGATATGGCCCTAACAAATCTCTAAGCCCGAACATAGAACAAGCAACTTTCTTTATTGCCCTGGTGCCACACACCGTAGTGCTGCACTACCCAATATTAGTAGAGGAAGAATTTAATTGTATTGCGGATGATAGTCTAAATCTTCAACAACCTTCTCTCTCCTCTTCACTGATCCCCAAAAATGCTTGTTTTTCAACGAGTGGATTGCGGAATGTAGATTAATTGACTCATGGTGACCTCACCATCCTGATACCACTACCCACTTCTTCTACTCGACTATGCATGGCCTCTAAGTATAACTTGATACATCCTTTCCACACAAAAAATCACATGAACATGTCTTTCATGTGGAATGTTTGTCAAAGACCCACTCAGACCATTAGCCTATTTTGTTGACAATAGTACAGGGTACTGTTAGACCATTTATTCCCATCCAGGAATAAAACACTGCGGCTCTTGATGACACTAACTTTAAAGAGTCACTAGCAGACAGCTAGTGAGCCTACTCCATTGAAGAGGAGGGCATGGCTGCCTCTCCCCTCATTGAGTGGGAGGCATTCAAATCAGTGGTGTTCGATCATTTCATCACTAAACAGGCTCAACTACATTGTTATATCAAACACCAAAATGGCACTCCTAACCCACAAATAACTGCCAGGCATGGGTGCTCCTGCTTCCTAGAATCACCTGAGAGCCAAAAGAGAACACAAACTTGTGCTCCTGGAATGTCTCAGAATTTATGATTTTAAGGCTTATGTTCGAATGGCTCATAATGAGTGCAATGAAGCTGGTCGGCCGTTGGCCTGCCTAGCTAACCCCAACCTCTGGAGCTCCCCAATCCTCAGCATGCACAGGTTGGCTAGAAGTCTAGCATACACTCAAACAGATATTCAGGGGGCTTTCTTGGTGTACTTATCTCATCTGTCTAACCAGACTGGTGATGTGACTTCTCAGGCCATCCAACACTACATTACAGCTGCTTGTCCCTTCTGGTTGAGGCCAACAGAATCAGCCTCCTTGGGTGGCAAGATTACAATCCAAAAAGTCCGAAGAGCCATTGAGGTTCTAGCAGGGGGCAAAACACATGGGTCAGACGGATGCCTTATTGAGTTATATGCCACCTATTACGACATCCTAGACCCTATGCTCACAAAATTGTACAATGCTGCTAAGACTATGGAATATCTCCCTCTGATGATACAGGAGGCTTCACTGGTGACTCTCTTGAAAAGTGACAATCCCGGCAACAACATCATGTCCTATAGACGCTTGTCTATTCTTAACATCAATTATTATCTACTGATCAAGATTCTGGCCAAGAGACTGCTACCTAACTTGAGCACCCTCATTCATCCCAATTAGTTGGACTTCATACAATAATGCACTATGGGGGTTATTCTAACTTTGGAGGAGGTGTTAATCCGTCCCAAAAGTGACGGAAAAGTGACGGATTTACCACCAGCCGTATTACGAGTCCATTATATCCTATGGAACTCGTAATACGGCTGGTGGTATATCTGTCACTTTACCGCCACTTTTGGGACGGATTAACACTCCTCCAAAGTTAGAATAACCCCCTATGTTCCCTAAAATCCATCAATCGTAGAAGTTGCTACTGCCCCCACTGCTGGTCTCCCCAAAGTTCCTTGCAATCTCTTTTGATATTGAGAAGGCCTTTGATTCATGGTGGTGGGATTTCCTATACATATTCTTGGTGAATTTGGGACTAGGTGATAGTTTTATTGGTTGTACACATCTCCTATACACAGACCAGCTAGCTAGGGTTACAAATGGTGCGGCAATCTCCAAGCCCTCTACAGTGAAGATGGGCATCCAGCAAGACTGCCCATTGCCTCCAGTTTTGTTTGCCATCTCAATGGATACCCTGGCTCTTACACTACGGATGGATACCCTTTACAATGGAGTGCATGTTTGCAGCTCCCCCTTATGTTTCCCTTTGTGCTGATGACCTGCTACTATACATGGTGAACGCTTAGATATTGAGGGTGCACATGAGTCACCACTGGGAACCTTTGATGCCCTATTGGTATTATGAGTGAATTGGGGCAAATCAAATGCACACCTAGTGCATGCCCTAGAATCACATGATCCCCCCACCCCTGGCTGGCAAAAACAATAAAATTAGGTAAACCCATTCAAACTTCTTGTCCAACTGCTACGCAGAAAAATAACTTGAGCCTGACTCCCTCTGCCAACTTTTTGTCATTCATCAGCAAATGTTAAAAGTGCTAGCCAACACTTCCCTCAAATAGAACAAGTACAAATCCATACTGTATTGAGACAAATGTACACAATCCCCACAAACAGTTGTAGGTTGTCATAATGCACATCTGTATGCTCAATCCTGCCAACACCTTCTTTCTTACAAAAATATCTTATCTCCTTTTTAGGATTGAGCCCAAAGCTCCCCGTCCCTGTTGTTATCTCTCTACAGGCTTTAAACCATGCCCATGTCAAGCCCATCAGTTTGGTTGGTTCGTAGGCTTGCCTTCTAAAATTAGCTTGTTTTAATTAGTGAAAGGCATGCATATGTCATGCCTTTTCCGGTGTTCAGCCTGCCTCAAGCGCACCGGCTAACTACTGAAAACACACGAGGCTCCATGTTTTCCACATCGTTTCTGCACCACTCTTTCTAATTTTTTCGTAGGCAGTGCGATCTTGCTGGGCAGTAGTAGAGTGCTTAACATGACATCGACCATGTTACATGGATATTTGCACTTTTGTTGGTTATATGGATAATTGCATTTTTGCCGGTTATGTGGATAATTGCACTTTTGCCAATTTGTTTCACTGCAAGCGAGCTTCTGTTTCCTTTGTTTGTCTGCTTTGCGCTTATGGCAGCCATCATCTCAGTTATATGAAAATGATTTACTTTTCAGTTTATGTGGCAAGAAATGCCCGGTTAGGAGTTTACAATGCTAATAGCTTTAACTTGAGCAAATGCTAGACCCATTGCATTGGAAATGCTTGTTCTAATTGTCATTACAGGAGTAGGCTTGTAGTGGCTTTATAGTCTGAACATGCAAAATGCTGCTGCTTAAAAACCGGTACAGATGAAGAAACTATATGCGACATGAAGTTCAATGCTAAAGTGTGCACCGCTGTGTTCCTTATTGTATATTAACTTCTGCCTCTGCTGCACATAATCCTGTTCCCCCATCATTTATGTTGCCTGTTACCCTTAAACTGTACACTACCCTCTGCTCCCTCAACTACACCATTCAATTTTTACTCCATGCACAACAGTCAGTAATTCCCTGAGGCACATCACAAGCATGCAAGGGATGCTTATTACTCTATATTTATGTATATAAATCAATGAATGAATGAATAATTTAACAAGCACACAGCTACACCACCGAGTGTCCCGATGCACAAAGACAACAGCAAGAAGACAACCACAGCTGGCAACTCTTGAGTGATATAAAGAGGTGGGTTTTAAATGTTTAAGTTCTTTTCTGAATGAAAGTTCATGGGAAATGGTACTGAGTGAAAATGGAAGTTGATTTAATTTGTTACTAGCAAGGACCTCAAAGGAGAGTCCTCCTTTCAACCTAAAGAAATTTCGGTACCATGACTAAGACAGAGGTAGATCAACGAGTTCTGAGTGGATAATAACACACAATTTTCTTAAGCAGATTCTGTGAGACTCACTTTATGAAAGTCCTGGATAAAGAGATAAAAGGGGTCATTGTGAATTTGGCAGTCAGAAACATCTGACTACCAAACTCCAGACGAGGCCACCACCATAGTGTTGGCATCCCCCCCCACCAGCTTCAATACAACTTTCTTACTGGGCTGATGGGCGGGAACCAAAGTTCCCACCCGTCAGCTAGGCGGAAAGGTTCAGCAGCATTGTTTCCGGCTCATAATTGAGCTGGGGACAATGCTGTCACATGCAGAATGCACCAGCAACCTTGAAATGCCCGCTATCTGCACAGCAGACAGTGCACATTTAAAGGGTGCTGGGTAGCGGGACCCCTACACTGCCCATCCCATGGGCATGGGCAGTACAGGAGCCCCCAGGTGGTCACCTGCACTTAATCTCTGCCAGTTTTTTTTTTTTTTAATGGCAGTCAGATTGCCATGAAAAGGCTGGTGGAGAACAAGGTTGTGATCAACATGGGGTGCTGACTTCAGTGCTGGCCTGACTGATCACAACCAAAACTGCTGCCATCCCATCAAGATCAGAGATCTTGGTGTAGATGGTGGGCTCCTGACGGCTGGTCTATCAGGGTCATAATGTGGTGGTTGGGCCACCACAGCCACGGCTGTCCGACCACTACCATGAGTCTAGCGGTCTTCAGACCGCCAGACTCGTAATCAGGCCCAAAGTCTGTTAAAAAGATGATAAATAGATATCGGCTTGGACATATCCAAAATAAGGCATGCTTCCACATTTTTTACTACTTGGAGCATTTTATTCCATTCTTCTGATAGGCCAAAGTATAAGATATTCAGATAGTCCAGTTTGCAGGTTTTCAATATGTGGAAGACCAGGGAACATTCTTATTTAGCAGAGCAAGACAATGTATGTCCTAGCCACGGACAGAATCTGAGGTTGAGAAGGGAGTTTACCATCTAGTGTAACTCCAAGATTCTTGGTGATTGACGTGGGTGTTGGAGGGAGAAGGTGACCCTTAGGCCAGCAAGAATTTATCAAGTGCACCCTCATTTCTCTGAAAATGAGAATCACTGTTTTCTCTGTATTGCATTGTATATGAGTCTCAGGAAGCCTGTGCAGGCATCCATCAGACAAGATTTTAAGGTGGAAAATATGTCTGTGAAAGACGGATTGAAGTTGAGGAATAGCTAGGTATTAACGGTATATGAAATGGTTACAAGCCATATGATTCAATGAGTATATCTAAGAGAGTCATAAATATGTTGAATAATGTTAGATTCAGGAAGGAGCCCGGTGGCGCCCAGTAAAGCTTGCTTTTTCTGGACGTGGCGTACGGAGAAAGCCAGATTTCTTCCATGCTTCTAAGTAGGTTTCTAATCAGCCCCAGGCAGGGTATCAAATGCCATTGACAACAGGATGAAGCTGGCACATTTACCTTCATCCTAAGTGGTCTTTATCACTTCATTAACCTCCAGGAGGGCTGTCTCTGTATTAAGCTGTGGAAGGAAGCTCTACTGAGTGCAATAAAGTATTTGTCTTCCAAATAGCTGCACAGCGTAATATTGACCAGGTATTTCAGCATTTTAGAGACTGAGGGTAGCAAAGAAATAAGATGAAAATTAAACAAAACTGATGGATTGGCAGACTGTTTTTTAAAGGGGGAGAACTTTAGCCCTTTTCCAGCAGGGATGACCACTGCTGATTCTAGCAAGTTGTTACAAAGCTAGTGGGAGGTAGGTACTATGAGATTGGCAGAGTTATTGAGAAAGGCCAGAAGATTTGTGTCAGTAGGTGACCCTGGTTTACATTACATGACCGCTTGCTGTGCTCGTGCAATGGACGTAGGGCCACATTTATTCGAGGACCAGACTGAAGTAGGGTAATCATGTTTCCAACCCCCACCATAGGTGAGACTTTTGCAGTTACTAGAAGAAAGGGGATGTGGGTCCCTTGCTTGCTGCCCCACTGGATCAAGCTAGCCTGGCTGATGAAGGGTGATACCCTGAAACTGGTCCCTGGATGTTTGAATCCTGTCCAGGGAGGACCTGGCTTGGCAGTTGGGGCTGGACTGCTCCCACTGGGAGCGGGGTCAAGACTGATTTGCATATGGCTGGGTCTGAACTGGGGTGACATGGCAAGCAAAATAACAATGGATTAAGCCCAGATCTGTGACTGGGGGTGAGTGTTTGAAAAGTTTCAACACTCCATCCATCATTTCATTTTATTTTGTGATATTGCCTTGTGCGCCCTAAGTGGCTAGGGTATGCCCAGACGTGGGTCCCTTGCTTGCTGTGCCACTGGATTCAAGCTAGCCTGGCTGATGAAGGGTGACACCCTGAAACCGGTCCCAGGATGCTTGAATTCTCTCCAGGGAGGACCTGGCTTGGCAGTTCAGGCTGGACTGCTCCAATGGGGAATGGGGTCAAGACTGATTTGCATATGGCTAGGTCTGAACTGGGGTGACGTGGCAAGCAAAGTAACAATGGATTAAACCCAAATCTGTGACTGGGGGTGAGTGTTTGCAATGTTTCAACACTCCATCCATCATTTTATTTTGTGATAAAAGATTTGCACGGACAGTGTCACATGTGTAAAAATTTGAAACTAGAGCAGTAAAATTGCAACAAAATGTGCTGCATAAAGCTACATACTTTCACGTATCTTTGTGTATAATGTAGTAAACTTTTCCAGGAAAATTCAGCCCTCCAAAATGCATAATTTCAGTGGCCCTGGTGATAGAGTAAGGGGCATATTTATGAGCCCCAAGCGCCACCGGAGCGTCACTTTACATGACAGTGGCGCTAACCAAGTGTAATGCCACCTCCTTGTAAATATGGGCCCCTCTGACACAGTTATCTGCCTCAGAGGGGCGTACCCATAAAATTTTGGCGCTGCCTCAGATTTACAAGATTTCGTAAACCTGAGTTAGCATCAAAATCTAACACCAGCCCCAGGGGTGGGGTTAGCAAGGCACAACGAGGTGGAATATTTTTATTCCTCCTCGTTTCTTGCGTTTTCAACGCTTGATGCATTCACCAGCACACATAGAAAGAGCAAATTGTCAGAAATGATTGTTTATGAGCAGGACGTATGTGCAGGAAGTGTCCCTTCCTGCACATAAACAATCATTAGAAATTACGCTTTGGCACTTCTGTGAGTGCTGCAGAATGCCAAGCTCCATAAGTGATTGTTTATGTGCAGGAAGGGAAACCTTCGCGCACATAAACAATCACACCCTTCAATGCAGACATCCTTGAACGATCGTGCAAGGATGCCTGCGTTGGTGCTGGCAGCTAAATTTAGTGCCAGTGCAGGGAACAACACAGGGGTGCACTGTATTCACTTAAATATGGTGCATCCCTGTGTTGTGAAAATGACGGAGCATGGCACTGCCAATTTTGGCACAGTGTCGCACTCCGTCATTTTCCCATGAATATGGGCCTAAGTTTTTGTCAATGAAGTGTGGAAGGATGGGATTTTAGTGCGCTGGACAGACATTCACACTAGCAAGGACACTTTGCAAATATCCAGGATTTCATTACTTTATCTCGTACAACACTAATTCCATGAGTCCATATCCAAGATGCACCTTTATAACATCGATGAAGACTACTTCCCTCTCTGTCTCAGAACCTGTTGGGGTGGTATTTTGCCAAACAACAAAATAATGCAATACGTTGAATTAATGTTGTCCTGTTTTAATATCTTGGAGGCTCGACATCTCAAAAGGAGGAGTACATATGATCAACCCGACCACCACACTTGGTTAATAAGTGCATTTAGCTATTTAATTGATTATGACTTTATATCATTTGACATCAAATGTAGGAATGCCATTTCCACATTGCTGAAGGGTATGACATTGATCATCTGCTATAAACTCTTTGTTTAATAAATGTGTAAAAACAAACTGAGTAAAGTTCAAGGTGACAGGGTGCAAAGTAAATGAGCATAGCCTACCTGCCATAAAGAAAGAATCGAGAGTTGATCACCCAAAAATAATTGAAAAACATCAGACATTTCCACAGAAGCCTATTGTCTGAATACAAGTAATTAGGCCCGTATTTATACTCCGTTTGCGCCGAATTTGCGTCGTTTTTTTCGACGCAAATTCGACGCTAAACTAACGCCATATTTATACTATGGCGTTAGACGCTTCGGGCGCCAAAGTGCCCGGAGTGGGCGTCATTTTTTAGCGTGAACCCCTTCCTTGCGTTAATGATATGCAAGGGAGGCGTTCCCGTCTTAAAAAATGACTCCCAGGCCTTTACGTGGTATTTATACTCCCGGGCAAAAATGACGCCCGGGAGTGGGCGTGGCCAAAAACGGCGCTTTTGCGCTGCTTTTTAACGCCTGGGTCAGGCATGGCGTTAAGGGACAAGTGGGCTCAAAATGAGCCCAGAGGTGCCCTCCCCTGCCCCCAGGGACCCCCCCTGCCACCCTTGCCCACCCCAGGAGGACACCCAAGGACGGAGGGACCCATCCCATGGACATTAAGGTAAGTCCAGGTAAGTTTTATTTTTTTATTTTTTTGTGGCATAGGGGGGCCTGATTTGTGCCCCCCTACATGCCACTATGCCCAATGACCATGCCCAGGGGACAGAAGTCCCCTGGGCATGGCCATTGGGCAAGGGGGCATGACTCCTATCTTTACAATGATAGGAGTCATGTTGATGGGGGATGGGCGTCGAAAAAAAATGGCGCAAGTCGGGTTACGACGATTTTTTCGACGTAACCTGACTTGCCCCATTTTAAGACGCCCATACGCCATTTTCCCCCTACGCCGGCGCTGTCTGGTGTACGTGGTTTTTTTCCACGCACACCAGGCAGCGCCGGTCTGATTGCGCCGTCTAACGCCATTCCATAAATACGGCGCCCGCATGGCGCTTCAGAATGGCGTTAGACGGCGCAAAATTCTTTGACGCTAAACTGCGTTAGCGCAGTTTAGCGTCAAAAAGTATAAATATGGGCCTTAATACTCACTGCTAAGGATAATATATTTACAATGGTTAATGATAATTGACCGAATGCTTATCTTAAGAATGATTTAACATGAAATTGTAACATGCACAGAAGTTTGTTGCAAGTGCTTAAGATAATATAGAAAATATATGTTGGAATCTTTACAAGGGTAAATCATAACTGAAGGGAAGAGGTATGTGTTAGAAATGGGGTCTTTGGTTGACAGTCAGGTTACCCCCTGTGCAAGCAAGGACCCTCACTCTAGTCAGGGTAAAAGAGAGTCACCCTCAGCTAACCCCTGCTTAGCCCCTTGGTAGCTTGGCAGAGCAGTAGGCTTAACTTCAGAGCGCTAGGTGTAAAGTATTTGTACCAACACACACAGTAACTTCATGAAAACACTACAAAATGACACAACACCGGTTTAGAAAAATAGGAAATATTTATCTAAACAAAACAAGACCAAAACGACAAAATCCGACATACACAAGTCAAGTTATGAATTTTTAAAGATTAAACTCAAAAATAGCACTTAGAAACAAAAATGCTTTGATGAGATGTTAACACGGCGTCGTGACGGAGTCGTTCCCAACAAGCCGACACCAGCGGCGCCGGACACGGAGTCGTGTAGACCCCCAAGTACAGTACCTTTGGTGAAGACTGAAAACAAGCCGATGCGCGAAGTCGGGAATCGTGGCGTCTGTGCGAAAGGTTGAATCCGTGCACTTTGAGCGGTGTCGGTCACGACGTGGTGCGGCGACTTCCACGGAGTTACGGACTTCAGCGGGGATGCTGCGGCGTCGGGCCTGCGAAGAGCGTCGCGTTCCAGCGAAGGTCACGGCGTCAGGTGCAGGCGGCGTTACCGGATTCTGCAGCGGCGTCTGTCCGAAGTCGTCCGAAGTCGATTTCCTTGGATTCCACCAGCTTTCCTTTCAAGGGCCCAGGGACTGGATAGGGCACCACTTGTTGGGGCAGGAGTCTCTCCAGAGACTCCAGGTGCTGGCAGAGAGAAGTACTTGCTGTCCCTGAGACTTCAAACAACAGGAGGAAAGCTCTAAATCAAGCCCTTGGAGATTTCTTCACAAGATGGAAGGCACACAAAGTCCAGTCTTTGCCCTCTTACTCTGGCAGAAGCAGCACTGCAGGAAAGCTCCACAAAGCACAGTCACAGGCAGGGCAGCACTTCTTCCTCAGCTATCAGCTCTTCTCCAGGCAGAGGTTCCTCTTGGTTCCAGAAGTGTTTCTAAAGTCTATAGATTTGGGTGCCCTTCTTATACCCATTTTAGTCTTTGAAGTCACCTTTCTTCAAAGGGGACTCACACCTACTTGTGAAATCCTGCCTTGCCCAGGCAAGGCCTCAGACACACACCAGGGGGTTGAAGCCGGCATCGTCAGAGGCAGGCACAGTCCTTTCAGATGAGAGTGACCACTCCACCCCTCCCTCCTAGCAGAGATGGCTAATCAGGAAATGCAGGTTACACCCCAGCCCCCATTGTGTCACTGTCTAGTGCAAGGTGAAAAACAACCCAACTGTCAAACTGACCCAGACAGGGAATCCACAAACAAGGCAGAGTCACAGAATGGTTTAAGCAAAAAAAAAGCTCACTTTCTAAAAGTGGCATTTTCAAACGCACAATCTCAAAATCAACTTTACTAAAAGATGTATTTTTAAATTGTGAGTTCAGGGACCCCAAACTCCACATGTCCATCTACTCTCTAGGGGAATCTACACTTTAATCATATTTAAAGGTAGCCCCCATATTATCCTATGAGAGAGACAGGCCTTGCAACAGTGAAAATCGAAATTGGCAGTATTTCTCTGTCAGGACATATAAACCACATTACTATGGGGGTGATTCTAACCCTGGCGGTCGGTGATAAAGCGGCGGCCAACCCGCCAACAGGCTGGCGGTCCAAAAAATGGAATTCTGACCCTGGCGGGAACCGCCAACACAGCCCGCCACATTAACACTCCGCCCGCCACGGCGGTACAGACAAACAGCGCGGCGGTCACCGCCAACAGGCAGGCGGCAGACAATGTACCGCCCCCACAGTATCATAACTCACCAATCCGCCACCTTTTCCGGGGCGGGAGCCCCGCCGATAAAAACACGGCGGAAACAGACTATGAACGGGAAAACGCTCACCTCTACGCACTCCACGAGGAAGGAGGACAGCATGGAACCTGAATTAAACATACTACCTGCTCTCGTCTACCTGCTCATCTACCACGAGTACGAACGCCGGCGCAGACGACAACGGTGAGTATTGCACCTACGCCACACGGGAGGGGGGAGGAGGAAAGCTTACGGCACACACATATGCGACCCCCACCCCCCCAAACTATGTACACACCAATGCAGAGCAACAAGTCACAGTGACACCACTCAAACCCCCCTGATAAATGCAAAGACATAATTAAATTGTGAATACAAATTTATGTACAAAATAGGCTCTGAAAAGTTATGGTCAACTAGCCAAAAAATCTATATCAAAATAAGTCTATATACAGTGCAATGGATAACCGAGGCAATTAGTCCTGCACATCAAAAGAAAATCGAAGTGTCCGTGGGCCAAAGTGTAACAACACAAGGGCAAAGCCCACACAGAAGACCTGAGTCCTCTGGAGAGAACACTGCAGGGGCATCTGATGAAAAAACTACAGGCACCTCAGGGGAAAGGGAAGGGGGGGGCACCACAGCCACATGAGTCCACAACGCCAGAACCACGAAGGGGCCACCATGCCTACTGTGCCATCCTGGGGAGTGCAAAGCCACAGTCTCTCAAGTCTCTACAGTAGGTGGGTTGCCCACTGTTCCATCCTGGGGAGTGCAAAGCCACAGTCTCTCAAGTCTCACAAGTGGGTGGGTTGCCCACTGTGCCATCCTGGGGAGTGCAAAGCCACAGTCTCTCAAGTCTCACAAGTGGGTGGGTTGCCCACTGTGCCATCCTGGGGAGTGCAAAGCCACAGTCCATCAGGTGGATTACAGTCTCCACTGGTCAAGGAGGAGGCATGGTGGGCACAGTGAACCGTTAACAGTGCATGCAGGAAGGGCCCAGTGGAGCGGTGCTTGAGACGGCGGGGCACAGCGGAGCGGTGCTTGAGACGGCGGGGCCCAGCGGAGCGGTGCTTTAGACGGCGGGGTCCAGCGGAGCGGTGCTTGAGACGGCGGGGCCCAGCGGAGCGGTGCTTGACAGGAAGGGCCCAGCGGAGCGGTGCTTCACAGGAAGGGCCCAGCGGAGCGGTGCCTGACAGGAAGGGCCCAGTGGAGCGGTGCTTGACAGGAAGGGCCCAGCGGAGCGGTGCTTGAGACGGCGGGGCCCAGCGGAGCGGTGCTTGAGACGGCGGGGCCCAGCGGAGCGGTGCTTGAGACGGCGGGGACCCGCGGAGCGGTGCTTGAGACGGCGGGGCCCAGCGGAGCGGTGCTTGACAGGAAGGGCCCAGCGGAGCGGTGCTTGACAGGAAGGGCCCAGCAGAGCAGTGCTTGAGACGGCGGGGCCCAGCGGAGCGGTGCTTGACAGGAAGGGCCCAGCGGAGCGGTGCTTGACAGGAAGGGCCCAGCGGAGTGGTGCTTGAGACGGCGGGGCCCAGCGGAGCGGTGCTTGACAGGAAGGGCCCAGCGGAGCGGTGCTTGACAGGAAGGGCCCAGCGGAGTGGTGCTTGACAGAAAGGGCCCAGCGGAGCGGTGCCTGACAGGAAGGGCCCAGCGGAGCGGTGCTTGACAGGAAGTGCTCTTCTGCACGGCGGGGCCCTGTTCAGCGGTGCTCTTCTGCATGGCGGGGCCCTCTTCAGCGGTGCTCTTCTGCACGGTGGGGCCCTGTTCAGCGGTGCTCTTCTGCACAGCGGGGCCCTGTCCAGCGGTGCTCTTCTGCACGGCGGGGCCCTGTTCAGCGGTGCTCTTCTGCACGGCGGGGCCCTGTTCAGCGGTGCTCTTCTGCACGGCGGGGCCCTCTTCAGCGGTGCTCTTCTGCACGGCGGTGCCCTCTTCAGCGGTGCTCGTCCAGTAAGTCAAGGGAGCCAGACCTGGCCTGGACTCCCTGCTCAGTCGCCCTCCGACCGTGCTGTTGCTGGACCCTTCGGTGACGGAGTCCTGGGCCCTTTGGTGTCCTCCCTAACACCCGGGATGGGGCTTGTGGGCCCCTCCTGCTCCGCGCTCCTGCTGGCTGACTTCTCCGCCCTGCTGCCCTTTCGCTCCTTAGATGGGGCTCTCGGGCCCTTGCCTCCCCTAGATGTTGTGGCTGGTGAAGTGGGCGAACTTTGCTCCTTGGGGGCAGCCGTGTCAGTCCTCTCACGGCGGCCCTTTAGTTTCCGGGTCCTCTTGCCTGGGGGGGGGCTGGCTGTCCCCTTCCTGCTGATTGAAGTGTCACTGCTGGCAAAGGGTGGACTCCAGAACCCATGCACCACAGTGACACTCGAAGCTGGGCTGGTGGTGGCTGAGGTGCTCTTGGGACTCTTTGCAGATGGAGGGGGTGGGTCAGTGGAGGGAAAGAGGTCAAGATTAGCGAGGAAAACTTTTTTAGGACCAAGGTAAAGGGTAGGAGGAGTGGTGATGGGAGTGGAGGAAGAGGATGTGGTTGTAGGAGAGTCAGGTGTGCTGTCTTTGGGTGCAGGTGGTTGTGCTGGAGGCTGTCGTGAGGTGGATGGCTGTTGGGTGGGTGTCTGCCTGCGTTTGTGTGTCTTGGAAGAGGGGGTGACAGACACAGTGGGAGAGGACACAGGGGACGTGTAAATGGTAGTGGGGGTGGTGACTGCACGTGTGCGGACTGGACTGGAGGGTGTGCTGGTGATGGAAGCACTGGCTGATGGTGGTGTGCATGCAGGTGTGAGTGTAGACGTCACAGGGAGGGAGGAGGGAGACGAGGAGGAGGGGGACACAGAGGTGGTAGTGACTGTTGGAATGTCTGCATCTGGGTGTTGCTTGCGTGAATGCTTGTGGGTTCTGTGGTGCTTGTGTCTGGATGAGCTGCCCCTGGGTGTTGAGGTGTGTGCAGGCTGGTCTGATGGTGTGGAAGGGATAGGCTGAGGAACAGGAGACAGAGACAGGCTGGAGGCAGTCAGAAGAGGGAGGCTGGAAACAGGGACAATGGCTGCCGTCAGTGCTGAGGCCAGAGCATTGAACGATCGTTGATGGGCAGCCTGACCCGAATAAATGCCCTCCAGGTAGGCATTGCTCCGATGCACCTCCCTTTCTACCCCCTGGATGGCATTCAAAAGGGTAGTCTGCCCAACAATGATGGTCTGAAGGAGGTCAATGACCTCCTCACTGAGGGCAGCAGGGGTAACAGGGGCAGGGGCTGAGGTGCCTGGGGCGAAGGAGACGCCCGCCTTCCTGGGCGAGCGGGCACGGAGCGTAGGCTGAGGGGCTGCTGGGAGGGCGGGGCTCCCATCCGAGGACGTGTCGGTGTCGCTGGTGTCACCACCGGTCCCCGTTGTGGTGCTCCCCTCGCCCTCCGGATCACTGGTGCCCTCGGTGTCTGTTCCTGGGCCTACCGGGGCCTTGTGACTTGCAGCTCCCTCGTGCTCCGATGCCAATTCTCCTCCGCCTGATGATGCTAATGCACACATGCACAAGAAGATGAAGAAGAAGGGTGGGGGGAGAAAAACGAAGACCAGGTTGAGTGCATGCAATGTCAACACCGTTGGCGGAGAGGACAGACACAGGAGCCTCATGCACTAAGCCGCGCATTCGGGGTACACTACTCAGTACTTCTGACTAGGACAACAGGTCTAGAGACGACAAAGGCGCACATGTGTGATGCTGGACCATCGATAGCTGTACTTGTCACCCTACAGAGTTGGGGGCCGGGAGCACAGAGCCATGCCTAAAGGAGAGGACTACACTACAGAAAGCGCCCTGGCCTAATGTCACCCACAACCCTCCTCCCCCACCCAGACGCCTCCACTGCGCAGAGAGATAGCAGATTGTGCTGATACTCACCCCCTTGTGTCTGCTGTGATGTCCTCAAGCGCCCATCCAAATCAGGGTAGGCCACCGCCAGGATCCGGGACATCAGGGGGGTCAGGGTACGACTGGCACCCCTCCTAGGTTGGGAGGCCATCCCCAGCAGTGACTCGGCGGTCTTCCTTGTCCCGCGGCGGATGTCCTCCCACCTCTTGCGGCAGTGGGTGCCCCGTCTGTTGTGGACCCCCAGGGCCCGGACGTCCTTGGCGATGGCACGCCAAATGTCCACTTTCTGATGGGCGCTGACCTATTTGATATGTACAGGGTGGGAAGGAAAAAATCATCAATTTTCTGCATGTTAGATGCGATTGGCCCCCCTCCCCAACCTTGCCATATGGCACATGCTCTCATCTGTCGTGCGTTGCACTCCTCATTCGCCCCCCACCCCACCAACTTACATCCACCCCACTCCACACAGACATGGCCCATTCAATGTGCACCCAGTGTACTTACCTGTTGGTCTGGAGGACCGTAGAGTAACGCATACTGGGGGAGGACCCCATCCACAAGTTTCTCCAACTCCTCCGCAGTGAAAGCAGGGGCCCTTTCCCCAGTCGCAGCAGCCATTGTCACTTCCAGACCGAGGTCACAGCAGCACTTGCAGTATAGGTCCTCTCCTGTGGATGATCAGGTCTCGAGTGATTAAGCAGATAGAAAATGGCGGTCACGCCCGCGGCGGTGCGTACCGCGGCGGTGCGTACCGCAACCGCCGGCGCACCTCGTCATTGGCTCCTGAAACCCATAGGCTTCAATGTTAGCCAATGCGGCTTTGTATAGCGGTCTTCGACCGCCTACCGCCACGGTGTGCCACGCCAGCGCATTGACCTCACATCCCATTGTCCCACTTCACAGGTCAGGCAGCCGCCATTTCAAGGGCCCACATGGCATATTTTGTACTGCGTCACACAGGCCTAGGCCTTGCATTGCCACACATACACGCCTTTCAATACATAGATAACCGTGTGCTCGGCATGCTGTGGTGAACGTACCTGTGATTTGCTTGACTCTGTGCTCCATGTTGTCCTTCCTAGGCACCGTCCGCTGGGACTTGCGAGGAGAAGGATGAATCCTCGCGTGTACCGACCGCTGGTGGACCTGTCGACAATGGAAGAACGCCATATCATACTACGATACCGACTTGACCGAGCCACTATACATGAACTGTGTGCCCAGCTGGAGCCAGCCCTGATGTCACCCATCCGCCAACCCACAGGAATTCCCCCTCTAGTGCAGGTTCTGTCAGTCCTCCATTTTTTGGCAAGTGGCTCATTCCAGACAACAGTGGCCATGTCATCTGGAATGTCTCAGCCTATGTTTTCAAAAATTTTGTCTAGAGTGTTGTCTGCCCTGACGAAACACATGCGGAGCTACATTGTATTCCATGAGGAGGTTGAGCTGGCCACTGTGAAGGGTGATTTTTATGCCCTTGGACATATCCCCAACATAATTGGTGCCATTGATGGGACCCATGTGGCTTTAGTACCCCCAAAAGACGATGAGCAGGTGTACAGAAACAGGAAAAGTTACCATTCTATGAACGTCCAGGTGGTCTGTTTGGCTGACCAGTACATCTCCCATGTGAATGCCAGGTTCCCTGGGTCAGTGCATGACGTGTATGTGATGCGTAATAGCAGCATCCCTTATGTGATGGAACAGCTACAGAGACAACGTGTGTGGCTAATTGGTGACTCTGGTTACCCCAACCTGCCTTGGCTATTGACCCCAGTGAGGAATCCCCGGACCAGGGCAGAGGAACGGTACAATGAGGCCCATGGGCGAACTAGGTGGATCATTGAAAGAACCTTTGGCCTCCTGAAGGCCAGGTTTAGGTGCCTGCATATGACAGGGGGATCCCTGATGTACTCACCAAAGAAGGTGTGCCAGATCATCGTGGCCTGCTGTATGCTTCACAATCTGGCATTGCGACGTCAGGTGCCTTTCCTGCAGGAGGATGGTCCAGATGGTGGTGTTGAAGCAGCTGTGGAGCCTGCGGAGAGTGAAGAGGAGGAAGACGAAGAGGACGACCCAGACAACAGGGACAGAGTTATCCAACAGTATTTTCAGTAGCACACTGGTAAGAATCACCCACGCCATTTAACATTTACTGAAAGCCCCCTGCATCTTTACTTTGTGTATTTCCCCCCAGTTCTTTTAAACTGATGTTTGATTTTCCCTTCCCTTTTCAGTTCTGTATGACCCACTGCGTGACTTCTGCTTGGTTAGCCCATGGACTAATGCTTATTGACATCGGTATGTTGTCATCACAAAAATAACAGAACATTATTGATCAGTAATGTGTTATACATTTGTAAATAATACAGGCTGACTCCAGAATGGTTTCAGTGCAATGAGTGATTTATTTTTAGTGCTACATATTGGTACATGATATTAAAACGGTGATGGGTGAGGGTGGAGTAATGTCCATGGCAGAGCCCAGTTCTCAGTTTCACAGGTGCATTTGCCATATGCCTGTGGAAGGATGGAGCAGGGGCAGTTCAAGGTTGGACAGGGTGATACTGTGGGACAGTGGGATGACATCAGGGGGTATCTTATGCTTGCGGGGGTCTTGGCATCCTACTCTGTCTTCCTGTGAGATCTCAGGTTCCTCTTGCGGGGTGGTTGTTCTTCAGCAGGAGGTGGGGTTCTGGGGGCCCGTCATTCTGTGGGGGCCTCCTGACCACTAGCGCCGGCGGAGGTGGTAGGCTGTTCCTGGCTAGTGACAGGGGCCCTTTGTGGTGCCACATGGTCCCGCAATGTGGTTTCTATCCGGTTGAGGGCCTGGACTATGGTCCCCATAGCGGTAGCGATGTTCCGGAGTTCATTGCTGAACCCCATGTACCGTTCCTCCTGCTGTGCCTGAATCTCGGTGAACCTGGCCAGTACCGTCGCCATCGTCTCCTGGGAGTGATGGTATGCTCCCATGATGGTGGTGAGGGCCTCTTGGAGAGTCGGTTCCCTGGGCCTGTCCTCCCCCCCTGTCGCACAGCAGCCCTCCCAGTTGCCCTGTTTCCCCGGGCCTCTGTCCCCTGGACGGTGTGCCCACTACCACTGCCCCCAGGTCCCTGTTGTTGTTGGGGTGTTGGGTCAGCCTGGGTGCCCTGTAGTGGCGGACACACCGCTGATTGACACGTCCGCGAGACAGAGGCATGGGCCCGCTGGGTGGGAGCTGTGCTGGTGTTCCCAGAGGGGGTTGGGTCTGCTGTGGCCTGTGTCTGTGTGTGGGGAACCGACTGTCCAGAGGTCCCCGATGGTCCGGGCTGGTCATCAGGTTCTAGGTCGACAGAGCTGCTGTCCTCACTGGGGGCCTGTTCTGGGGGTGGGATGGACAAATCTGGACCCTCCGTGGCGGTGTGTTGGCGTTCGGGCCCTGCAGGGGTAAAGGAGTATGGTTATTGTTTCTGTGTGTGCCATGGCGTGCATTTTGAGTGCCCTTGTCCCCCAGCGCTGGCATTCCCTTGTGGGAGGTGTTGTGAGGGTGGGGGGTGGTGTATGGGTATGTGCAATGGTCATGCTTTGGTGGTGGCTGTCTATGGTTTGTGTTGGCATTCAGGGGTTGGTGTTGTTTAGGGTGGGTTGTGCTGGTGAGACATTGGCAGGGAGGTTGTGTGCTGGGGGGTTGAGATTGGGGGTGAGGGGGGGTTGGCATGCTGGTGGTTGGGGGGGGGTGAAGTAGTTGAGATTCGACTTACCAGAGTCCATTCCTCCGTGTACTCCAGCGAGGCCATCAGGATGCAGGATGTTTGCTACCTCTTGCTCCCATGCAGTGAATTGGGGTGGAGTGGGTGGGGGTCCGCCGCCAGTCTTCTGCACAGCGATGTTGTGTCGCGACACCATCGAGCGCACCTTCCCCCGTAGGTCGTTCCATCGCTTTCTGATATCTTCCCGATTTCTGGGATGCTGTCCCACAGCGTTGACCCTGTCTACGATCCTTTGCCATAGCTCAGCCTTCCTTGCTATAGTGGTGTGCTGCACCTGTGTGCCAAAGAGCTGGGGCTCAACCCTTATAATTTCCTCCACCATGACCCTGAGTTCTTGGTCCGAGAACCTGGGGTGTCTTTGGGGTGCCATGGGGTGCTGTGGATGAGGTGTGGGGTGGTGTTTGTGGTGATGTGCGTGGTGATATGTGGTGATGTGTGCGTAAATGTGGTGTGGGTGATGAAGGTGTGTTCCTGTGTGTGTTGGGGTTTTCGTTTGCTGTGCTCGCTCTCTCTATCTCTATCTCCTTCTCTCCGATTTCCAACTAGTGGGGGTTTGTGGGTGATGTGGATGTGTGTTTTATAGTTGATTGGATGTGTGGGAGTGTTGTTTGTATGTGTGTCAGGTGTGTGTATTTCAAATTGTCCAATGTGGCTGTGTTTTGGAGCTGTGTGTGTATTTTGAGCGCGGCGGTGTGTACCGCCAATGGAATACCGCGGTTGAAAGACCGCCGCGTGGATTCGTGGGTCAGAATGGCATGGGCGTCTTTGTGTTGGCGTGACGGTGGAGGTTTGGTCATCTCCAGTTTTCCGCGGCCCGCTGATGAGGCGGCCTTCCTTGGATGTCGGATTTTTGGCGGTTTCACAGTTGGTGGTCAGAATGACCGTGGCGGTTTACCGCGGCCGCGGCGGTAGAATGGCGGACTTCTGACCGGCGGTAAGGGCATTTTACCGCCGAGGTCAGAATGACCCCCTATATGTCCTACCTTATCCATACACTGCACCCTGCCCTTGGGGCTACCTAGGGCCTACCTTAGGGGTGCCTTATATGTAAGAAAAGGGAAGGTTTAGGCCTGGCAAGTGGGTACACTTGCCAAGTCGAATTTACAGTGTAAAAATACACTTACAGACACTGCAGTGGCAGGTCTGAGACATGATTACAGTGTTACTTGTGTGGGTGGCACAACCAGTGCTGCAGGCCCACTAGTAACATTTGATTTACAGGCCCTGGGCACCTCTAGTGCACTTTACTAGGGACTTAACAGTAAAACAAATATGCCAATCATGGAGAACCAATTACGTACACATTTTAAACAGGAGCACTTGCACTTTAGCACTGGTTAGCAGTGGTAAAGTGCCCAGAGTAACAAAAACCGTAAAATCAGAATCCAGCACACAACGACAACCTGGGGAACAGAGGCAAAAAGTTAAGGGAGACCACGCCAAGGATGAAAAGTCTAACAGTATGGTATATAAAAAAGTGATCGAACAAAATCATCCCAATAATATGCGGGTAGGTGGCCTAGGATTCTGAGTGTGATATGTCAGGAAACCAATAATGCGATCCATGGTCCACAATGCATACAAACTTTATAAATTAGTATTTGCAAACATGACACACCATACTAAATAAATACTGATTTCTTACATTTGCAATAGAATTTATCGAATCGCTTAAAGCAGTTTCAAAATAGTGAGTCACTATTTTGATTTACACACCATTTGCAATTAGGACATTTGTTAAAACACTGTGGCCCATATTTATACTTTTTGACACAAAACTTCGTAAACGCAGTTTTCCATAAAAAATATTAGCGCCTGCTAGCGCCATTCCTGAACACAAACCGGGCACCATATTTATGGAATGGTGCTAGTGGACACAAAGGAATGGTGAGCATTACAAAAACATGACGTTAACCATTGTGCCCTGTCATGAAGAAATATGACGTTAATGCTTCAAAGTGGCTCAAAACCGTTTTGTGCCACATAAACATGACACAAAAGGGTTACCGCCATGGTTAGCCCGCATTAGCGCCAAATTTAAATGTGCAAGCAGAAGAAAGTGCAATTGCAACTGAAAATGGAAGAAGCAGGCCAGGAGAGACTCCAGCGAAGCCCCAATCGCCCAAGCACCAGGAGGATTCACAAGTCTCCTTTAGTGAGGAGGAGCACAACATCCTTGTCAGAGAGGTGACAGAGCACCAACACCAGCTCTTTGTCACCTCCAAATTGCCACTTGGTAAGACAGAGGTTATATGGCAGCAAATAGTGAACAAAATCAACTGCGTGGCAGAGATGAAGAGATCTGTCACTAAGTGTAAGAAGCAAAGCAAAACACAAACGCTGTGGGATAGCGTAACTGGATGGACGGAATGCAGAATCAATCAAACATTCACCCCCAGTCACAGATCTGGGTTTAATCCATCCATTATTTTGCTCACCATGCCACCCCAGTTTGAACCCAGCCATATGCAAATCAGTCTTGACCCTGTTCCTCATGGGAACAGTCCAGCCCGAACTGCCAGGCCAGGTTCTCCCTGGACCGGAAACAAGCATCCTGGGACCGGTTTCAGGGTTTCACCCCTCTTCAGCCAGGCTAGCTTGAATCCAGTGGCACAGTGAGCCCGGGACCCACGTCTGGGCATACCCGGCGCACTTAGGGCGGCAAAAGCAAAGCAAAACACAAACGCTGTGGGATAGCGTAACTGGATGGACGGAATGCAGAATCAATCAAACATTCACCCCCAGTCACAGATCTGGGTTTAATCCATCCATTATTTTGCTCACCATGCCACCCCAGTTTGAACCCAGCCATATGCAAATCAGTCTTGACCCTGTTCCTCATAGGAACAGTCCAGCCCGAACTGCCAGGCCAGGTTCTCCCTGGACCGGAAACAAGCATCCTGGGACCGGTTTCGGGGTTTCACCCCTCTTCAGCCAGGCTAGCTTGAATCCAGTGGCACAGTGAGCCCGGGACCCACGTCTGGGCATACCCAGCGCACTTAGGGCGGCAAAAGCAAAGCAAAACACAAACGCTGTGGGATAGCGTCAGCACTCCGTCCATCATTCTTTTGTGTTGTTAATATTGCCCTAAGTGGGAAGGGTATGCCCAGACGTGGGTCCCGTGCTTCCCATGCCACTGGATTCAAGCTAGCCTGGCTGATGAGGGGTGAAACCCCGAAACCGGTCCCAGGATGCTTGTTTCCAGTCCAGGGAAGACCTGGCCTGGCAGTTCGGGCTGGACTGTTCCCATGGGGAACAGGGTCAAGGCTGATTTGCATATGGCTGGGTCCAAACTGGAATGGCATGGGCAGCAAAAAAACGATGGATTAAACCCAGATCTGTGACTGGGGGAGAGTGTTTGCTTTGTCAGCACTCCGTCCATCATTCTTTTGTGTTGTTAATATTGCCCTAAGTGGGAAGGGTATGCCCAGACGTGGGTCCCGTGCTTCCCATGCCACTGGATTCAAGCTAGCCTGGCTGATGAGGGGTGAAACCCCGAAACCGGTCCCAGGATGCTTGTTTCCAGTCCAGGGAAGACCTGGCCTGGCAGTTCGGGCTGGACTGTTCCCATGGGGAACAGGGTCAAGGCTGATTTGCATATGGCTGGGTCCAAACTGGAATGGCATGGGCAGCAAAAAAACGATGGATTAAACCCAGATCTGTGACTGGGGGAGAGTGTTTGCTTTGTCAGCACTCTGTCCATCATTCTTTTGTGTTGTTAATATTGCCCTAAGTGGGAAGGGTATGCCCAGACGTGGGTCCCGTGCTTCCCATGCCACTGGATTCAAGCTAGCCTGGCTGATGAGGGGTGAAACCCCGAAACCGGTCCCAGGATGCTTGTTTCCAGTCCAGGGAAGACCTGGCCTGGCAGTTCGGGCTGGACTGTTCCCATGGGGAACAGGGTTAAGGCTGATTTGCATATGGCTGGGTCCAAACTGGAATGGCATGGGCAGCAAAAAAATGATGGATTAAACCCAGATCTGTGACTGGGGGAGAGTGTTTGCATTGTCAGCACTCCGTCCATCATTCTTTTGTGTTGTTAATATTGCACTAAGTGTAAGAAGACCTGGCATAATTGCAAGAGTAGAACTAAGGAGAAATTGGCCAAGAACAGACAGGCAGCACTGCAGACTGGAGGTGGAAGTCCTGCACCACAAGATCACCTGGTTGAGCTGGAGGAGATGGCTGCAGCGGTCATCTCGGAAGAGCTGGGCATAGAAGCCCAAGGACATGACAGTGCAGACTACCAACCAGCAACATAAATGCAGGGTATGTCACATGTGGGAATTAACCGGAATGTTACAAATACCAGAAGGGGGAGGTAGATAGGACACACCACATGCATACTAAAGGAGTGCATGGGGACACATGCGTCCTGAATCCAGATGCCCCATCTCTATACAAGCAACACATGTACACATGCCTTCGATGTGCTATGCCCCCAACATATACACAACGTGGATATACACCAATCACCAGGGCTATACTCCACCACGTAAATATGCAGCACATTGGCTGGAAGGGACATGTATACACTGTGCCTGGGGCTGTGCCATCACAACACCACTTGCAAATTATCAAAGTTCCTGTATCCACACAACCTAGACATCTGACACTAGGACGGGAGCCAATACCATTGAGTGGGCTCAGGGTGGTGTATCTTGCAAAAATGTTCCCCTACCTCCTTGTAGCATTGCCAGTACAAATGTGTGTCACACATTGACAAAGGTAAACATGAGGAGGAAATAAAGTACTCGTCGTCATGGTGTCCTGCTAATCTCACCCCTGGGGTGGTGATAGATATTGGCGCAGCCTCAGGTCTAAAAAAACATGTAAGTCTGGGGCTGCATAAAAATGCAATGGATGTTGGCAACAGCCAATGCCCGCCTCTTCCACACAAAGTGCTGCATGAGAAGGGGTGGATATTTACATGGTGGCGTAAAGGCAGAAAAAGTGGTTTAATGCCACCTAGTAAATATGACGCAGCATATTGTGCCACTGGAGAGTCCCTTCACATGACACTCCAGTGGCACCTGGGGCTAAAAATATATGCCACATAATGTACAATAACAACCTTGGGCCTTCAACTAGTCACTGAGCCTCCACTAAGTATACATTATGTGCCATGTCAACTGCCAAAACAATCTAGGATTGATTTCAAAATATCTCATTGCTGAGCATGATGGCTTCCCTCCTGCTGACCTGCCTGTCCTGGATTTCAGTGATGACCTGGATGACCACCTGACAATCATCAATTAATCATCTCTCCCTCCAGACACCACCTCCAGTTGCAAGGAGGACACACAGCATTGCAGGGCCTCCACATGGAACAACCAAAATATGCCACACTGACACAGCCTTGGACACAGAGGACCCAGAGACCACCTTTCAGAGGACAGTGGTAGGAGTCCAGCAGGAGCTGGCCAAGCAGGTGTGGGTGGGGATGGAGACTGTGGCAGGCAGCCTAGAGGGTGTGCGGACATGCCTCAGGTAATGAGAATACAGCTGCCATATGAGGCACACACTCTCCACTGGCTGAAGTCCAGCAGTCCCTGGCGGATATAGCTGCTGCCATGAGGGAGAGGCCACAACAATCCTGCTCCAAACTGGAAGCAGCATAGCAAACAACAGGCTGGAGTCCATTTAGTGGTAAGTGGCCTTCCTCAGGGGAGACATTGCTGCCTACCATAGCGATGTTACAGCTATGTTTAAAAAATCAGCAGTTCCTCCTTGCTGCAGTGATGCCTGATGTCTTACCACAAATGGCTGCTGCTGGAAGCCTGGACTCCACATCTTTCCCCCCTGAAGTGCGTGTGGTCCCCTACCTCAACAACAGCACCACCAATGGCACAAGAGGTACCACACATATCAGAGGATGAAGATGTGGAACAAATTACTTTCAGTAGGAAGAGTACCCAGTAGCACCAGTATGTGCCACATGGACAGTTCTCCTTAGTTCTGGCTTGAAGATCATGCCAGTGTTGTGACAGTAGGAAATGTGCTCTCTTCACCCACCCACTGTTGAATTGTCTGCTATGAACTGTCATTGTCTCTGACATACCAATTGGCAATTGCTGTTCCTCCTCACTAATGGACACTACTCCTGATCATGTCTCATGACATGTGCCTCAACCCTGGACTCTGATTGTGTCTCATATCCATGACTTACACTAATGGGGTCTCAGACCCGGACATTGTAAATAAGTCACTTTCACACTACCAACTGTATATAAACACCTTCCAAACATTTAGCATGTCTACCTTTTGTGTGAACTAACTACTCAGCTAAATTATTGAATTGTGTAAATCCACTGCAATGATTACAGTAATGCAGTACATGAGTGCAGGACTGTGGAACACCAAGATCCACCCAAGGTTGCTGACATGAGAAAGCTGTAAGATTGTGTTGTTTGTCTGATAAAACCAATTCACTGAGTACAATAAATGAAATGTTTGCTTTTCCGGTTTACTACTGATAAACGACAGGTACGGCTGAGAACCAAGTCAATGCCAATAGAGACAGATGGGAGTCCCAGAACAATTCATTTGTGTGGAAAAAAGGCACCTAACCTCATCAGTGATGGGCACCTGTCAGTGTTGCAGGATACAGTTCCAATTGTGCCTTTTGTCAATTGTGTCATAGTTCTCAATGTAGAAACTACAGAACCCCACCAATGACAGCTGAAGTACCAGACTTAGATATCCAAAACAAAGTACACATGGACATTGTGAATGGTGGGTACACTGGATGGCAAATGCTTGGATCAATAGACATGATGTTGCAGACAAAGTGAAAGCTCCTTTGTAAATAGGGGAAGCACATGGTCAATTAGGTATTACAAGACAGTAAGGTTTCCATTAGCCTTTCCCTCAAATTGCCCAGGGCACTCATGAGAAGATCCAGATGCTCTGGCAACTGACACTAAATGAATGAGAATATTAAGAGGATTTATTATTAAAACAACATATATTATAACTAAAACCTACCCTCTCCCAAGCTAACCTATACTAACTATACTCATAAAACAACTATATCTATGTAACCTAATCTAAACATATCCTACAGATGGAACACCACAATCTAAACATTGCCCCCACCCCCATAAGAGTCAAGATACAAGTAGGACAATAATTACTAAATTACACATGCACTAACTGTTAGACCTGACAGCCTTAGGGTGCGTCATCCCTAACTTTTTGCCTGCCTCCCTCCACTTTTTAGACCCTGTTTTTGCTGATTTTAAGACTGCGCACTTTACCACTGCTAACCAGTGCTAAAGTGCATATGCTCTCTCCCTTTAAACATGGTAACATTGGATCATACCCAATTGGACTATTTAATTTACTTATAAGTCCCTAGTAGAGTGCACTATGTGTGCCCAGGGCCTGTAGATTAAATGCTACTAGTGGGCCTGCAGCACTGATTGTGCCACCCACTTAACTAGCCCCTGAACCTTGTGTCAGGCCTGCCATTGCAAGGCCTGTGTGTGCAGTTTCACTGCCAATGCGACTTGGCATTTAAAAGTACGTGCCAAGCCTAAAACTCCCCTTTTTCTACATGTAAAACACCCCTATGGTGTGCCCTAGGTAATCCATAGGGCAGGGTGCTGTGTAGGCAAAAGGCAGGACATGTACCTATGTAGTTTACATGACCTGGTAGTGTAAAACTCCTAAATTCGTTTTTACACTGCTATGAGGCCTGCTCCCTTCATAGGCTAACATTGGGGCTGACCTCATACATTGTTTGAGTGGTAGCTGCTGATCTGAAAGGAGTAGAAAGGTCATATTTAGTATGGCCAGAATGGTGGCATTAAATCCTGCTGACTGGTGAAGTTGGATTTAATATTACTATTTTAGAAATGCCACTTTTAGAAAGTGAGCATTTCTCTGCACTTAAATCTTTCTGTGCCTTACAATCTACGTCTGGCTGGGTTTAGTTGACAGCTCCTTGTGCATTCACTCAGACACACCCCGGATACTCAGCCTCACTTGCATACATCTGCATTTTGAATGGGTCTTCCTGGGCTGGGAGGGTGGAGGGCCTGCTCTCACACAAAGGACTGCCACACCCCCTACTGGGACCCTGGCAGACAGGATTGAACTGAAAGGGGACCTGGTGCACTTCAAAGCCACTCTTTGAAGTCTCCCCCACTTCAAAGGCACATTTGGGTATACTGTATAAACAGGGCTTCTGCCCCTGCATATTCAGACACTTCCTGGAGAAGAAACTTGTATCCAGAACCTGTAGCCTGCCCCAAAGAACTGCCTCGCTGCCCAAAGGACTCACCTGACTGCTTTCTGTAAAGGACTGCTGCATTGCTGTTGCCCTGCTGCCTAGCTGCTCTCTGGCTGAGGTGAAGAAGTGCTCTCCAAAGGCTTGGATATAGCTTGCCCCTTGTTCCCTAAAGTGACAGGACCAAAAAGACTTCATCTCCTGAAGAAGGACTCCTTGTGCGGTGAAATTAGACGCACAGCATGGCAGAAATGATTGACAGCCTGCACCGCAGTGAAAATTTCACTGCACGCCAAACCAGAACAACACAGCCCGACTTTGCAATGAGAAGATCGAAGCAGCGCCAGTAAAGCAACCGGAAATTCGAAGCACGGCCCACTGGATCGACGCGTAGCCAACCCGGAACAAAGCAAACTGACTTCCAGAGAGGAATCAACAGAGAACCTGCCGTGCGGTAGAAAATTCGATGCAACTCCCACCGGATCGATGCAGTTCCTGTGATTTCGTCCTGCCAGCGCAGGAAAACCACTCACCATCCTCAGGGCATCTGAAAACCCCACGAGCCGAAGAGGATCCACAACCAAGCGCCAGAAATCGACGCACAGCCGTCCCTGCATGGAAAGTAAACAACACATTGCGTGAGCGACCTGAGAAATAGACGCACACCCCTTTTGTTTCCACGCTTCGCCTCCTCTGCGGCCCTTTGCTGAGATTTTTCATGTGAACCAGGTACTTTTTGATTGAAAGAGACTTTGTTTGCTTTTAAAAAACTTAAGACACTTTGGCCCTCATTACAACCCTGGTGGTCGGTGTTAAAGCGGCGGTAATACCGCCAACAGGCCGGAGGTAAAAAAAATGGGATCACGACCACAGCGGAAACCGCCAACACAGCCAGCCGGTTTAACACTCGTACCGCCACGGCTGTAGCAACAAACACTGTGGCGGTAACCGCCAACAGACAGGCGGAAGACGATGTACCACCCACCCCATTACAACCCGCCCATCTGCCAGCTTTTCCGGGGTGTTAACAACACCATCAAAAGCACGGCGGAAACAGTACTTGGAAGGGGAACCACTCACATCTCGACACTCAACGAAGAACCAGGACGGCATGGAGCCCGAGCTGCATGTCCTGCCCATGCTGGTCTACCTCCTCATCTACCAGGAATATGAACAGTGGCGGCGATGACCACGGTGAGTATTGCACCTCGTACACAGGAGAGGGGGGGAAGAAAAAGAGAGTGACACACACACGCAACACGCAACACCCCCACCCCCACCCTCACCCACAACACCATACATAAAACACATGCATCAACATTACATTTACACCCTGTAACCCCCTGGAAGAACGCAAGGACAAACGGAATAGAGTCAAATCAGTGATATTTTAGAAATAGTCAGATATACGTAATAATTTGAAAAACAGTATTTACAAAACTGTACAATTTGTTCAGAAGGCGGTACATTGTCCACTTGAAATATCCGTGGGCCACTGGGCCACAACTCATAGGCCAAGCCCACACTTGACTCCTGCCGCAATATGGAGAGAACTCTGCAGGGGCATCAGGTCAAAAATACACAGGCATCTCAGGGGGACGGGGAAGGGGGGCACCTTAGCTGGAAGATGGAATAACCTCATGGCTCCTGGAGGGGGCTCTATGCCCACAGCGATGTCCTGGGGAGTACAAGGCCCCAGTCTCTCGAGTGGGTGGGTTGCCCACTGCTTTGTCCTGGGGAGTGCAAGGCCACAGTCTCTCAAGTGGGTGGGTTACCCACTGCTTGGTACTGGGGAGTGCAAGGCCACAGTCTCTCCAGTGGATGCATATCTCCACTGGTTCTAGAGGAGGCTTTGTGCCCAGTGTGCTTCATCCTGCCAAGGATAGGGTGAGTGGATGGCATCTTCCACTGGTTCTGGAGGGGGCTTTGTGTCCAGTGTGCTTCATCCTGCCAAGGATAGGGTCAGTGGATGGCATCTTCCACAGGTTCTGGAGGGGGCTTTGTGCCCAGGTTGCTTCATCCTGACATGGATAGGGTGAGTGGATGGCATCTTCCACTGATTCTGGAGGGGGCTTTTTGCCCAGTGATGCAACACTTGGGGTGTGGCAGTTCACAGTCCCTCACCTTGGTGTCTGAGGTACGAGATTTGCAGAGACCAGGTTGCATGATAGTCCATGGAGGCAGGGCTAGACTCCATCCGGCGGCGGCCACGGGTGCAAACTGGTGGTAGTGCCGGTGCTGGTGGGGGTGCTGCCAGTGGTGGACGGAGGCTCCAGCCCTTCTCCTGCGGCCTCTGACGACTGCCCACTCGGGCTGCTGCTGCTGACAGTGGTGCTACTGTCAGTGTTGCAGGAGGCGGTGCTTGCGGCGGTGGCTGCGGCAGTGCTAGCGGCGGTGCATGTGGCGGTGCTGGTTATGGTGCCGGTGCTGCCAGTGGTGGAGGGAGGCTGCAGCCCTTCTCTTTCAGTCTCAGACTGCTGCCCACTGGGGCTGCTGACAGTAGTGGTGCTTGTGGCGGTGCAGGTGGCGGTGCTTGAAGCGGTGCTAGCGGCGGGGCTGCTGCCAGTGCTGGCCGCGGTTCAGGTGGTGGTGCTGGAGGTAGTGCTGGTAGCCACCAGGCCTTCACCTGTAGCCTCGGACGGCTGAAGTGCCTTACTTGGTGTTTTGTGCCCCTTCCTTACCTTGGCAGATGGTGATGTGTCCTTGGGTCTGGCAGCTGGAGTCTTTGAGGTGGCCTTGCTGGGTGGCTGTGGCTCCTTCCCCTTGCTGGATACTCTCCCCTTCTTCACCTTGCCAGGTAGCTGAATGGTTTTGGCCTTGGCAGGGGTTGGTGGTACACTTGCTGGGCTGACGGGTGCCCCCTTTGAGACTCTGATAGCTGCAGGAACCACAGCAGACATCAACTTGGTGGCTGAGGGTCTGGGCTGGGTTCTGGCCATCCTGGCCCAGGGGGAAGGATGGGGGGAGGGGTGGGGAAGAGGTCAATATTTGCCAGGAAAAGCTTCTTAGAGACACTGGGGTGGGAAGAGGGAGAGGGTTTGGGAGTGGAGGAAGAGGGAGTGGTTGTAGGAGGTGACTGTCTGCTGAGTTTGGGTGCAGGTGCATGGGCTGGATGCTGTTGTGAGGTGGATGGCTGCTGGGTGGGTGGGTGCTTGCGTTTGTGTCCTTTGGGAGGAGGGGTCATAGACACAGTGGGAGAGGACACAGGGGGACATGTGCATGCATGTGCTGGTGGTGACTGCCAGTGAGGGGTGTGTTGTGATGGGTGTGCTGGTGATGAGGGTAGTGGATGAGGATGTAGTGCATGCAGGTGTGAGTGGAGACGCTACTGGGAGGGAGGTGGATGACGAGGAGGAGGGGGACACAGTGGAGGCAGTAGATGTTGGTGTGTCTGCATGGGGATGGTGCTTGTGTGAGTGCCTGTGAGATGAAGTGTGGTGCTTGTGTTTGCCTGAGCCACATTTGTATGTTGATTTGAGTGAATGCTGGTCTGAAGGTGTGCTTGGGATAGGCAGGGGTTGAAGGAATTGAGACTGGGTAGAGGAAGTTGGAGAGGGGAGGCTAGAGACAGGGACAAGGGCTGCCATCAGTACAGAGGCCAGAGCCTGAAATGCCCTCTCTTGGGCTGCCACGCCAGAGTGAATGACCTCCAGGTATGCATTTTTTTGTTGCAAATGCCTCTCGATACACTGGATGGCATTTAGAATGGTTGACTGCCCAACAGTGAGGGATCTCAGGAGGTCAATAGCCTCCTCACTCAGGGCAGCAGGGCTGACTGGGGTAGGGCCTGAGGTACCTAGGGTGAAGGAGATGCCCACCCTCCTGGGTGAGCGGGCATGGGAAACATTCTGAGAGGCTGCTGAGAGGGTGGTGCTGGTAAGGGGGGTGGCGGCTGTACCTGTTGTTGGGGTGGGCTCAGAGGTGTCCACCACCGCCAGAGAGCTTCCATCAGAGGAGGAGTCACTGTCTGTGGTGTCCCCTTGTGTCCCTGTCGTGGTGCTTCCCTCGCCCTCTGTCCCACTGGTGCCCTCACCATCAGTGGATTCCGCCTCCAGGCTCATCTGGGATGCAGCTCTGTTGCCGGTGCCTTTGCTCCTCAGCCAGATGATGCTAATGCACACAAGGACAGGGTGACAAAACAAAAAGGGGGGGAGAGAGACAGAGGATACACTTGGTCAATGCCAGCAACAACACTACCGTTGGCGTACACAACACACAGGGAGCAGCCCTATGCACTAGGCCATGCACTACCAGTTACTAAGACAGTCACAAGCCCATGGGGTACAATACCTAACGCCATTAGCTGCACACCAGAAACCCACAGGACCCTGCCTAGTAGTAGATGCCCACTAACACTATTGGGGCAGGAGTGCTTCAGCGCCTGCCCAACAAGGGAGCTACCCTGCCATGGTCACCCTGGCCTAGGGGCACTCACATCCCATATTCCCCACCCAGGTAAACCTCAACGCGCGCACAGTCATGATTCTGAATCTGTACTCCCCCTCTTGTGGCTACTGTGATACCTTCAAGCACCCATCCAACTCCGGAGAGGCCATCGCCAGGATGCAGAACATCAGGGGGTCAGGGTACGACAGGCACCCCTTCCTCATTGGGAGGCCAGCCCTAGCTAGGGCTCTGTCGTCTTCCTTGCCCAGCAGCGCAGGTCCTCCTACCATTTGCAGCAGTAGGTGCTCTGCCTGTCAAAGATCGGCTGGGTCCACACCTCCTTGGCGATGGCACATCAAATAGCCTTTTTCTGGTGGGTGCTGACCTGCATGGAAAAGACAGCAGAAAAGGGAATTATTCAACCGTCCGGACCGTCACACTCATGGTCCACCAGATCCCTCCCATCCCCTGACGCACATACATTGACCACCATACATGCAGCACTCAGACCAGGACACCTCAGCACCCCCCCCACATGTGGCTTACACACACAGCAATCCATACATTCATGGCCCACGCATCATGCTCACAGTGTACTCACCTGTTTGTCTGGAGGCCCATAGAGTAACGTGTACTGGGGTAGGACCCCATCCACCAGTTGCTCCAACTCCTTCGCAGTGAAGGCAGGGACCCTTTCCCCAGACACATGAGCCATTGTAGCTTCCAGACATAGATCACAACAGCACTTGCAGTGTAGGTCCTCTCCTGTTGAAGGTCAGGTAGCAAGTGAGTGAATAGATAGAAAATAGTGGTCATGTCCGTGGCGGTGCGTACCGTCACCCCCGGCGTACATCGCCATTGGCTCCTGGAACCAATAAGGCCCAATGATAACCAATGCGAAGTTGCGCGGTGGTCGTTGACCACCTTCTGCAACGGCACACAACGCCAGCGGAATTACCTCATTTCTACCTGTCCCTCCTCAGAGGTGAGGCAGCTGCTATTTCAGGGGGGCACAGGGCATGGCACCTAACTGCGTCACAGCAGACATTGGCACAGCAACTGACTCTCGGATTCACATACTGGTTCTGTAAAGGAGAAGATGCATCATTATTGCAATAGATGTGTGAATATGACCCTCTGCTTACCGTTTTCCTCCATAGGCTTCAACCGCTGAGGATGAACATGAGATGGTGACATCCTCAGGTGTACAGACCCCTGGTGCATCTTGTGACAATGGAGGACAGACACATTATCCTAACATACACACTTGATCCTGCCACAATCCAAGAACTGTGTGCCCAATTGGAGCCATACCTGATGTCAGCTATCAGCCAGCCCACAGGTATCCCCCCTCTAGTGCAGGTCCTGGAGGTGCTCCATTTCCTGGCAAGTGGTTTCTTCCAAACAACAGTAGCCATGGCATCAGGGATGTCTCAGCCAATGTTCTCCAATGTGTTGACCGGAGTGTTGTCAGCCCTGCTGAAACACATGCGCAGCTACATCTTATTCCCCCAGGTGGAGGATCTGGCCACAGTGAAAGCTGACTTTTATGACCTGGGACATATCCCCAACATCATTGGTGCCATTGATGGTACATATGTGGCATTTGTCCCCCCCCCCGGAAAAATGAACAAGTGTTCAGGAATAGAAAATGCTATCACTCTATGTATGTGCAGATGGTGTGTTTGGCGGACCAGTACATCTCCCATGTGAATGTCAAGTATCCTGGCAGCACTGTGTATGACGCATTTATCTTGAGGAATAGCAGCATCCCATATGTGATGAGCCAACTCCAGAGGCACCGGGTGTGGCTAATAGGTGAGCCCAAGGTCCCCACCCAGCAGAAGTTGGTGTTTGGGTATGGGGTTTTCCCTAACGGTTAGTGTGTGTCTAACAGGTATCCCTCGATATTTGCATGTGACTCTGGTTCCCCAACCTCTGATGGCCACTGACCCCAGTGCGGAATGCAATTACAAGGGCAGAGGAACGTTACAATAAAGCACATGGGCGAACTAGGAGGATAATTGAAAGAACCTTTGTCCTCCTGAAGGCCAGGTTCCGGTGCCTTCAACTGACAGGTGGATCCCTATACTACTCACCCAAGAAGGTGTGCCATATCATCGTTACATGTTGCATGTTGCACAACCTGGCCTTGAGACGCCAGGTGCCTTTTCTGCAGGAGAACGAGCCTGGAGATGGTCTTGTGCAGCGGTGAAGCCTGTGGACAGTGAGGAAGAGGAGGCAGAGGAAGAAGATGTGGACAACAGAAGTAATATAATACAGCAGTACTTCCAGTGACACACAGGTAAGACACTAAGGGGGTTATTACAACTTAGGAGGAGGTGTTAATCTGTCCCAAAAGTGACGGTAAAGTGACGGATATACCACCAGCCGTATTACGAGTCGATTATATCCTATGGAACTCGTAATACAGCTTGTGGTATATCCGTCACATTTGGGACAGATTAACACCTCCTCCAAAGTTGTAATAACCCCCTAAATTTCACTTTACTTTTCAGTTTTCTGTTGGTCATTGTACATGGCAGCTTGATGTCCCTATGTCTATGGTCACTTATTGTACCCTTTGGCATCTCTATTTTCAGATCTCTGTGGCCCACTCTGGCTCCTGGTATGTTTACTGCTGCCCACTAAAGGCCATTCGAATTTAAATTTAACTGTACATATGACTTGCAATGCTTTGATAATGTTGTACTAAGACATATTTGGATCATTTGACAGACTCCAGTTTTATATTTGTTCCAAGGGTGTTTATTTAAGTGCTCATAAGTAGAGTAGGATGTGCAATAGGCTGGGGTGATGGCGGAGGAATGTCCAGTTAGAGTCCAGTCTTTTGTTATAACAGGTGCATTGTCCAAGGGGGCAGTGTGGGACAGAAGGGTGACAATCAGGAGAGTCTTATTTCCTGGTGGGGGTCTTGGCAATGTTCTCTGGCTTCTGCCTGGATCACAGGGACTGTTTGTTGGGTGGTTCTCCTTCTCCATGGGGTGGGGTGCTGGTGGCCTGTTGTTCCTGTGGCGGGGCTTCCTGTCCACTAGCGCTGGCAGAGGTGGAGGGCTGTTCTTCGGTGTGGCTAGTGTCAGGGGCCTGTTGGTGTGCCACTGCCTCCCTCATGGTGTTGGCCATGCCACCCAGCACCCCTACAATGGTGACCAGGATGGTGTAGATGTGTTTGAGGTCCTCCCTGATCCCCAGGTACTGTCCCTCCTGCAGCCGCTGGGTCTCCTGCAACTTGGCCAGTATCTGGCCCCTGGTCTTCTCGGAATGCTGGTATGCTCCCAGGATGTTTGTGAGTGCCTCCTAGAGAGTGGGTTCCCTGGGCCTGTTCTCCCCCTGTCACACAGTAGTCCTCCCAGCTTCCCTGTTGTCCTGTGCCCCTGTCCCCTGAACTGTGTGCCCACTGCCACTGACCCCAGGTCCCTGATTGTCCTGGATTTGTGGGGTTGCCTGGGGTCCCTGTAGTGGTGGACACACTGCTGATTGACGTGTCCTGGGGACAGTGGCATGGGCCAGCTTGGTGGGGGCTGTGGTGGTGTTTCCTGAGGGGGGAGGCTCTGTGGTGGTATGGGAGTGTGGCAGGGTAACCGACTGTCCAGAGGTCCCTGATGGGCCAGGTTGGTCACCGTGATCCAGGCATGCAGAGCTGCTGTCATCACTGTGGGCCTGCTGGCAAGTCTTCTCCGGTGACGTTGAGTAGGGGTCCTGTGGGGATGGAAATGCAGTGTTTTTGTATCTGTGTGTGCCATCTTGTGAATGGGTGTGTTGCCCTGTATGGTTGTGATTTCCCTGTCAGCTTTGCCTTGTGTGCGTGGTGATTTTGTGGGATAGGTGATTCTCTCTACTGGGAATGCTGTGGAGATGGGTGTCCATGCAGGTCCATGGATTGTTGTGGCATGCAGGGCTTGGTATTGGGATGGGTGGGTTGTGATAGTGGGGTATGTGTGAGGTGGTGGAATGATGGGAGTGAGGGTGAGGATGGGGGTATGTGATGGCATGCAGGTTGGGGGGTGATAGTAGTAAAGATTTGACTTACCAGAGTCCAGTCCTCTTGCTACTCCTGCAAGGCCCTCAGGATGCATAATTGCCAAGACTTGCTTCTCCCATGTTGTTAGTTGTGGGGGAGGAGGTGGTGGTCCACCGCCAGTCCTCTGTACTGCTACCTGGTGTCTTGCAACCACAGAACGCACCTTCCCCCGTAGGTCATTCCACCTCTTCCTGATGTCATCCCTTGTTTTGGGGTGCTGTCCCATAGCTCCATCTTCCTAGCAATGGACGTCTGCTGCACCTGAGATCCGAATAGCTGTGGCTCTACCCAGATGATTTCCTGCACTATGGGGGGCATTCTAACCCTGGCGGTCGGCGACCGCCAGGGCTAAAATGACGGAAGCACCGCCAACAGGCTGGCGGTGCTTCCTTGGCCATTCTGACCGCGGCGGTAAAGCCGCGGTCAGAAAAGGGCAACCGGCGGTTTCCCGCCGGTTTACCCCCGGCCCATGGAATCCTCCATGGCGCCCGCCGCCCGCCAATGTAGGAATGACCCCCTATGACCCTTATCTCCTCCTTTGAAAACATGGGGTGTCTTTGGGGTGCCATGGGTGTGGTGTGACTGATATGTGTGAGGGAGTGTGGGGTGATGTGTTGGGGTGTGTGGTCTGAGGTGCATGGATGGTGTATGGGTGATGGTGTTTTGTGGCTCTGATTCAATGGGTGCTCCTGGCTTGTCTCTTTCTGTTAGTTATCTTTTTTTTTCTGTAAGGGGTTGTGGGTAATGTGGGTGTGTGTTTTATATTGAATTGGGTGTGTGGGGTGTGTGTATGTGTGTCAGGTGTGTGTAGTTTGAATTGTCCAAGGTGGTGTCGTTTTGTAAGTGTGTGTGTATTTTGCGCGAGGCAGTGTGTTCCGCCGATGGTTGACCGCAGTTGAAAGACCGCCGCAGGGATTTGTGGGTCGTGATACTGTGGGCCTATTCCTGTTGGTGTAACGGTGTGGGTTTTGCTATCGCCAGTTTATCACTGACCTTTGATCTGGCGGACTTGTGTTGGTGTCTGTATAGTGGCGGATTTCTCAGTGTGGGTCATAATACCCGTAGCGGAATACCGCCGCAGTCACGGTATGTTAGAGGCAGTCAGCACGGCGGTAGGCATCATTTACCGCCAGGGTTGTAATGAGGGCCTTTATATCACTTTTCAGTGATATCTCTACATTTACTTATTGCATCTTTGATCATTTTTTACCTGCATTTAACCAGATAAATATTATGTATTTTTCATAACACTGTGTGGTGTATTTTTGTGATGCTATATTGTGTTATTGTATGATTTATTGCACAAATACTTTACACATTGCCTTCTAAGTTAAGCCTGACTGCTCAGTGCCAAGCTACCAGAGGGTGGGCACAGCATAATTTGGATTGTGTGTGACTTACCCTGACTAGAGTGAGGGTCCTTGCTTGGACAGAGGGTGACCTGACTGCCAAACGAAGACCCCATTTCTAACACTAACTTATCCTATTTACTATATATATATATATATATATATATATATATTTTTTTTTTTTTTAAAGTTTATTTATATATATTTTATATAAATACACATACCCCAACATTAGCCCCCACCCAACCCCCACCAATGAAAACATTAGAATAAAAACCCACCCCAATATACTTAACCTAACTAATACCTGCCCTACACTAACCTACTACTAGCTATCTAAAACTCAACCCAAAACATACAAAAATGCATTAGGGAGGGGAAGGAACTGAGGGTAGTCCAAATTGTCTTGAACTTCATTTGTGCTCTTTCTTGATCTTCTGCTTAATGAACTTCATCATTTTACAGTTGTCACCCGATTCCTCTTCCAGTTTCTCCAGGCGCTTGAGGATAGCATTCATGTCCCTCCTGAAGTTCCACTCAAACTGGGTGGGGGCACAGACTGCTGGTGGCTGTACCTGTGTGCAGACAGGTGGTGCTAATGTTGATGGCGTCTGTGGAGCGGGGAGCTCCTGCATCCCTGAAGTGTTGGCTCCTGTGTTGCTTGGTGCCTGCAGCGTGAGCCCACCATGTGGAAAGGCATGCCATTCCACAGAAGGTCTTTCATTCCTGTAACACCGGCCCATCATTCCACTTCTAGTATGTGGTGGTACTGGTCTGCCCTATTCCTGAACACACGTCGCTTCTCAAGAGTCATGTTGGCAGCTGAAATATGAGGAGAAGCAAGCATCAGTATCAGCATTGGATGGAGTTTGTACAGATTCAAAATGTACATTGCAACAGCAACTAACACATACTGTCCCACACACATTCCACACCACTGACTTCTACCTCATCTATATCTAAAACCAACCAGACATCACAAGTATCATGTACATGTCAGTGAGATTACGACAATCCATAGAAAAGCAAAAAGGTTCAGTACTGACAGGAACTAATACAACCCTTAGCAACATTTGTGTCACCTAACTAGTGAGGATCAAGTGCCTCTACAGGTCTGAAATTACTTTCTTCCTGGCCATTCGGGGGCCTGGGCATGCTATCCATCTCCTCAACACCCCTGGTGATACATCACGGCATAACCACTCATTATGGAGTAAAGGTGTGGCCCATATCATTGTGTGGCTGCTAACTACCAACCTGCTATTCTGAGGTAAGGTAAATCTCCATTCATATGTCCTGGTGTAAGACCTGCCCTGTGTTTATGTTACAAAGGGCCACCCCATATCCCATTATGTGCCCTAATGTAAAACTGATGCAATGTTGGCCGAAGAACGTTTGGGTAAAGTTTGAGCTGCACATTACAGTTGTCAGCACATTACAGAACTGTAGCCTCCTACACTGTGCTCTGTAGTCCTACATGTGTCCAACAGCACATATAAGGTGGCTGTATGGATGGGCTTAAGCCAACAGTGATATTTGCACAGCATTGATTGCTGCAAGTGTCTCCTGAAAGGTGTTACATCATTAGCACATGCATGTCATACATCATCAAGATTATTTGCATATGTGATGTGGCCTACATCAGTCACAATTATCATGGTGGCAGGTCCATGGAGTGAGAACTGCAGATATCTGGCCCCATGGTCATGTGAAAATGACAGAGCACAATGCACCCCCAAAATTTGCTGTACCGAGCTCTGTCAATTTCTCCATGCAGGGATGTGTCTTATGTAATTGGATAAGGCACACACCTGTTTTGTACCCTGCATTGTCCGTAAATGTATCTGTCTGAGCCAACGCAGGCATCCTGCACCATCGTGCATGGATGTCTGCGTTGAGCACTGTTATGGTTTATGTGTGGGAAGGTGTCCCTTCTGGCACATTAACATTGATTTTCAGGCAATTTAGCTCTTTCTATGCATGCTGCAGAATTGAGCCCGCATAGGAAATGGGAAAAATGAGGAGAACAAAAGTATTCCTCCTCGTAGCGTCTTGCTAATGCCATCCCTGGGGTGGCAATTGATTTTGGCGCTGTCTCAGGTTTACGTAATCTTGTAGATCTGAGGCAGCATGAAAATGCAATGGGTGTTGCTGTGGCACACCCACTTTAACACCTATTGCACGCCCCTCTGACTCCGAACACGGCGTCGGAGGGGTCCATTTTGACAAGGTGCATAACGCCACTAAACAATGTGTTACACCTTCTTGTAAATATGGAGCTGATTTTGCACGACTAGAGCTTCAAGTGATGCTCCAGTGGCACTAGGGGCTCTTACATATGGTCCCTGCTGTGGGAGAATCATAGACTTTCCTACAACCATCTGGAGAGGAGCTGTCCACAAATTGTGTACACTACTGCCTGTTGTGCAGCATATTATGGCTCCATGCTGTCCTACAAAGACATTAGGTCTGAAGGTTACTTAGGCACGTGTGGTGTGTGTTTTTCCTACATATTCTCCCTAGTGATTTCTGCAGATAGAACCCACATTTGTACCATTACGTCAATATGTGCATGCTATGTGTGGCACACAGTGCTCACAATGCTGCTGTGACATATTGGCTGTCAACCGGCATGCTATATACATGTCCAGCTGCCCTGTGACCTATAATGGAAGACAGCCATGAATATGTGCTCAGCTATAACTATTCCCATTACACACAATTCAACGGCAGCACACATCCAAACCATCACTGTGCCTAACACTCCTATGATGCTTTTCACTGCACCATACATACTTGACATTGTCATGTAGATGGCTGATAGCACAATACCTCCATTATGTGATGGTTGGTGCAGTGCCTGGTCCTTTGTAACACTCACGGCATTTCAGCCTGCATCGGATGTTGTAAACATCTACATCAGTTACAGTTAACTTACAGACTAATTCCCTAGGGTTTGTGGAAATTCCAAGGTCATGAGGAATGGCATTATACATCCTTCAGTCAAGTAAGTTATCTATGTGTGCTATCTCAAGACACACATACTATTGAAATAGCTATGGTAGTGTACACATGTGATGTTGAGGTACCTAACTGCACATTGACTGGATTAAATCATGGATGTAGTGCCAATAGAGTGTGGCCTGCCGATGCTGCTATTGTGTACTTTTCTCAGTCTATTGGGGAATAAGTACATGGACACATGAATACACCTCAACACAGACATACTTGCTCAGTGGTCAGAGGATGCATCTGATGGTGCAGGTTAGTCAGTGGTATACCAGTGATGGAGCTGATGCAGGGCAGCCCCATACTGTCAGTGACAAGCTGAAGGCCTCTCACAGCAGCTGTTCTGAGCACAGTTTCAAGATTGATTTGCATATGTGGCCCCAAGTGGGAAGGGTATGCCCAGTTGTGGGTTCCGTGCTCACTATGCCACAGATTCAAATTAGCCTGGCTGAAGAGGGGTGATACCCCGAAACCGGTCCCAGGATGCTTGTTTCTGGTCCAAGGAGGACCTGGCCTGCAAGTTCGGGCTGGAATGTTCCTATGGGAACAGGGTCAAGACTGATTAGCATATGGCTAGGTCCAAACTACAATGGCATGGTGAGCAAAAAAACTGATGGATTAAACCCAGATCTGTGACTGAGGGTGAATGTTTGATTTGGTCTACAATCCGTCCATCAACTGTTTTTTTGTGTTTTTTTTGCATTTGTGGCCCCAACTGGGAAGGTTATGCCCAGACATTGGTCCCGTGCTCACTATACCACCAGATTCAAGCTAGCCTGGCTGAACAGGGGTGATACCCCAAAACCGGTCCCAGGATGCTTCTTTGTGGTCCAGGGAGGACCTGGCGTGGCATTGTGGGCTGCACTGTTCCCATGCGGCACAGAGTCAAGACTAATTTGTATATGGCTGGGTCCAAACTGGAATGGCACGGTGAGTAAAAAAAACTGATGGATTGAACCCAGATCTGTGACTGGGGGTGAATGTTTGATTTGGTCTACATTCCGTCCATCAACTTTTATTTTTCCATTTGTTGCCCCAGGTGGGAAAGGTATGCCCAGACGTGGGTCCCGTGCACACTATGCCACCAGATTCAAGCTAGCCTGGCTGAAGAGGGGTGATACCCTGAAACCGGTCCCAGGATGCTTGTTTCTGGTCCAGAGAGAACCTGTCCTGGCAGTTCGGGCTGGACTGTTCCCATTGGGAACAGGATAAAGACTGATTTGCATATGGCTGGGTGCAAACTGGATGGCATGGTAAGCAAAAAAACTGATGGATTAAACCCAGATCTGTGACTGGGGGTGAATGTTTGATTTGGTCTATATTACATCTATCAACTGTTTTTTATTTTTTATTTGTTGCCTCAAGTGGGAAGGGTATGCGGAGACGTGGGTCTCGTGGTCACTATGCCACCAGATTCAAGCTAGCCTGGCTGAAGAAGGGTGATACCCTGAAACCGGACCCAGGATGCTTGTTTCTTGTTCAGGGAGGACCTGGCATGGCAGTTCGGGATGGACTGTTCTCATGGGGAACAGGATAAAGACTGATTTGTATATGGCTGGGTGCAAACTGGATGGCATGGTAAGCAAAAAAAAATGATGGATTAAACCCAGATCTGTGACTGGGGGTGAATGTTTGATTTGGTCTACATTACATCCATGAACTGTTTTTTTGGTTGCATTTCTTCCCCCAAGTGGGAAGGGTATGCCCAGACGTGGGTCCTGTGCTCACCATGCCACGTACTTCAAGCTAGTCTAGCTAAAGATAAGTAAAATCCCGAAACCGGTACTAGGATGCTTGTTTCTGGTCCAGGGAGGGCCTGGACTGTTCCATGGGAAGCAGGCTCAAGACTGATTCACATGTGGTTGGGTGCAAACTGGAATGGCATGGTGAGCAAAAAAACTGATGGGCTAAATCCAGATCTGTGACTGGGAATGAATGCTTGATTTGGTCTATATTACGTACATCAACTGTTTTTTTTTTTGTGCATTTGTGGCCCCAAGTGGGAAGGGTATGCCCAGACGTGGGTTCCGTGTTCACCATGCCACCAGATTTAATCTAGTCTGGCTGAAGAGGGGTGATATCCCGAAACTAGTCCCAGACCGCTTATTTCCGGTCCATGGAGGACCTGACCTGGCAGTTCGGGCTGGACTGTTCCCATGGGGAACAGGGTCAAGATTGATTTGCATATGGCTGGGTTCAAGTGGTATGTCATGGCGAGCAAAAACAACCAATGTATTAAACCCAGATCTGTGACTGGGGGTGAATGTTTGATTTGGTCTACATTCCGTCCATCAACAGTTTTTTTTTTTTTTTTGTCATTACTGAATGCCTCATGCGCATGTGGATGTGTGGTTACACTGTGTCCACAGATATGTTGGTACATGTGTGCTATGTGTGTATACATGTGTACGTAAGCTAAATTTGTTGTGTACTACATTGTTATGTCAGATATATAGGTGTTCACATGCCAATGACACTTAGGCCCTCATTCTGACCCTGGCGGTCGGTGATAAAGCGGCGGCCAAGCCGCCAACAGGCCGGCGGTCTAAAATATGCAATTCTGACCCTGGCGGGAACCGCCAACACAGCCCGCCGTATTAACACTCCGCCCGCCACGGCGGTACAAACAAACAGCGCGGCGGTTCCCGCCAACAGCCAGGCGGCAGACAATGTACCGCCCACCCTATTACGACCCACCAATCCGCCACCTTTTCCGGGGCGGGAGCACGGCCGATAAGAACACGGCGGAAACAGACTACGAACGGGAAAACGCTCACCTCTACGCACTCCACGCGAGATTCCGGCAGTATGGAACCAGAGTTGCAGGTCATCCCCGCACTCCTAAACCTGCTCATATACCAGGAGCACGCCCGGCGGCGCGGAAGACATCGGTGAGTACTGCACCTACGACACAGGGGAGGGAAAAGATTACCGGCACACACCCACCCACCCACACCCACTACAACACACACATCAATGCATTCCCACAGATCACTGTCACAACCCACAAACCACCCCCCTCCGAAATAATGCAAAGACCAAAAGAAGAGATCATAAACGGGCAGATATATTGAAATATGTACACCAGTAATCCCAATAAATAAATAAACTATGTACAAAATATATACAGCTACTAAATGTAGTCCAACCACTGTCCGTGGATCACAGGGGTCCTGTGCAAAGGGGCAAGGCCCAGTCCCACGACAAGAACTCCACGGAGAGAACACTGCAGGGGCATCAGAAAGAAAATAGGACAGGCACCTCAGGGGGAAGGGAAGGGGGGGCACCTCAGCCACTTGAGTACACGACGCCAGATCCACGAGGGGACTCCATGACCACTGGCCCATCCTGGGGAGAGCAAAGCCACAGTCCAAACAGTCCATACAGTGGGTGGCCTGCCCACTGGGCAATCCTGGGGAGAGCAAAGCCACAGTCCAAACAGTCCATACAGTGGGTGGCCTGCCCACTGGGCCATCCTGGGGAGAGCAAAGCCACAGTCCAAACAGTCCATACAGTGGGTGGCCTGCCCACTGGGCCATCCTGGGGAGAGCAAAGCCACAGTCCAAACAGTCCATACAGTGGGTGGCCTGCCCACTGGGTCATCCTGGGGAGAGCAAAGCCACAGTCCAAACAGTCCATACAGTGGGTGGCCTGCCCACTGGGCCATCCTGGGGAGAGCAAAGCCACAGTCCAAACAGTCCATACAGTGGGTGGCCTGCCCACTGGCCCATCCTGGGGAGAGCAAAGCCACAGTCCATACAGTCCATACAGTGGGTGGCCTGCCCACTGGGCCATCCTGGGGAGAGCAAAGCCACAGTCCATACAGTCCATAACAGACCCCACTGCCACTGGAGGAGGCAAGTTGGCCAGAGGACATCCTGCAGCCCTGCCCGAGATAGATCCTGCCCTGCCACGTCTGCCAAAGGGCCAGCGGTTCTTGCCTTGAAGGGCCCAGTTCAGCGCTCCTTGCCTTGAAGGGCCCAGTTCAGCGGTTCTTGAGACGGCGGGGCCCAGCGGAGCGGTTCTTGAGACGGCGGGGCCCAGTTCAGCGGTTCTTGAGACGGCGGGGCCCAGTTCAGCGGTTCTGGAGACGGCGGGGCCCAGTTCAGCGCTCCTTGCCTTGAAGGGCCCAGTTCAGCGGTTCTTGAGACGGCGGGGCCCAGCGGAGCGGTTCTTGAGACGGCGGGGCCCAGTTCAGCGGTTCTTGAGACGGTGGGGCCCAGCGGAGCGGTTCTTGAGACGGCGGGGCCCAGTTCAGCGGTTCTTGAGACGGCGGGGCCCAGTTCAGCGGTTCTGGAGACGGCGGGTCCCAGTTCAGCGCTCCTTGCCTTGAAGGGCCCAGTTCAGCGGTTCTTGAGACGGCGGGGCCCAGCGGAGCGGTTCTTGAGACGGCGGGGCCCAGTTCAGCGGTTCTTGAGACGGCGGGGCCCAGTTCAGCGGTTCTTGAGACGGCGGGGCCCAGCGGAGCGGTTCTTGAGACGGCGGGGCCCAGTTCAGCGGTTCTTGAGACGGCGGGGCCCAGCGGAGCGGTTCTTGAGACGGCGGGGCCCAGTTCAGCGGTTCTTGAGACGGCGGGGCCCAGCGGAGCGGTTCTTGAGACGGCGGGGCCCAGTTCAGCGGTTCTTGAGACGGCGGGCCCAGTTCAGCGGTTCTGGAGACGGCGGGGCCCAGTTCAGCGCTCCTTGCCTTGAAGGGCCCAGTTCAGCGGTTCTTGAGACGGCGGGGCCCAGCGGAGCGGTTCTTGAGACGGCGGGGCCCAGTTCAGCGGTTCTTGAGACGGCGGGGCCCAGTTCAGCGGTTCTTGAGACGGCGGGGCCCAGCGGAGCGGTTCTTGAGACGGCGGGGCCCAGTTCAGCGGTTCTTGAGACGGCGGGGCCCAGCGGAGCGGTTCTTGAGACAGCGGGGCCCAGTTCAGCGGTTCTTGAGACGGCGGGGCCCAGCGGAGCGGTTCTTGAGACGGCGGGGCCCAGTTCAGCGGTTCTTGAGACGGCGGGGCCCAGTTCAGCGGTTCTGGAGATGGCGGGGCCCAGTTCAGCGCTCCTTGCCTTGAAGGGCCCAGTTCAGCGGTTCTTGAGACGGCGGGGCCCAGCGGAGCGGTTCTTGAGACGGCGGGGCCCAGCGGAGCGGTTCTTGAGACGGCGGGGCCCAGTTCAGCGGTTCTTGAGACGGCGGGGCCCAGTTCAGCGGTTCTGGAGACGGCGGGGCCCAGTTCAGCGCTCCTTGCCTTGAAGGGCCCAGTTCAGCGGTTCTTGAGACGGCGGGGCCCAGCGGAGCGGTTCTTGAGACGGCGGGGCCCAGCGGAGCGGTTCTTGAGACGGCGGGGCCCAGTTCAGCGGTTCTTGAGACGGCGGGGCCCAGTTCAGCGGTTCTGGAGACGGCGGCCGGTCTATGGCCAACTGCTAATTGCCTGGTGGTGCCCTCCTGGGCAGCGGGGATGGTGCTCCTTCAATGCCCACCTGGGCTGTGGGTGGTGGGGCCCTCCTGGCCAGCTGGGCTGGGTCCTCCCTGGGCAGCGGCTATGGGGGTGGTGGGCTCTCCCGGGGCAGCTGTGCCGGTTCCTCCCGGGGCAGCGGCTATGGGGGTTGTGGGCTCCTCCTGGGCAGCAGGCCTGCTGCCTGACCTCTCTGACTTGCTGCCCTTGCCCTCCTTAGTCGTGGGCCTGTGGCCCTTTCCTCCCTTTGGAGCTGTGGCTGGTGACTGTCTCTGGGTGGTGTCCGGGGGGGATGTAGAAGGCGGGCTCCTGCGGCGCCCCTTCCGCCTTCTGCTCCTCTTCCCAGGGGGTGGGCTGGCTGTCCCCTTGCTGCTGGGCGAAGATCCAGACATGCGGGCTCCAATACCCCTGCACCCTTGTCAAGGGGGCTGCAGGGCTGGTGGTGGCTGAGGTGCTCTTCTTACCCCGACGAGAAGGAGGGGGGGGCTCAGGGTCAGGAAAGAAGTTAGTAGTGGCGAGGAAGAGCTTCTTGGGACAATGGAGAGTGGTAGGTACAGTGGGAATGGGAGTGGAGGGAGAGGATGTGGTTGTAGGTGAGTCACGTTTGCTGTCTTTGGGTGCAGGTGCAGGAGGGATAGGCTGTCGTGAGGTGGATGGCTGTTGGGTGGGTGGGTGGCTGCGTTTGTGTGGTGTGGAAGAGGGGGTGACAGACACAGTGGGAGAGGACACAGGGGACGTGTAAATGGCAGTGGGGGTGGTGACTGCACGTGTGCGGACTGGAGTGGAGGGTGTGCTGGTGATGGAAACACTGGCTGATGGTGAGGTGAATGGAGGTGTGAGTGTAGACGTCACAGGGAGGGAGGAGGGAGACGAGGAGGTGGGGGTCACAGAGGTGGTAGTGACTGTTGGCATGTCTGCATCGGAATGTTGCGTGTGTGAATGTCTGCGTGATCTGTGGTGCTTATGTTTGGATGAGCTTCTCTTGGGTGTTGAGGTGTGTGCAGGCTGGTCTGATGGTGTGGGTGGGACAGGCAGAGGAACAGGAGACTGGGAGGAGGGAGTTAGTAGAGGCAGGCAGGAGACAGGGACAATGGCTGCCGTCAGTGCTGAGGCCAGAGCCTGGAACGATCGCTGATGGGCAGCCTGACCCGAATGAATGCCCTCCAGGTACGCATTGCTGCGATGAACCTCCCTCTCCACCCCCTGGATGGCATTCAAAAGGGTAGTCTGCCCAACAATGAGCGTTCGGAGGAGGTCAATGACCTCCTCACTGAGGGCAGCGGCGGTAACAGGGGCAGGGCCTGAGGTGCCTGGGGCGAAGGAGATGCCCGGCTTCCTGGCAGAGCGGGCACGGGGCGAACGCTGAGGGGCTGCTGGGAGGGCGGAGTTGGTGCGCTGGGTGGTGGCTGTACCTGTAATGGCGGGGGGCACGGATGGTGCCACCCCCGCAAGGGAGCCCCCTTCCGAGGACGTGTCCGTGTCGCTGCAGGGTCCAGTCGTCCCCGTCGTGGAGCTCCCCTCGCCCTCCGTCTCACTGGTCCAGTCTGACTCTGTGGCATGGCCCTCCTGGGCCATGTGAGATGCAGCTCCCTCCTGCCCCAATGCCACTTCTCCTCCGCCTGATGATGCTGATGCACACAAGCACAGAAAGACCAACCAAAAGGGGGGGGGAGAGAGAAATAAAGGGATATTGATTACATGGATCTCCGGTACAGTTAGCGGACATGACAGACACAGATGCCCCCTGCACTAAGTTGCGCACTTGGGGTCCGCTACGCATTCCGTGGAACATGCCCTACACGCCTAGAGTTGACAACTGCACCCATGGATGACACGGCCCAGGGATGGCTGTACTGACAAACTACTGAGGGTGGTGGCTGGGGACACAGGGGCTTACGGGGGTGCCCAGCCTACAGATATCGCCCTGGCCTAGGGGGACCCCCAGCCCTCCTCCCCCACCCAGACATCTCCACTGCGCGACAACAGAGTAGATAATGCTTGTACTCACCCCCTTGTGTCTGCTGTGCTGCCCTCACGCGCCCATCCAAATCAGGGTAGGCCACCGCCAGGATCCGGAACATCAGGGGGCTCAGTTGACGGCAGGCACCCCGCCTACGTTGGGAGGCCATCCCCACCAGAGACTCGGCGGTCTTCTTGGTCCCGCGGCGGATGTCCTCCCACCTCTTGCGGCAGTGGGTGCCCCGTCGATGGTGGACCCCCAGGGTCCGGACTTCCTTGGCGATGGCACGCCAAATCCCGATCTTCTCATGGGCGCGGACCTATGTGACACGTACAGGGAGGGAGAAATACCACGTTCAAGTTTGTCAGCATTTTCCTTGCCAGTGGCCCAACGCCCCCCATCCCCGCCACGCCCCCCGCCATGCCCCCCGCCATGCCCAACATGCCCCCCATCCCCGCCAGGCCCCCCGCCATGCCCCCCGCCAGGCCCAACATGCCCCCCATCCCCGCCAGGCCCCCCGCCATGCCCCCCGCCAGGCCCAACATGCCCCCCATCCCCGCCATGCCCCCCGCCAGGCCCAACATGCCCCCCATCCCCGCCAGGCCCCCCACCATGCCCCCGCCAGGCCCAACATGCCCCCCATCCCCGCCAGGCCCCCCGCCATGCCCCCCGCCAGGCCCAACATGCCCCCCATCCCCGCCAGGCCCCCCGCCATGCCCAACATGCCCCCCATCCCCGCCATGCCCCCCGCCATGCCCCCCGCCAGGCCCAACATGCCCCCCATCCCCGCCAGGCCCCCGCCATGCCCAACATGCCCCCCATCCCCGCCATGCCCCCCGCCATGCCCCCGCCAGGCCCAACATGCCCCCCATCCCCGCCAGGCCCCCCGCCAGGCCCCCAAGCCAGCCAGTGGCCCCAAATCCAGATTGAATTAAACTCACTTGTTGGTCTGGAGGACCGTAGAGTAGCGCATACTGGGGGAGGACCCCATCCACAAGTTTCTCCAACTCCTCTCCAGTGAAGGCAGGGGCCCTTTCCCCAGGTGCAGCAGCCATTGTCCCTTCCAGACCGAGGTCACAGCAACACTTGCAGTATAGGTCCTCTCCTGTGAAAGTTCAAGTCGCAAGTGGATAAGTAGATAGAAAATGGCGGTCACGTCCGCGGCGGTGCGTACCGCGGCGGTGCGTCCCGCCACCGCCGGCGCCCTTCGCCATTGGCTCCTGAAACCCATAGGCTTCAATGTTAACCAATGCGGCTTGGCGCCGCGGTCTTCGCCCGCCGCCCGCCGCGGTGTGCCACGCCAGCGCATTGACCTCACATCCCATTGTCACACTTCACAGGTCAGGCAGCCGCCATTTCCAGGGCCCACATGGCTCAATTTCAACTGCGTCACACAGGCCTAGGCCTTGCATAGCCACTCAGACACGCCATTCACTGCATAGAGAATCGTTTACTGTGCTAGCTGTGAGTACGTACCTGTGGGTTGCTTGACTGTGTGCTCCATGTTGTCCTTCCTAGGCACCGTCCGCTGGGTTGGGCGAGGAGACGGATGAATTTTCCCGTGTACCGACCGCTGGTGGACCTGTCGACAATGGAAGAACGCCACATTATCCTGACCTACCGTCTTAACCGTGCCACTATCCATGAACTGTGTGCCCAGCTGGAGCCCGACCTGATGTCCCCCATCCGCCAACCCACAGGGATTCCCCCTCTGGTGCAGGTCATGTCAGTACTCCATTTCTTGGCAAGTGGGTCATTTCAGACAACCGTGGGAATTGCTTCTGGGATGTCTTAGCCCATGTTTTCGAAGGTGTTATCCAGAGTGTTGTCTGCCCTGATGAAATCCGTGAGGAGCTACATCATTTTCCCTGAGGTGGGCGAATTGGCTACAGTGAAGGGTGATTTCTACGCCCTTGGACATATTCCCAACGTAATTGGTGCCATTGATGGGACCCATGTGGCTTTGGTTCCCCCAAGAGACAGGGAGCAGGTGTACAGGAACAGAAAAAATTACCATTCAATGAACATCCAGGTGGTGTGTTTGGCTGACCAGTACATCTCGCATGTAAATGCCAAATTCCCAGGGTCAGTGCATGACGCCTACATCCTCAGGAATAGCAGCATCCCTTACGTGATGGAACAGCTACAGAGACACCGTGTATGGCTAGTGGGGGACTCTGGGTACCCCAACCTGTCGTGGCTACTGACCCCAGTAAGGAATCCCCGGACCAGGGCAGAGGAACGGTACAATGAGGCCCATGGGCGTACTAGGAGGGTGATCGAACGCACCTTTGGCCTCCTAAAGGCCAGGTTTAGGTGCCTGCATATGACAGGTGGATCCCTAATGTACTCACATAAGAAGGTGTGTCACATCATCGTGGCCTGCTGCATGCTTCACAACCTGGCTTTGCGCCGCCAGGTGCCTTTCCTGCAGGAGGATGGTCGAGACGGTGGTGTTGTGGCAGCGGTGGAACCTGAGGAGAGTGACGAGGAGGAAGACGACGGGGCTGAAACAGACAACAGGGACAGAATCATTGAACAGTACTTCCAATAGGACACAGGTAACATTTCAAAGATAATTTAGTAAATGTTAACTACTCTCCTGCATCTCTGCTGCCTGTCTATTTGCCCCAGTGTATGATGACTGAGTTTTGGCTTTTCCCTCCCTATTTCAGATCTGGGGTCCCCACTACGAGTCCTGTGCTTCGTTTCCCCATGGACTACAGCTTTGTGGCAGCTGTTTGTTGACTTCACCATGTACAAGGACATATTTGCACTGTCATGTCAATTACAATATATTGAAATCACAGCCAGACTCCAGATATTTTGGTGCAAAATAGGTGTTTATTTAAGTGCTCAAAATGGGATGGGTGGTTTCAAGTGGGTGGGGGCTATGGTGAAGGAATGTCCATGGCAGAGTCCAGAGTAACAGTCACACAGGTGCATTGTCCAGAGGCCTGTGGAGAGATGGAGCATGGGCAGTTCAAGGATGGACAGGGTGACAATGTGGGACAGTGGGATGACATCAGGTGGTATCCATTGCTGGCGGGGGTCTTGACATCCTACTCTGTCTTCTTGCGAGATCTCAGGGCCCTCTTGCGGGGTGGTTCTTCTCCTGCAGGAGGTGGGGGTCTGGTGGGCTGCTGCTGTGCGGGGGCCTCCTGTCCACTAGCGCCGGCGGAGGTGGTTGGCTGTTCTTGGTCCAGGCTAGTGGCAGGGGCCCTTGGGTGTTGTTGAGTGTCCGCCCTGGTGTTGACGAGGTCCTGCAGCAGCCCTACCATGGTAACCAGGGTGGTGTTGATGGCTCTGATGTCCTCCCTGTACCCCCGATAGTGTTCCTCCTGCAGTACCTGGATCTCCTGGAACCGGGCCAGTACCGCCGCCATCGTCTCCTGGGAGCGGTTGTATGCTCCCATGATGGTGGTGAGGACCTCGTGGAGAGTGGGTTCCCTGGGCCTCTCCTCCCCCCCCTGTCGCACAGCTGCCCTCCGAGTTCCCCTGTTTCCCTGGGCCTCTGCCCCCTGGCCGGTGTGCCCACTACCACTGCCCCCAGGTCCCTGTTGTTGTTGGGGTGGTGGGTTATCCTGGGTGCCCTGTAGTGGTAGACACACCGCAGATTGACGCGCCCTGGAGACAGAGGCATGGGCCCGCTGGGTGGAAGCTGTGCTGGTGTTCCCAGAGGGGTTTGGGTCTGTAGTGGCCTGGGCCTGTGTGAGGGGAACCGACTGTCCAGAGGTCCCCGATGGTCCGGGCTGGTCATCGGTGTCCAGGTCGACAGAGCTGCTGTCATCGCTGACGGCCTCTTGGGTGGGGGGTGTGGAGAATTCTGGCCCCTCCGCCGCGGTGTGTTGACGGTCGGGTCCTGCAGGGGTATAGAGGTATGGTTATAGTTTCAATGTGTGGCATATGGGTGTATCTATGGGTTCTCGTGTCCCCAAGTGCTGGCATTCGTGTGTGGGGGCTTTGGTGAGGGTGGCTTGTGGGGGGGATGTGTATATGCATTGGGCATGCTTTGGTGATGGGTGTCCATGCTTAGTGGACGCATGCAGGCCTAGGTTTTGGGATGTGTGGGTTGTGATGGTGAGACATTGGCGGGGAATAGGTGTGCTGGGGGTGGGGGTGAGGATGGTGGTGAGGGTGAGGATGGTGGTGGGGGTGAGGGTGGGGGTGAGGATGGGGGTGGGGGTGAGGGTGGGGTTCGAGGATGGGGGTGAGGGTTGGGGTATGATTTGGCATGCAGGTGGGGGGGAAGCAGTATTGAAGCTTCAACTTACCAGTATCCATTCCTCCGCCGACTCCTGCGAGGCCGTCAGGATGCAGGATGTTCAAGACTTCCTCCTCCCATGATGTGAATTGTGGGGGTTGAGGTGGGGGTCCTCCGCCAGTCTTCTGCACGGCGATGTTGTGCCTGGATACCATGGAACGCACCTTCCCCCGTAGGTCGTTCCATCGCTTCCTGATGTCTTCCCGATTTCTGGGGTGCTGTCCCACTGCGTTGACCCTGTCGACAATCCTCTGCCATAGCTCCGTCCTCCGGGCAATGCTGGTGTATTGTATCTGTGTGCCGAACAGCTGGGGCTCTACCCGAACGATTTCCTCCACCATGACCCGGAGTTCTTCGTCTGTGAAGCGGGGTTGTCTTTGGGGTGCCATGGGGTGGTGTGTATGATGTGTGGGGTGGAGTATGTGTATTTAAGTGAGTTGAGTGTGGTGGTGTGTGTTGTTTTGTGTGTGGATAGTGTGTGGGTGATGGTGTTGAGTGGCTGTGGCTGTTAGTTTGTGGATGCTGGTGTCTCGCTCTGGCCTTCTTTCAGAATTTTTTTGCGTAGGGGTTTGTGGGTGATGTGGGTGGGTGTTTTATATTGTATTGTGTGTGTGGGAGTGGTGTGTGTATGTGTATCAGGTGTGTGGGATTCAAATCGTCCAATGTGGCTGAGTTTTGTTCGTTTGTGTGTATTCTGACCGCGGCGGTGTGTCCCGCCAATGGAATACCGCGTTTGAATGACCGCCGCGTGGATTCGTGGGTCGTAATGGCATGGGCGTATTTCTGTTGGCGTGACGGTGGAGGTTTTGTCACCTCCACTTTTCCGCCGACCGCTGGTCTGGCGGTCTGTTGTGGCGGTCGGATTTTCGGAGGTTTGCCTTCTGCGGGTCAGAATGACCGTGGCGGGTTTCCGCGACCGCGGCGGGATTATGGAGGATTTCTGACCGGCGGTAGGCGCCTTTTACCGCCGAGGTCAGAATGACCACCTTAATATGTTTGGTGGCCTATGTTCAACACATGGTAATGAATGTGACAACCATGTAAACGTCTACACACACTACTGAGTGAACTTGGACTGCATTAACATCACAACAACCCAGACAATTGGCCTTGTATGTCTGTTCACCCGGTGCTGTGTAGTTGGGTTTCCCTTCATGTAGCTCTGCTACATGTGTGGCATTTGTGTCCCCAAGCACTGTAGATGCAGGAGCTGTCATGTACACATCTGTGGTGTTAGATTGGTATCTGCCGTGGATGTGCATAGACAAATGTTTTGTGATTTCTGTCACATGTGACGACAGTGGTGTGTTCATGGATATGAAATCTCACATTACATTCTTCCTGCATGGACATGTTGCCATTTGACTAATGCATGTGTTGTCACATCAGTGCCACCCATGTTTCCGTATGTTGGAACACATGTGTAGCTCATTTCTGTTAGTCACTGATCTTGTGACACCTATGCCCTTCTTTTGTGCTAGTTTGCCTTTCAGACTCAATCAAAACACATGTCCACATCTGAGCCAATACAGGGGTCCATGTGTGCTGACATATGTGGCATACGTGTGCATGCCATTAACTGGGCACCTATATTTGTCCCCATCTGGTTAGTAATGACTATCGCAAACAATGGCATACCGCTGTGTCACAGTGTTGCAGTCTGGCATAGCTGCCAGCCTACTCATCATCACAACCGTGTGAGTTCCAGTAGCCACACAAAAGAATTGTTGCATGTGAGGAGGTAAATCAATGGAAGCCCAGTCTGATCACTCCCCTGTGCACATGCATCAGGCCCCTGACAATGTGATATGTACATGTAGCTAGAGCAGTGGTGTGTGGATACATTGAGCATGGACCTAGCCTCTTCATGTTTTCCACTCTGCTGCACTTTGCACCCCCCAGCAGACACATGCACATTTGTGGTCATACAGTCTTGGATCTCACATTTGATGTTAGCTTTACCCTCTCAAGTACATCACTCTGATCTTGGACATTTAGTACATGTGCCATGTTTTAATGTCCTTGGCATATCCCTTGGGCATCGTTTTGGCATAATATCTCTTTTTTGCCTTCAACATTTGAAACATGACAGGCTACAGATGGTGGTATCTGTCGCAGCCACCTGTCATGCTGGCATGTGAGGGGCAAATACCATGGTATGTAATTGGACAACCTGACTGAGTGATGTAATGACCCGGCCACCCTCTCTGTACAAACATGTAATATTGACATCTACATATTGATGTGTTATACAGTCAGTGTTGATCTATGTGTCTCCCTTCTCCGTGTATTCCTGCACTACTGGTGAGGCATGTTTTGTCACCAACATTGCCCCCATTCTTTAGTTTGTTAGCACTTTGTGCACATCTCATACTGCAACATTGTCTATTAATACATGGACATGATGCTACATGTGACTTGTGTTCATGAAAGATGTACACATCTCCTTCTCCTGCCAACTTCATAGGGTCAGTTACATTGTCTCTATTTGTGAGCTGTCATGTGTTCCACACACACGTGACATCACTCCTGCAACACCAATTCTGTTGTCTCCATTTGACATCCCATGTGTGGGTGTCTGGAAGCAGTCCATCCAGTATGTTCATTGTACATGTGTTAGCATTTCTTCCAGCATGTCACAACCTAGGTAACTCTTACCATGACTGACTGATATTGAGGTGTCACATCATCTCAGTGCTGGTGAGTTCATTAGCCAAATGCAACATATATGGGTAAGTCTACTCCCACTCTGTTTGATGTTGTGTCTCAGACATATTTCATCAATGCTGGACAGAGTAGTGCATCCCACACCTGATTGTGATGTTGGAGACCACAAGGTGTATGTGAATAATTGACCATATTGCCATCTTGCACTTATACTGTCATGTGGGTGACAATGAATGGTGTGTATTGCATTGTGCTGTGTGATGTAGTTGTACTTAGCATGCTAGTTGCACATGCTGTCACATTTAGCATTGTTGATCCCGGCAAAAACTGTTGCTACCTAGAACACACACCCTTACATCAGTATGCATATGTTTGCCTAGATTCGGGCTAGCCATTTGTCAGGACAGCAGATTTCTAAGAAAAGTTAGCACCATAGGTACATTGTGATCATTTGCTACTCTGACTACATTCCACCCGATTGAATATGTGATGTCCAAAAATATCCATGGATGGTCACACTGGATCACGTGTTTGGATATTTATTCTGCACCCATAGCTGCTTATGTAGTCAAGACAAGCCATTGCACACTCCACAGCCAACGTGTGTGTGCCTTGCGTGAGGTACAGCACACCATGTGCCCGGGTCGTGCAAATTGGTAGTGCTGGGACACATTTCCATGGTTACACTGTGCAGGCTCACCATGGGACATTGCTTACAATCCGTAACCTTCAACTGAGGGACCACAGTTCACAATGATGTACCACCCTTGTCACATATGTACCATGCAGGCAATGCTACTGTCACCATGAGTTGTGACAGTGTACTGTTTCTACATAACTTGTTATCCATTTGGTGACAGACACTACCTCATGTGTGCCACCCCTTGCATTAATCATGTTATGCATGGTGTCAATGTGGTGGATGGTCTAGGTATTGTCACCTTTCCCACATGTCAGGACAATATATGTGGTGGTGCATGGAACTAAACCTTCAGGATTCCACTGCCCACAATGTGCCTGTCACTGACATTTGATATGGTGGCAGTAGACCCACTTATGTCACAAACTTTGTTTCAACTATTCTGGACACCTTTGTGTTACCTACCTGCTCACTGTGTTTAGGGTCACATTCCAATGGAGTATGTAGACAAGAATGAGTAGATAAAGGAGATTTGTGTGCCATTCCAAGGTGATGTGTAAAGTATTTTTATGTGTAGAAGTCAGTTCTCCACACAGTGGAGTCTCCTTTGAACTCTGGCTGCCATGTTAATTTGTTCCCCCTCCTCATGATCTGCTCCATCATCATCATCATCCTCACTGGGAACCTCATCCTGTTCATCTATTTTGCTTCACTACGGACTGAGATGAAACATGCATACTGAAAGGAATTTGGGGTATGCAGCTCTTAGTCTAAGAAATACATTTAGTAAACCACTCCATGAGGCTCTCAAAGAAAGGTCAAAAGTGTACAACTGAAAGTGCATGTTTAAAAATGTTCACAGCAAGGAAATAGGAAAATGTACAAACAATGTTCTGCTTCAATCTATAAACAGCATATATATATATATATATATATATATATACATATATATATATATCTGCAAAGCAGATAATAAGACTTAAAAATGCATCACCATGGGAAACAGTCAAATTCGCTTAATGTCTTCTGCCGCCAACAGGTCATCAAACCCCGGATCGACCATGAAGAGAGACCTACCCTCAAGGGAAAGATGTCAGGCATCAGAGTCTTGATCCTGTGAGAGATCTGATCCACTCCATGATCAACCCAGTTTCGGTCTCTTATATACCTTAAACAAGCCAGAGAGGAGAATTCTAGAAAACCCCTCCTGCTCCATAAGTTGTTGATAAAAACTGCTGGCTACTTCAGGTCAGTTCTGAAAAGAACACATTGGAACTGGCCAAGATCCCAGGGTGCTTCCCAAAACCAAACTGTTCCCTGCCATACCATAAACTCCATCCTAGTACATCCTTATCTCTCTGACTCCACAATGCTATGCCTTAGCCCTTGATGAGAAAGAACACACAGACACATAGAGTAAAAACATGAGCAAAAAACATATTGCCTAACGTGGGCACGGAAAGATATTTGCAGCTGCACTTCTAACGTCTGCACCTCTAACATGGCAGTGGCTAACGCTAAGTTAAGCATAAAATGAAGTCAATAGGCAAAATTAATCTGGTGTTCACCAATGTGACAGTGTGCTGCTAGGCAGAGAGCAACCTAGAGTCAGTGGTCAAAACACAAATATCCTTACATCATCCCAGGAGATATTTGTCTGGACAAAAATGTTGTGAAGGATTGCACATGCCAAGATGATCTTACACACAAGTGATGGAGCATATAAAAGACTTTCTCCTGTCAGGGACAGACTTCTGAACCTGGATTTCAGCAGGCCAAATGTCCTCTCCACCACAGTGCGGATCTTCCTATGTCTCTTGTTGTAGGCCCGCTGTTCCAACTTTGTGGGATTAGCAAAAGGGGTCATCGCCCACGGCTGGATGCCATACTCTTGGTCAGCTGCAAAAGATAGAGAGGAGATGTGTTGTTAGTATTGATAGTGGTTTGGTCCCTCCCATGACAGTTATACATGTTCATTGGGGTTATGAAACAGACTTGCTTGTGGTGCACTGTATGTTCCTGTTCTTGTGAAATGGTTTCTTTGAACTGTGTCGATGGACATGAAAAACGTGGGTAGTGGCTCAATTACTTCGGAAGTTATAATGTTGTTCCCAGTAATGATGGTCATGATTTAGGCCTTTGTGTTGAGTAGTCCATATTTGGAGCAGTGTACTAGTCTTACATTACACATACCGCTTCTTAGCAGCACAATGGAGCCAGATGTTGGTACAGCATTGTTGCCCTAAAAAGCAAGATTGTGCCGTCATTTTTGACATGTTGCACTATGCATGCAGTGTGACACTTAGGGCCAATATTTTGAGCAATTAGCGCCACCAGAGGGTCATCTTTACAGAAGCTTTGGTGACACTATGCCCTGCCACATCTTTCAAGGTGACATTATAACATTTGTTATTGCTTGATGCCACCTTGTGGCTACGGCCCCTTCACACACAACCCTTTGCTTGGAAGGAGCATGTAGTGGGTGTTGCTGTGGGTGTGCAACAGCAACACCCATAGCATTTTCTAGCTGACTCTCATTTGGGAGTATTTGTTAACCTGAGGCAGCACCAATTCCTCACACCACCTCAGGGGTGGTGTTAGCAAGGCACAACAAGAAGGAATACTTTGATTCCTCTTTGTGTTTTACCTAATTCGATATGTGCTGCATACTGCAGCACGCTTAGTAGGAGCAAAATGCTAGACATGGTAGTCAATGTTCTGGAAGGTATTTCTTCCCACACATGTACAATCCCAGTCCTCAACGCAGACATCCCTGCACAATGGTGCAAGGATGCCTGGGTTGGTGCTGGTAGTAAATTTTTGAGCAGCCACTGGTGACAGCACAGGGGTGTGCTGTATACTATTAATTTAGGCGCAGCCCTGCATTGTGTAAATGAGGTTTGGTTGCACAGCCTATTTTGGCACAGTGTTGCACTCTGTCATTTCTCTTAAATTAATGTGCCCTAGAGACCCCTTGTGGTAGATGGTGGTTGTGCCAGCCATGGAGTGTATGTGAGTGTGTGTCCCACAATGTTAGGATGAAGTTATTTGTTGCAGAAGTTTCACATGCCATCTATTACATGATTTCTGACAGACACTTCCAACACATTCACAGTGCTAGCTTTGTGAGGGTGCACAGCTATTTTTAACATGTGTCCCTTAGTACAGTGCATATGAGGTCCGGTATCTCCACTATACACCTAACACATCCGACTATGTCATCCATAAATGTTGATGATTTTTTCACAGACACAAGGTAATGGTGGAGCCTTTCTGGTAGTTGGAACAGACATGGTGTTCTTATTGGGCACTAGGGGCGCATGTGAGGTGACACTGGAGTAGGTGCTTCCCCATTTATCATGATTCAACCCCATGGTCTTCAATGGCAAATATTGTTGTAGACATAAGTGTGGGACACAATGCAGCAGCCAGGTGTATGTGTTCCCTACAGATATGTCAGGTATGTGTAGCTGATGTATACTTGGTTATGGCACCACTTGGGTGGCACTGGATTCAGGTTCTGCCCCAAGTTTACACTCCATAAGTTACGTGGGACTGTGCCTATCTGTGACTTCTTCAACATGCCCATAGCCTATGCCATTGACATACCTGAGTGTTTCTTTGTTTGACGTGATGTGTGATCTGTATTTATTTGTTGACCTGTCGACATGTGTAGTGATTTGTGAGCAGCTTCTGCATGCAAAGGCAACTTGGCTCCACATGTGGATTGCCAGTCAGGGTGTTGCTGTGTTATGTAGATTAGGGTACGTGCGTTTGGGACATGCACTGTGTGCAGTGTGGTGTGGCATGTGTTGTTGCCTGTACATCTCTGTGACCCCACCCATGTGTATTTCTTTTTGAGTTTGTCTTGTTTGTCCTTGATGGTTGGTGTGTTATGTGGTATGATTGGTCTGGTGACTTACCTATGAGTAGGCCATTGCCATATCGCCCATCCTGGAACCGCTGGTTGATGTTGCAGTACCAAAAGATGTATGCGTCATGGGTGCTGCCAGGATATTTAGCCAGGATGTTTGTGAAGAGCCCACAGTGGTCCATGATAGTCTGCACATTGATGGAATGTGTGTCCTTGTGGTTCCTGTCGAGGTTTTCCATAGCTGCAGGTGGCACCAGCTGGACATGGGTACAGTTGATTGCACCCAGCACATGTAGAAACCCAGCTATCTGATAGAAACCTTGCTTGGTCTCATGCTGCAGCTGCTGGGTGTTTGGGAAACAAATGTGTTGTGGCGTCAGGAGTAGGATTGCATGCAGTACCTTTGGTAGGTAGATGGAGAAGAATGACTGGGAGATACCAGCCACTAGAGCACCTATTGTCTGGAAGATTCAGATGCCATTATGTGGAGGACAGCAAGGAGTTTTGTAATGGGTGGGATGTTATGGGGAGTTTACAGCCTTCCCATCATGTGTGGTGCTATCAGGTGCAGCAGGCGTACGATGGACTCCCGTTGAGTCTGTACATCCGGACCACATCCTGTTCCCTCATTCCTAAGATGGTGATTAACTGTCGGATTCGCTCCCTCCTTCTGCGCTGCCTCTGTGGCTGTTGTGGTGGCTGCAGTGGTGGATCTGCTGTCTTTGCAGACGACTTCGGCTTGTGCCAAGTTGGAGCAGTATCCTGCCATTTTCCAAAGCTCCTTCTGGGTTTTTTCTACAAGTGGTGGTGTGTGAGCCTCTTTTTAATCCCTGGGTCTGAACCGACTTTGCACCATTTTTTGATTCTGCTTCCTTTGTTAACCCCGTTTAACGTTGTGTTTAGGACTGGAACGACCACCTTGCATCTCATGAACGTAAGGTGGTTTCACGCATTCTAAACATGGCGGTATCTCCAATATTTTGACACTAGACGTGTCTAGCGTCAAATATAAACATGGAGTTAAGTTGGCACCTCTTTAGCGTCAAAATAAATGACGCTAAAACGAAGCAATCATAGTATAAATATGCCCCTGTGTTTTGAAAGTTCAAAATAGCATAGATTAGAATCAGGTGCCTTGCAACCTTAACAAAGAGGTTAGTTTTAGTTTAATTATTGATTTGGAGCCTAAATTAAGTACACCCGCCCAGCATTGTGTAGCAATACCTACACATATTCAGGTATTATGTTGTTTACGTCTGCTAGCTTCTGGTAGCTACCAACGCACTGTTGCAGATGCAGGTGGGATTTCTCACAATATTTTATATCAGATTTTCGGCAATAGTTTTGAGGCAATGTGGTCAAAAATGTGTTTGGGGGGTGGCACCTCTGTTTTTGGTCCCGGGTGTGGCCTTCATCTAGGGAAACCTACCAAACCAAGACATATTTTAAAAATAGACACCCCAAGAAGTCCAAGGAGGTGTGGCTTGCCTGGATCCCCCATCATTTTCTTACCCAGACTCCTTCTTAGAAAATCATTTTTTCCTCACTTTTCTTTGTAGGATTACCACTGCGGCACAAATTTCCTACCACCCAGCATTCCCCTCAGTCTCCCAAGTAAAATGATACCTCACTTGCGTGGGTCCCCAAAGCAGAGTCAGCCTAAAAGATGTATAAAAGAAAAATATGTGCTTCTCAACTCGCCGTGTTATCCCTTCAATCTCTACAGGTTGTTGGCATTTTTATGTTGCAGGCACCTGGCCCACCCACACAAGTGAGGTATCATTTTTATCGGGAGACTTGGGGGAACTTCAAGAATTTGACATTGCAGTAAAAAGTTACTGAACGTGGAGAAAAATGGCTGTTTTTTTCACCTCAATTTCAATATTCTTTTATTTCAGCTGTTATTTTCTGTAGGAAATACTTGTAGGATCTCCACAAATGACCCCTTGCTGAATTTAGAATTGTGTCTACTTTTCAGAAATGTTTAGCTTTCTTACCCATTTCTGTCACTAACTGGAAGGAGGCTGAAATCACAATAAATAGTAAAAATGGGGTATGTCCCAGTAAAATGTCACAATTGTGTTGAAAACTGGGGTTTTCTAATTCAAGTCTGCCTGTTCCTGAAAGCTGGGAAGATGGTGATTTCACCACCATAAACCCTTTAATGATGCCACTTTCAGGGGAAAAAACCACGAGCCTTCTTCTGCATCCCTTTTTCCCATTTTGTTTAAAAAAAACATACTTTTTGCTGTATTTTGACTAATTTCTTGGTCTCCTTCAGGGGAACCCACAAAGTCTGGATACCTCTAGAATCCTAGGATGTTGGAAAAAAAGGACGCAAATTTGGCATGGGTAGCTTTTGTGGAGAAAAAGTTATGAGGGCCTAAGCTCGAACTGCCCCAAATAGCCAAAAAAAGGCGGAAAAGCCCTGGCAGCGAAGGGGTTAACAGAGGGAACTAGTATTTGTGTATGTTATTTTTGATTTATTAACTGAACGACATTATAGGAATTAAATAAAGTTATGATAACAAATTCTGTAAAAAAATACAAATACGCTTTTCATGGTGTTTGATACAATGGCTTGTGGGTAATAAAGTCCAATCCAAATATAGCTTATGGTGATATTCCCATACTAAAGATACAAAACCATTTCTAGATGTCATCCCTACCAGAAAACATAATTTTCAGTGATGAAGTGTAATATCTGTGTAGTGAAAACATTTAAGTAATGGTACTTTTGAAAATACAATAATATTACTACTAAACAAATACTTTTTATTTTTCAAACTTGTTACAGATCAACCTGCCTATAAAGACCAACTTGAAAATCAGGATGTGGGTGAAGCATCATGTCCTACTGTTGTTAACATTCCCATTTACATGGACAGTGGAACAAGCAATCAGTTCAACACAACAACTGCAGTAGATCACACTACTACTCAATCAATCAATCAATAGTTTATTCGGTCCAAATTTAGGCCATTTTTAAAAGTAAACATACATACATAGAAATAAAAACCATAAACCAATGTATAGTAAAAGAAAGGATAAGAAGGGGTCGTATAGCTAAAATATTTCCATAAATAGTTGTAAAAAGAAGAATACTCAGGGTGGTCTCCGGATCTTGCCCTGTACATAATGCTGGACACTAAAATAATACTAATCAATTATTAAAAAGATAAAAACTGTTCTAGAACCAATCTAATCGATTATTAAAAAGATAAAAACTGTTCTAAGACCAATCACTATATAAAATCAGACATTAAAACTCCAGAAAATAGCACAGATTAAAAAAAAAGAAAGTTAAGAGGTCGGGCCATAAGGAATGGTACCCATGATTGGTCAGTTCTATTAAATAGATTGGTCAGAATAGGATATAACTTAGCATTTATAAAATTACAGGGAGTGCAGAATTATTAGGCAAATGAGTATTTTGACCACATCATCCTCTTTATGCATGTTGTCTTACTCCAAGCTGTATAGGCTCGAAAGCCTACTACCAATTAAGCATATTAGGTGATGTGCATCTCTGTAATGAGAAGGGGTGTGGTCTAATGACATCAACACCCTATATCAGGTGTGCATAATTATTAGGCAACTTCCTTTCCTTTGGCAAAATGGGTCAAAAGAAGGACTTGACAGGCTCAGAAAAGTCAAAAATAGTGAGATATCTTGCAGAGGGATGCAGCACTCTTAAAATTGCAAAGCTTCTGAAGCGTGATCATCGAACAATCAAGCGTTTCATTCAAAATAGTCAACAGGGTCGCAAGAAGCGTGTGGAAAAACCAAGGCGCAAAATAACTGCCCATGAACTGAGAAAAGTCAAGCGTGCAGCAGCCACGATGCCACTTGCCACCAGTTTGGCCATATTTCAGAGCTGCAACATCACTGGAGTGCCCAAAAGCACAAGGTGTGCAATACTCAGAGACATGGCCAAGGTAAGAAAGGCTGAAAGACGACCACCACTGAACAAGACACACAAGCTGAAACGTCAAGACTGGGCCAAGAAATATCTCAAGACTGATTTTTCTAAGGTTTTATGGACTGATGAAATGAGAGTGAGTCTTGATGGGCCAGATGGATGGGCCCGTGGCTGGATTGGTAAAGGGCAGAGAGCTCCAGTCCGACTCAGACGCCAGCAAGGTGGAGGTGGAGTACTGGTTTGGGCTGGTATCATCAAAGATGAGCTTGTGGGGCCTTTTCGGGTTGAGGATGGAGTCAAGCTCAACTCCCAGTTCTACTGCCAGTTCCTGGAAGATACCTTCTTCAAGCAGTGGTACAGGAAGAAGTCTGCATCCTTCAAGAAAAACATGATTCTCATGCAGGACAATGCTCCATCACACGCGTCCAAGTACTCCACAGCGTGGCTGGCAAGAAAGGGTATAAAAGAAGGAAATCTAATGACATGGCCTCCTTGTTCACCTGATCTGAACCCCATTGAGAACCTGTGGTCCATCATCAAATGTGAGATTTACAAGGAGGGAAAACAGTACACCTCTCTGAACAGTGTCTGGGAGGCTGTGGTTGCTGCTGCTCGCAATGTTGATGGTGAACAGATCAAAACACTGACAGAATCCATGGATGGCAGGCTTTTGAGTGTCCTTGCAAAGAAAGGTGGCTATATTGGTCACTGATTTGTTTTTGTTTTGTTTTTGAATGTCAGAAATGTATATTTGTGAATGTTGAGATGTTATATTGGTTTCACTGGTAATAATAAATAATTGAAATGGGTATATATTTTTTTTTGTTAAGTTGCCTAATAATTATGCACAGTAATAGTCACCTGCACACACAGATATCCCCCTAACATAGCTAAAACTAAAAACAAACTAAAAACTACTTCCAAAAATATTCAGCTTTGATATTAATGAGTTTTTTGGGTTCATTGAGAACATGGTTGTTGTTCAATAATAAAATTAATCCTCAAAAATACAACTTGCCTAATAATTCTGCACTCCCTGTATATAGTTGTGGTAACCCACTAAACAGCATACTCGGGGATACAATCTAATATCCATGATAGGTCTCGGTTTTCGTTAGAGTCCCAGACTAATATGATCGAATGCTGGTTTACTGGCTGCTAGACCGCTCTTCAACTGATGGATTGGGATCTGAAATAATCCTGCTGTGAATTTTCCATGCTGCTGCCAAATATTTGGAAACAGAGCACACTGTCAGTATGGAAGTATCATATTTACATATTCTGAGTACACTATTGCGAGATGGCGAGGGCAGTGTTCTGCACAGAGGGGTAATCCACTTCCCTCGAGGACATTTATACAGAGGGCAAAAAAATAGAACGTGTTCATAAGTTTCCTTACATAGGTGACAGTTTATACAGTACATTTGTCCGATGGAGAACTGTTAGTCGACCAGCCGGCCGTGAAACTGTTGACTGCCAATGTTCCGTACCTAAGTTGGAGTAATAAGGAGCGAGCGTGGGCTGGTATAGGGAGGTCCAGGAAGCTTTCAGACAGAGGAACATGCTTTACCAGCAGGAACTCTGCTGTCAGCCGACCTGAACTATTTGAGCCGAGGGATTCCTCATAGATCTTTTCCCAATAGTGGTCTTTGATCAGGCGTTTAGCATTGCCAGGAATCATCTCGGGATTCTCCCAATAATGGGATAGACTCAGTTTGGTCCATGCTGCTTTCATCTCCCTAAGCCACCGTACTTTTTCCCATCCATGACGAGGTGGCAGTAGTTCTTTAACTGCTGCCCTGTAGGGTTCGAGTTCATCCGTTTTCCATAGTCTGACCCAGTACAGGAGTGGTCTTAGATATGCTATGTCTTTGATACTGTGTAGACCCAGGTCCAGTCTGAGGGGGAGCATTGGTGTGCCCCTCCCCAGTCTGGCTATGTGTCTGAAGAAGTAATTTTCTTTGGTTTGAAGAGTATCAATTTGTCTGTGGGATCCCCAAAGTTCTGCTCCATACAGGGCCGCAGCACGGATTTGTACTTTGTATATTTCAGAGATGAGGATCAGAGGGGGGCTTGTTGCGGTGCTAGCTTTACGTCCTATTACTCCACATCTTTGGCTGATTGTTAATGCCCCTTTCCTTATAGCTGGATCCCAACCGCCCTTGTCAGATAGTCTGATGCCCAGATAATCATATTCCGTTACTCTCTCCACAAGGATTGAATCCATCTTTGTGTTTGCGCTGAGCTTCTTTTTCCTGGCGCTGTATATCATGAGTTTGGTTTTCTTAAGATTAATGTCTAACCCAAAGTCTCTGCAGTATGCACCGAACTGGTTGACCAGATTTTGTATTCCCATAGATGATTTAGACAGAAGAATAGTGTTGTCTGCATAGAGTAAGCAAGGGACTTTGGTTCCAGCCTGCATGGGGGAGTCATTTGTGCAATTTACTAAGTACTTGATACAGTTATTAATATATAAAAGAAAAAGAGTTGGGGCCAACACACACCCCTGTCTGACTCCTCTCTCGATAGCCACTGGTTCAGTAAGATCACCATTCTTGCCATTCCTAATTTGGGCATAGGTATTCTCATGTAGTCGGGCGATAAGTTTCAAAAGGCCATGCGGGACACCCATGTTGGCTAGTGTCAGCCATAACTGATTTCTAGGGACCAGATCAAACGCGGCTCTAAGATCGATAAAAACTACATAAAGGTTACCCCCTCCTACTTCTACAGTATTCCATTTTATTGTTAGAAATCTTAGTACTTGATCTATGGTACTGATTGCTGGTCTAAACCCTGCTTGTAAATCAGAAATGGCATTGTTTTCCAAAATCCATTCCTCTAGACAAGACAAAGTTTGGAAGTTGTCGAGTAAGGAGATTGGGCGGTAGTTAGCAGGGTTAGAGGGGTTGCCTTTCTTAAAAATGGGAACTATCTCTGCTCCTAACCAGGAGCTCGGAACAGGTGCTCCTGCAGCTATCACATTAGAGATGAGGTTTAAATATGGAGCCCAAACATCTGGGTCAGTCTTGTAGAGATCACCTGGTATTTTGTCAAGGCCGGGGGCCTTTCCCCATTTAAGTGAGACAATCGCAGCCTTGGTTTCTGCCAGGGAAAATTCAATTTTGGGGGTCTCAGTGGTCATGATGTGGGTCAGTTCCCTGGCGGTGGCACCAATGGTCCCAAGATATAATCGGGAAAAATGATCGGTCCACTCTACAGGGAGTATTGAGGCGCCAGGCAAACAGTTAGGTTCATCGCTGGCATCAGCCACCAATTTCCAAAATTTAGAGGTGTCGTTTATTTTAGCAGATTCCAGAAGGGAGACCCATCTTGATTCATCCCATTTCCTACGGGCTCTAGCTTGTTCCTGTTTATAGGCTTTCCTAGTTTCCCTTATAAAGTCTATCTGACCTCCTCTTAGAGCTCTCAGCAATTTGTGCTGTGCTTCTCTACATGCGGCGTTGAACCATCTTGCATTACATTTCTTTTTAGGTTCTCTCACCGACTCTTTGGTAAATAGATTTTTTAAGGAGTTAAAAAATTGTGTGTGGGCTGCTATAAGCCCACCACTATCTTCTGGAAATTGAGATATATGGTCCATATGATCTGCCAGCTGCCTATACGCCGTTGTCAAAATGGTTGTGTCAGTGTTCAGGGATTCCCATCTGACATTACATCTATTGTTGGACAGTGCGAGCTGTTGTCCGTAAGTCTTGGGACAAGAGACTTCAGGAAGGGGTAATAAATTCCTAAGAGATAAAATCAGTGGTTCGTGGTCACTTTCCTCATGTTCTACAATGTTCATGTCGACCATATGGCCCCACAAGCGGATATCGAGCAAGATATAATCTATTTGGCTCTTCTGTGACCCACGCCTAAATGTAGGGTGGAGATTAGGGTCCGAACGGGAGCGACCATTACAGGCCCGCAAGCCATGTGCCAGTGTAATGTCCATGACCTGGTGAGATAATCTATTAATTTTTGGTCTTTTTCTTGACACCAGCTGGGGAATACCCCAATAAGCGTCTTCATCTTTATATAATTCCTGGGCCAGCGAGTAGGGTTCAAAAGTGGCATTAAAATCTCCAGCAATGAGAATAAAATGAGAAGGTGATTTATAAGTAAGAAAACTATCCGAAATAGTCAGTGCGTCGGACTCATACTTGCTGCCCAGACTCCTATTGTAAATATTAATTATTAAAAATGGTTTCTCTCTAAGGGATGGTATTAATAAACCCATTAAATCAGGGCAGCCCAAGTCAATTATTTCAATCCGACATTTAAAAGAGCAACTGAGCCATATTAGCAGGCCGCCTGAGGGCCTCCCTGAATTCATCTTAATTGCTGGGACCCAGTAGCTTTTATAGCCAATTCTATATTTGGGTTCCAGTGCCCATGTTTCTTGGAAAAGACATAGATTGTGTTCGTCTATAAATTTGCCCCATTCAGGGTTATTCATTTTGTTCTCCAAGCCTGCAATATTCCAACTAAGGATGGTAACTAGGCCGTCTATTTTGTCATGGGGAGCTTCAGCCACAGAGTTCTCTCTTGGAGATCGGGTACCGTGGGGAAATTTTATACCCTTTTCAATCGAATTTGGAATTCCTACTACGTTAATGCCCGGGGTGTTTCTTGCCCCATCTGAATCGGAGAGTAACCTGAGCTGTTCGGATGCCTGGAGTGGGGGCGGGTCTCTGTGTTTGCTACAATCTGGTAAGTCTGTGACTAAGTTAATCTCAGTCACCATACGCTCCTTGTCTGCACCCCCGATAAGGATTTCAGAACTCTTGGATGGATCTAACTGAGCAAGTGCGGGAATTGGGATAGGGTCACTAGTGTCGATGGTAAAAGTATGTTCAGCCGCATGATTGTTTTGCCCAACTTCATAAGTTTCAATTTTCCCAGCTATAGGAGACTTTTTATCCCGGTTGTTTGGGCCTTGGGAGTAGGGTAAACTGTACATAGTGCTTACTTTTAGTCAGTCGTTTTCAGAAAGTGTGGGCGAAGAAGCATTGCAACTTGGCCGAAAATCAGGTGACGTCTGTGCCCTAGAAGGACCTCTGGGTGAGATTGTCACCCCCTTAGTGCTTGGTGCAGCTATATGAGGGTAGAAAGCCTGGAGCCTACAGAGTGAGATTACCCCCCCTAGGGGGTTAGAATGACACACATTTAGAGAAAGCTGTTGGACAAGGGAAGGCGTATCAAAATTAATAACGATACAATCCCCTGTACCAGGGTTTTTGAGTGGGCCCACCCAACCCACCCTCCTCACCATCAGTATTGAGGGTATCATATGAAAGGCGAATCTAGCGTGTCTGTGTAACCAATGGATGACCTTGTTTTTCAGTTCTGTGAATGATTCGGAAATGTTGGACTTGAGCTTAGGAACATTCGTAATAACTAGTACATAGGGGCAAGCTTCCGGTGGTAGATGTAAAGTTCTCAGGTTAGTTCCTGGATCCCTACACGTCTGGTCTGCTGGAATATTGGAATGGTTCCTGTGCAGTTTAGTGCCCATGTTTATGGAAGAGGCAATTTCACCTGGCCGCCTTGGGTAAAGGGGGTCACTTTTTGGGTGCCAAGTTTTAGGGGGATTGGCCAGGTTAGGTGTGGAAAGCTTCGCTGGTAGGTGGAGAGAGTCAGAGCAAGGTGGTTGAGGCTTATGAGCCGTACTTGGGGGTAAAAGAGGAATACTGGCACTGTTAACAGGGGGACATGGGAGAGAGTGATATTGCAAATAATGCAGGTCCGATGAGGAGGAGGAGATTGGCTGGTTAAATTTGATGAGAGCGTCGAGTTTCTCCTCAATGGCTGATAAACGGGTTATTATAGGGTGTAATTTTTTTGAGAGCTCATCCTTTATAAAGTCTGTAATGAAAGCTGTGTCCAGTTTGCCGTAGCAAGTAGTTTCGTCAGGTGTGCAATCCTTAGATCGAGTAGACACAGGATGATTGGGGGAGTCCAAAACTCGGGGCCGTTTGTTCTTTAGGTTCACCTCCCCTCGCTTCCTTTTACCCTTTGAGCTATGTTTTGGGGAGGATACGGGCCTGTTTGACATAGGCTGGGTAGTTTCTGAAGGGTGCATAGCTCTGCCCGGGGGTTCTGTATTGGGTGTTCGGGCAGTTAGGATGGTTAATGGTGGTGATGCTGCCGGGGTAGGCTGGGGAGCTGGTGGATAAAAAGATTGTAATGAGGTTTTCAGTGGAGCGTCAAATGATGGTGGAGCGGTTAGACGGCGCTCAACCAGTTCAATTTCTTTTTCTAATGCCCCTACCGCTTTTTGGAGGAAGCCGTCTAAAGTCTTGTTGTTGGCTACTTCTTCCAAAGGCTTCCCCCCCTTCCGTCTACCCATCTTGATTTGGTAAGGTACTCAGGACCAACCCCAAAGTTTAACAATCTATTTCCAGAGATGCTCTTCCTCGCCCTTTCTCACCCTATCTTGCTCTATCTTGCTCTACTGGAGTTTTTATTAGGAGAGACTGAGAAGCCTGAAGGGCCTAGAGAACTGCTCACCTATATTACAAGAGTGACCGGGTGGGTAAAAGAAGGTCGTCCGCTGGTCAGCTGCCTTGGGGAGTCCGGGTGAGAATAGTGTGGCCCGGCCCGGGCTCCTCAAATCATGCGTTTGGTTTAGTAGGGTTTCTGACCTTCGAGACCTCCCGGGTGGTCTTGGCAGCAGCGTGCTTCCTGTATGTGAAAGAGGGGTGGCCCAGCCCAGCCTCTTTCGGGCGATGACGGGCAAGGCGTCCCGCGACGGCGGGAGCGCGACTCAAGTTTTAAAGGGCTCCTGCCCTGGCTGGACGGCTCGCGTCACTCCCGGGGCTTCCCTGGCCCCAATCAGCACTTCCCGCGACGGCGGGAGCGCGACTCAAGTTTTAAAGGGCTCCTGCCCTGGCTGGACGGCTCGCGTCACTCCCGGGGCTTCCCTGGCCCCAATCAGCGCTTCCCGCGACGGCGGGAGCGCGACTCGAGTTTTAAAGGGCTCCTGCCCTGGCTGGACGGCTCGCGTCACTCCCGGGGCTTCCCTGGCCCCAATCAGCGCTTCCCGCGACGGCGGGAGCGCGACTCAAGTTTTAAAGGGCTCCTGCCCTGGCTGGACGGCTCGCGTCACTCCCGGGGCTTCCCTGGCCCCAATCAGCGCTTCCCGCGACGGCGGGAGCGCGACTCAAGTTTTAAAGGGCTCCTGCCCTGGCTGGACGGCTCGCGTCACTCCTGGGGCTTCCCTGGCCCCAATCAGCGCTTCCCGTGACGGCGGGAGCGCGACTCAAGTTTTAAAGGGCTCCTGCCCTGGCTGGACGGCTCGCGTCACTCCCGGGGCTTCCCTGGCCCCAATCAGCGCTTCCACACTACTACTCATGACGCTTTAGCTGACAATGAAAAGCAAAGCATGCCAAAAGAAAAGCAAAGCATACCTGTAGTGCATAGATTATGAAGCCCTGAAAGACAGACTTTGAGGTCTAGGACTGAGTACATTCATGAGATATCACCTAAGCTTGTACAATTTCATGAATCATAGTTATCCATGTGGACAATGCAATAAGGAAGTAGGAATATTAGAGAGATCCATTAGGGAAGACAATGACGTGACCAGAGCAGGGTTCAAGGAGTTAATTGTGGCAATAAATGAGATGGCTACTCAAATGGCAAAATACTTTGCTTTACATAGGTATCAAAATAGAAACACCAGCAATCCTCTACAATCGTTTTGACTTTTTGTGGAAACGTTGCCTATAGTGACATCAACAATGTGGAGGAAAACACCTAACATGCAGGTCGAATTAATATATTGTTGCATAGAGCCTTGGAGAAATAACCAACACAGGTGAAGAAATGCGAGCTGCTTGTGTTAAAAATAGGCAACCAAGATTTGTTGGTGAAGCCGAGTGTGATGTATGAGAACACGTGATCACCGCACGCGATCGGCGTCATTCGAGTGTGAGAATGACGGGGATGCGAGAAGACGGCTGGCAGCGTTAGGATAACGATGGCTGAGGCGATATAGAATAAACTGAAGACTGTGCATATAAACCTGAATGTGATTTTGTCTACTTTACATTTGGCGACGAGGGTGGGATGTCGCCTCAACATCCGTGGAGTTGTGTGTCTCCAGATCTTTTTGATGTTAATTTTGACGCGCTGTTCTGGCGATCACGGAGATCGTGTTTGCGCACAGGTTGAGAGGACGCAGCCACAGCGTAGTCCGTTTTGGGAGGATTTCGGGGTCGGACCAAAGAGGAAGCATGCGGTTTCACGGAACCTTCCTAGAAATCAGCACAAATACAACGAGTGGTGAAGAAAGCTACGCTGCGTGAACAACGTCTGTTTGGGGGCGTGCCCAACAACACCGGTGTACTTAAAGGGATGGCTAATTCCATGTCTTAAAGGGAAGTTGGACTTTGCTACGATGGGTAAACCATAATAGTGAACAGAATTGGAACGGTGACAGGCACACCTTATACAAAGGAACAATTTCTGTTTGCCTGTCGTGTGGAACATACGGTGATAGGCACACCCAGACAAACGGCGAAGCAAGAATTAATCATCTGTTATAAAGGAAGTTTCAATGCAAGGGCTCTAAATAGAGAGGTAGTGGTGGATAAATTTCCCCTTCCAAATATTGAAGAAATAGTATCTATGATTGGCGGAGCGAAGTATTTTTCCACCTTAGATCTTAAATCAGCATATCATCAGGTAGAGTTGGAAGAGAAGTCACAAGAATTGACTGCATTCATAACACCTTTTGGTGCGTTTAAATTCAAAAGAATGCCTTTTGGGCTTGTGTCGGCAGCCTCATATCAAGTTGTCTCCTGGATGGATGGAGTGGATAAAAAATTTATATAATTTGGTCCACACGGAGTGGAGAGATAGAGAAGAAAGGCTCATGGAAAAAAGGAAGCAAGAATTTGATACAAGGAAGAGAGTATGTAAAAATAATATAGTTGTGGGTGATGTGGTGAAGGTGAAGGCACCAGTTGGATGTCTTGAGGGGTCAAAGTTCACTAGACCTCTTCATGTGATTAAACTTTTCAAGAATGCTGTAAAAACTTCAGATGGCAGGATATGGAACATGAACAGAGTAGTTCGGCTGAAAGGGGTGGTGGAGACGAGTGTTAGTACTGAAAGGTCCAGAAGATTCAGAGACAATGATGGGTCAAGTACACAAGATAAGGGACGACATGGAACTGATGAATTTAATGTAATGAGGAGAAGTTGTAGAAGGAAAATAAGTCCTGGACAGCTTAAAGACTATGTTCTCATTTGACAAAGGTGATGTTTATAGGGTTGGATGATAACATGCAAAAATAATAAATGTTTTATTTTACCTTTCAACAATTTCAAAAGAACATTTTCGTTTGCAAAGAAAAATTAAGTGAATAGTTGTCAACCTCTGAACCTCTGAATATGTGAATAAACAGAGTAATGTTTACTAGCCATCACATTTAGAGTTATATTTTTATTTACAATGCTGCATCAATCCTGACGGTGTGAAGCTTGGGGGAATTTCTTCATTCTCCCCTTCTGAATCATTTTCTGACTGCCTGAGAAGACCCCTATGCACAGCTAAGTTGTCTAGCATTTACATGTAGCAATTTCGTACAGCACATTGTAGGGTCATACCACAGGGTGCCCAACTTTTATGCAGACATCGAAATCTGCCTCTAGGTAGGAAAGCTCTTTCTATAATGCTCCTTGATGGTCTGGAGGCAACTTTATCTCCTTTGTCTAGGGGTTCTAAAGTGAACCACGGAGCCATGGTCCAAAACCCTAAGGAATATGCACTGTCACTTACAAACTAAGGCCCTGATTTATACTTTTTGGAGCAAAACTGCACTACAAAGCTTTGCACCAAAAGGTTCAGCACCGGCTTGGGCCATTTTTGTGCACCAGCCGAGCACCATATTTATGGAATGGTGCAAGCCGGTGCAAAGGGTAGGTTAGTGTAAAAAAAAAAATTACATTAGTCGAGTGGGGCTGGCGGTATGGGAGAAGGGGGTTTTGCACCAAAAAATGACATTAGGCAGGTTAGAGTAAATTAAAATGACTCTAACCTGCCTAGAATCATTTTCTGACGCAAAACCATCCATACCACACGACTCCTGTCTTAGAAAAGACAGGAGTCATGCCCACCACCCTAATGGCCGGCACAGGGGACCAGAGGCCCCTGGGCATGGCCAGTGCACCCTGTGCCATGCATGGGGGCCCATTTCAGGGCCCTATGGCACTTTAAAAAAAAAGAAAATACTTACCTGTACTTACCTGCACTTACCCGGGATGGGGCCCCCCCATCCTTCACTGTCCCTCTGGGACGTGGGGAAGGCACCTGTGGGCTTATTCCATGGTGTTCCACCATGGAAATGGGCCCACAGGTCCCTTAACGCCTGCCCTCACCCAGGCGTTAAAATATGGGGCAAAACAAGCTTTCGACAGACAGTGTCATTCAAGGGCCCATCACTTACATATGCCCACATGCCTGATACAGCAATCACACCAGCTGATGGGAGTGTTTGGACTGGCAGTGTGTTACAGTAGCCAACAGTAAGTCAATATGTACACCGTCAGCCAAGCGTCACTCCACACACAATAGCCTCACTTTTTTGTTTGTTTTAAAAACAAAGAAACCACTAACTTATTGGAAAAAATTACAAAACTACAAACACAAAATCTCTAACTAAGTACATGACAGAAATGCCAACCATGAAACTGAACACATGAAAATATAAAACAGGCAGTTTACACTCATGGTAGTTCCCAGTAATTCTTCTGGGTGTGGTAATTCTTGAAACAACCACGCACACACATGCCAGGCCTTGAAGGGCAATCTGTACATTAGAGTCTCCCTCCGGATACCTTTTCGAGCACAGACTCTGCATTTCTTAGCTGAAAATTATTTTTTGGGAGTGGGAGGAATGTGCTTAGCAAAGTGACGATCTTTCAATCTAGCCACATCCTCCACCACTGCTTCTCTAGGAACTCTTGCCTGTTCCACCACAATAAGGCTCTCTATTGCTGACTGCTGAAATTTCACAAATGTCATCTTTGACTTTGTGGACCTATCCTTAGGCACAAAAAAAGCATTAAAAAAGTTGCCAAGTGGAAGAGGTGAATTACTAAATTCTTAAACCAAAAGTAAGACTTACGAATAGCAGTATAAGGTTCCAACCTCTGATCAACAATATCTACACCTCCCATGTGCCTATTATAATCTAAAATGCACACAGGTTGGCGCCCTTCAGCAACCTGGCCCCAAACAGTCACAGGGGAAGTACTTTCATAATGGATGGTACTTACCATGTAGACATCCCTCTTGTCTGAAAATTTCAAAGCTAGCAGCTCATCATTCCGCAAGGCACTGTACTGTCCACTCTCAAGTTTTTTTACAGACAAGCACCCTTGGATAGCCTTTCCGGTTTCAACAAATCATGCCACAAGCAACAGTGTCCTCTCTAAACAATTCCTTAAACAACTGCACTCCAGTGTAGAAGTTATCTACATACAAATGTTGACCTTTGTTGAACAGTCGTCTACCAAGTTCCCACACAATTTTCTCAGTAACTCCAAAAGTGGGAGGACAACCAGGGTGGGGTCAATACTGGGATCCATACAAGTGTAGACAGGGAAACTATACACATATCCTGTACTACTTTCAGACAGCATATACAATTTAATTCCATATTGTGCCCTCTTGCTAGGAATGTACTGCTAAATACCAAACAACCCTTGAAGAGGACCAAAGACTCGTCCACAGCTATTTCTTTGCCTGGAACATAGACCTCTGAAAACCAATCTACAAAATGATCAAGGACAGGCCTAATCTTAAAAGGACGGTCAGAATCAGGGTGATCTCGTAACAAGGCTAATGCATTGTCAACAAAATGCAGCATCCTAAGAAGAAGCAAATACTGATTACGACTCATGGTTGCAGGAAATATAGCTGTTGCCATCAAGGGACTAGTAGACCAATAAGAAGCCAGTGATGGCTTCCTTATCAGCCCCAGAGTTAAACCCAAAAACCTTTTCATCTCCTCCAAATTTGTGGGAATCCACAGGGTAGCTCTAGAGTGTGGCCTAAGTCTAGCAGTGTTGTCCCTCAAATACTGCTCTGCATACAAATTAGTCTGCTCAACAATCTCTTCCAAAAACAGATCATCCACAAATAACTCAAAGAAATTGACAGGCAAAATGTTCTCTGTATTGACTCCACCACCCGGGAGACCAGTAAAGGCAGGCAACTCTGGCTGCTCCATGTTTGGGGCAACCCAGAGTTCAGGTATTCTAAAGGGAAACCTTTCAGCCCCAGGTTGCTGCACTAATGGCACATCAGTGTCCTCCTCTAAAACAGGCCCTTCATCTGCACTGAGAGTGGCTTTCTCATCAGAAGATTCCTCTCCTACAGAAGATTCACTGCCAGAATCTCTCACTTCCTTCTCTGCCTCAGATGCAGAGTCCGTCTCATAATCACAATCATAATCCTAATCCTAATCATGATCAGACAATGACTCAAAAAGCATACCAATCACCTGCTGAGCAGTCATCCTGCGGCTAGCCATGATCTTTCCTACGAAAAGTAACTGGACAAATGCACCACCAACAACCAGCACTGTGTAAGATAAGTAATAAAGTGTCGCTTTATCAGTAAGAGTTATAGGCCCTCATTACAACCCTGGCGGTCGGTGTTAATGCGGCGGTAAGACCGCCAACAGGCTGGCAGTAAAAAAAAATTAATTATGACAGTGGCGGAAACCGCCAACATAGACAGTCACTTTAACACTCTGACCGCCACAGCGGTAGAAACAAACAGCATAGCGGTCACCGCCAACAGACAGGCAGAAGAGAATGTACCGGCCACACCATTATGAGAGGCCAATCCGCCACCTTTTCCGGGGCGGATTCAACGCAAAGAAAAACACTGTGAAAACAGGAATTGGAAGGGAAAACGCTCACCTATACACACCCCACGAGGAACCAGGATGCCATGGAGCCGGAACTCCAAATTCAACCTGCCATTCTCTTCCTGCTCCTCTACCAGGAGCAGGACCGACGGCGGCAACCACCACGGTGAGTACTGCACCTATGACACAGGGGAGGGGGGAGGGAAAAGAGAGTGACACACACATGCAACACGAAACACCCCCACCCTCACACACAACATACACACAAATACATGATGAAACATTACATTTACACCCCCCAATTACCCCTGGAAGAATGCAAGGACAAAAGGAAATGATTTGAACGATTGTAATGAGTAAAAATCCATTAGTCAAAAATATATATATACACTATTGACAAATATGTACACCAAGATTTCAAGTCCATGTACTGCACCTACATAGTCCGTGAACCACTGGGCCCAAAATGCATGGGCGATGCCCACACAAGATACCCGATCCAAATGGAGAGAACACTGCTGGGGCATCAGATCGAAATAAAACAGACACCTCAGGGGGAAGGGAAGGGGGGCACCTCAGCCGGATGAGTGTACGACGCCAGCTCTGGGAGGGGGCTCCATGCCCATTGAGGTATCCTGGGGAGTGCAAAGCCACAGTCTCACAAGTCTCTCCAGTGGGTGGTTTGCCCACTGCCTTATCCTGGGGAGTGCAAAGCCACAGTCTCACAAGTCTCTCCAGTGGGTGGTTTGCCCACTGCTTTATCCTGGGGAGTGCAAAGCCACAGTCCCACAAGTCTCTCCAGTGGGTGGTTTGCCCACTGCTTTATCCTGGGGAGTGCAAAGCCACAGTCTCTCAAGTGTCTCAAGTGGGTGGTTTGCCCACTGCTTTATCCTGGGGAGTGCAAAGCCACAGTCTCACAAGTCTCTCCAGTGGGTGGTTTGCCCACTGCTTTATCCTGGGGAGTGCAAAGCCACAGTCTCACAAGTCTCTCCAGTGGGTGGTTTGCCCACTGCTTTATCCTGGGGAGTGCAAAGCCACAGTCTCTCAAGTGTCTCAAGTGGGTGGTTTGCCCACTGCTTTATCCTGCGGAGTGCAAAGCCACAGTCTCACAAGTCTCTCCAGTGAGTGGTTTGCCCACTGCTTTATCCTGGGGAGTGCAAAGCCACAGTCTCACAAGTCTCTCCAGTGGGTGGTTTGCCCACTGCCTTATCCTGGGGAGTGCAAAGCCACAGTCTCACAAGTCTCTCCAGTGGGTGGTTTGCCCACTGCTTTATCCTGGGGAGTGCAAAGCCACAGTCCCACAAGTCTCTCCAGTTGGTGGTTTGCCCACTGCTTTATCCTGGGGAGTGCAAAGCCACAGTCTCTCAAGTGTCTCAAGTGGGTGGTTTGCCCACTGCTTTATCCTGGGGAGTGCAAAGCCACAGTCTCACAAGTCTCTCCAGTGGGTGGTTTGCCCACTGCTTTATCCTGGGGAGTGCAAAGCCACAGTCTCACAAGTCTCTCCAGTGGGTGGTTTGCCCACTGCTTTATCCTGGGGAGTGCAAAGCCACAGTCTCTCAAGTGTCTCAAGTGGGTGGCTTGCCCACTGCTTTATCCTGCGGAGTGCAAAGCCACAGTCTCACAAGTCTCTCCAGTGAGTGGTTTGCCCACTGCTTTATCCTGGGGAGTGCAAAGCCACAGTCTCACAAGTCTCTCCAGTGGGTGGCTTGCCCACTGCTTTATCCTGGGAAGTGCAAAGCCACAGTCTCTCAAGTGGATGTCATTTTCCACTGGTTCAGGAGGGGGATTTGTGCCCAGAGTGCTTCATCCTGCCAAGGACAGAGGTAGTGGATGTCATTCTTTACTGACGGTGGGCCAACATGGAAGCTGTCCAGGCCCCTAGAACTGACCACCAGCCACGTACGAATGACCACTGGGGATGCTAGCCGTGTCTGCAGTGGTGCCACTGGCACAGGACGTGGCGTGGCCACTGGCGATGCTGGCAGCGGCCTCAGTGGCGGCGGTGCTTGGGGCACTCATTGGGCAGCAGTGCTGGTGGGTGGCTCAGTGAGTGTGCTGCTGGTGGCAGTGTCCGGGGCGGCGGTGCTGGTGGCTGGCTCTGTGAGAGTGCTGCTGGTGGCGGTGCATGTGGAGGTGCCGGATGCGGTCTTGTCCGCCGTGCAGGTTGGCGGCGACATCCCTTTCTTCCTCTGGCCCTTCCCCACCTTGGATGGTGGTATAGCTGTCTTGCCACTCACAACTGTAGTCCTGGGAGAGCCCTTGGTGACAAGTGTTTTCGCCTTCTCTCTCCGGGCTGTGGCCAACTTCTTTACTTTTTGAGGTGGGGGAATGTCCTTGTGCTGGCTTCTTGGCACACTGGCTGTCCTTCTGCTTGGCGCACTCCAGAAGCCGGTTATGTATAGGGAAGAAGTCAAGGTTTGACAGGAAAAGTTTTTTAGACACACTGGGACGGGTAGGTGAAGGGGGTTTGGGAGTGGAGGAAGAGGTAGTGGTTGTAGGAGGTGTACGTTTGCCTACTTTGGGTGAAGGTGCATGGGCTGGAGGCTGTCGTGAGGTGGATAGCTGTTGGGTGGGTGTGTGACTGTGTTTGGGTAGTTTGGGAGGAGGGCTCAAAGACACACTGGGAGAGGACACTGGGGATGTGTGAATGGTAGTGAGGGTGGTGAGTGCACGTGAGCGGTGTGTGGTGATGGGCATGCTGGTGATGGACGTGGTGGCTGAAGATGTAGTGCCTGCAGGTGTGAGTGGAGACGTGACAGGGTGGGAGGAGGGAGACATGGAGGAGGGGGCATGTCTGCATGGGTATGATGCTTGTGTGAGGGCCTGTGGGATGTGTGATGCTTATGGTTGCCAGAGCTACCCTTGTGTGTTGAGGTGTGTGCATGCTGGTCTGATGGTGTGCGTGGGATAGGCTGGGGTACTGGGGATTGGGTCTGGGTGGAGGAAGTTGGAGGGGGGAGGCTGGACACAGGGACAATGGCTGCCATCATTGCTGAGGCCAGAGTCTGAAAAGCTTGCTGTTGGGCTGCCTGACCAAAATGAATGCCCTCCAGGTATGCATTGGTCTGTTGCAATTGCCTCTCTACACCCTGGATGGCATTCAGAATGGTAGACTGCCCAACAGTGAGGGATCTGAGGAGATCAATGGTCTCCTCACTGAGGGCAGCAAGGCTGACTGGGGCAGGGGCTGAGGTGCCTGGGGTGAAGGAGATGCCCACCCAACTGGGTGAGCGGCCACGGGATACATGCTGAGGGGCTGCTGGGAGGGCGGTGCTGGTAGGGGGGTGATGGCTGTACCTGTATATGCGGGTGGCACAGAGGGGCCCGCCACTGCAAGGGAGCTCCAATCAGAGGAGGAGTCGGTGTTGCTGGTCTCAGCTCCTGTACCTGCTGTGGAGCTCCCCACGCCCTCCGTCCCACTGGTGAATTCGGAGTCCAGAGTCTCGCCCTCCATGGCCATGTGGGATGCAGCTCCCTCCTGCTCTGGTGACACTGCTCCTCCACGTGATGCTGCTAATGCACACATGAACAGGGAGACCACAAAAAGGGGGGGAAAGAAAGTAGAAAGACATGTTCAGTGCATGCAATACCACTATCGTTGGCAGACACTACAAGCACAGCAGCTCCCTAATTAATCACAAGGCCATGGGGTACAAGGCCTATGCCCGATTGCTGCACACATGGAAGTCACAGGAGCCTGACTAGGGGTAGATGGCTCTTACCACTGGTGGGGATGGGGTGCCACTGAGCCTGCCTCACAAAGGGACCTTGCCTGCAAAACTCGCCCTGGCCTAGTGTAACCCACTGCCCATCTCCCCCACCCAGACACCTCCAATGTGCGCTGAATCAGCTGAATAAGACTGTACTCACCTCCTTGTGGCTGCTGTGGTGCCCTCAAGCGCCCATCCAAATCCAGATACTCCACCGCCAGGATCCGGAACATCAGGGGGGTTATGGTGCGACGGGCACCCCTCCCACGTTGGGAGGCCATCCCCAGCTGGGTCTCTGCCGTCTTCTTGCTCCAGCGGCGAATGTCCTCCCATCGTTTACGGCAGTGGGTGCTCCATCTGTGGTGGACCCCCAGGGCCCGGACGTCCTTGGCGATGTCACGCCAAATATCCTTCTTCTGGTGGGCGCTGACCTAGAGGAATAATACAGGGGAAAAGGAGAATATATAACCGTCTGGACCGTCACTGTCATTGGCCCACGTTCCCACCCTTGCCCTGACACACATACACTCACCATCCGCTCATGCAGGCCTCATCCCCCCTTCTCCCATCCACACCACTCCAAACAGGCATTGCCCATACAGCATGCTCACAGTGTACTCACCTGTTTGTCTAGAGGACCGTAGAGTAGCGTGTACTGGGAGAGGATACCATCCACTAGTTTGTCCAACTCCTCTGAAGTGAACGCAGGGGCCCTTTCCCCAGACACTGTAGCCATTGTTGCTTCCAGACTGAAGTCACAGCAGCACTTGCAGTGCAGGTCCTCTCCTGTCAAAGATCAGGTATCAAGTGAGTGAACAGAGAGAAAATGGTGGTCACGTCCTCAGCGGTGCGTACCGTCACCGCCGGCGTACATCGTCATTGGCTCCTGGGACCCATAGGGTCCAATGTTAACCAATGCAGGATTGCGCCGCGGTCTTCGACCACCTACTGTGATGGTGTACCCTCATATCCCATTGTCCCACCTTACAAGTAAGGCAGCCGCCATTTCAGGGGGCCACATGGCATTCATTTTAAATGCGTCACACATATCTAGGCCTTGCATACACACTAAGACAGAGACATAGCGGATTGACAAATGTGTGGAATAAAGTTGTGTTTTCGTACCTCAGTGTTGGCTGACCCTCTGCTCGCTGTTCTCATCCATAGAGCATGTCCGCTGGGGCAGGTGAAGAGATGGTGGCATCCTCCGGTGTACAGACAGCTGGTGGACCTGTGACAATGGAAGAGCGACATGTAATTGTCACCTACAGACTTGACCGTGCCACAATCCACGAACTGTGTGCCCAGTTGCAGCCAGACCTGATGTCAGCTATCTGCCATCCCACAGGTATCCCCCCTCTAGTGCAAGTCTTGTCAGTACTCCATTTCCTGGCAAGTGGGTCTTTTCAAACCACAGTGGCAATAGCATTTGGGATGTTCCAGCCTATGTTCTCTAACGTGTTGTCTAGAGTGTTGTCTGCCCTTCTGAAACACATGTGGAGCTACATCGTTTTCCTTCAGGTGGAGGATTTGCCTACAGTGAAAGGTGACTTCTATGCTTTGGGACATATCCCCAACATAATAGTTGTCATTGATGGGACACATGTGGCCTTGGTCCCCCCTGCAGGAGTGAGCAGGTGTACAGAAACGGTAAGAGTTACCATTCGATGAATGTGCAGATGGTGTGTTTGGCCGACCAGTACATCTCCCTTGTGAATGCCAAGTTTCCTGGCTCAGTGCACGGCACTTACATTCTGAGGAATAGCAGCATCCCTTATGTGATGGGGCAACTCCAGAAGCACCGTGTGTGGCTATTAGGTGAGGACATTTACCCTATACAGTGTGAATATTTGTCTGGGTCTGGGGTTGTCCCTAAGGGTTAGTGTGTGTCTAACAGTTGTCCCTCGACATTTGCAGGTGATTCTGGCTACCCCAACCTGTCATGGCTACTGACCCCAGTGAGGAATCCCAGGACAAGGGCAGAGGAACGGTACAATGAGGCACATGGGCGAACTAGGAGGGTTATAGAGAGGACCGTCGGCCTCCTGAAGGCCAGGTTCAGGTGCCGCCATATGAAAGGTCATTCCCTATTCTACTCACCAAAGAAGGTGTGCCAGATCAACGTGGCCTGCTGTATGCTGCACAACTTGGTTTTGCGACAACAGGTGCCTTTTCTGCAGGAGGATGGTCCTGAAGGAGGTGTTGTGGCAGCTGTGGAGCCTGTGGACAGTGAAGAAGAGGAGGCAGAAGAAGAGGATATCGACAACAGAAACACCGTGATTCATCAATACTTCCAGTGAGACACAGGTAAGAAGACATTACTGCCTTCTACATCTGATACACTTGTTCTACCTCTCATCTGTATGTCACTTTCACCCAGTGTATGGACCCTGATTTGTCACTTTCCCTTTCGATTTCACAGATGTGGGTCCCACTGTGTGACCTCTGCTATGTTTCCTCATGGACTAGAACTGTGTGACCTAGGTATGTTGACAATACAATGGACATTGCTATTTTCCTCAGTTATTGGAAATACACATTTGTGAAAGCACAGACTGACTCCAGATAGTTTTGTGATTTAAGGGTGTTTATTTAAGTGCTAAATAGTGGAGGGTGTTGTAAAATGGTCAGGGGTGATGGTGGAGGAATATCCATGGCAGAGTCCAGTCTATTATTCTCACAGGTGCATTGTCCAAAGGGGCATAGGAAGTGGAGCTGGGGCAGTTTAAGGATGGACAGGGTGACAAAGTGGGACAGAAGGATGACAATCAGGGTGGTCTCATTTCTTGGCGGGGGTCTTGGCATTGTTCTCTGTCTTTGTCGTGGATCCCAGGGACCGCTTGTGGGGTGGTTCTCCATCTGCAGGGGGTGGGGTGCTAGTGTCGTGGTCCTGTGGCGGTGCCTCCTGTCCACTTGCGCCGGCAGAGGTGGTGGGCAGTTCATCATCCAGGCTAGTGTCAGGGGCCCCTTGTTGTGCCACTGTGTCTCTCTTGGTGTTTACGAGCTCCTTCAGCACCTGGGGACAGAGTATGGGCCCGCTGGGTGGGTGCTGTGCTGGTGTTTCCAGAGGGGGGAGGCTCTGTTGTGGCTTGTGCCAGTGTGAGGGCAACCGACTGTCCAGAGGTCTCAGATGGGCCGGGCTGGTCATCTAGATCCAGTTGGACAGAGCTGCTGTCATTACTGTGGGCCTCTTCTGTGGGTGGAGTGGACATGTCCTGAACCTCCTGTCTGGTGAAACTGGGTAGGGGTCCTGCAGGGGTGTAAAGGCATGATTATTGCATCTGTGTATGCCATGGTGTGCAATGGGTGGGTGACCCTTACCCAAGTGCTTGCATTCCTGTGTAGGACCCTGTGTGCTAATTGTTTAGGGGTCTGTGTGGGTATGTGTAGTGGCCATGCATTGGTGATTGGTGTCCATGCTTTGTTGTTGCATGCAGGGCTTGGTGTTGGGATCTGTGGTTTGTGATATTGGGACATTTGTGAGGAGTTGGAGTGATGGGGGTGAGGGTGGGGGTATGTGATAGCATGCAAGTAGGGTAGGGGATGTAATAGTTAAGAATTGACTTAGCAGAGTCCATTCTTCCTCCTACTCCTGCGAGGCCCTCAGGATGCAGTATAGCCAAGACCTGCTCCTCCCATGCTGTTAGTTGTGGGGGAGGAGGTGGGGGTCCGCCACCAGTCCCCTGTACCGCGATGTGGTGTCTTGAGACCACGGAACGCACCTTCCCCGTAGGTCGTTCCACCTCTTCCTAATGTCATCCCGTGTTCTTGGGTGCTGTCCCACTGCATTGACCCTGTCCACGATTCTGTACCATAGCTCCATCTTTCTAGCTATGGTGGTGTGCTGCACCTGTGATCCGAATAGCTATGGCTCTACCCGGATGATTTCCTCTACCATGACCCTGAGCTCCTCCTCAGAAAACCTGGGGTGTCTTGCGGTACCATGGGGTGGTGTGGGTGATGTGTGAGGTGGTGTGTGTTGTGATGTGTGGGGTGATGTTTATGGGTGTGTGGTGTTTTGTGTGTGGATATGTATGTGTGATGGTGTTGTGTGCCTCTGTATGCTGGTGTTGTCTTTGCTGTGCTGTCTCTCTGGCCTTCGTCTACATTTTTGGTAGTAAGGGTTTGTGGGTGATGTGGGTGTGTGTTTTATATTGTAATGGGTGTGTGGGAGTGGTGTGTGTATGTGTCTCAGCTGTGTGTATTTTGAATTGTCCAATGTGGTTGTGTTTTGTAAATGTGTGTGTATTTTGAGCACGGCGGTGTGTACAGCCAATGGTTTACCGCAGTTGAAAGACCGCTGCATGGATTCGTGGGTCGTGATAGTGTGGGCGTATTCCTGTTGGTGTGACAGTGGAGGTTATGTTATCTTCAGTTTATCACTGACCTTTGGTGTGGCGGACTTGTGTGGGTGTCTAGATTTTGGCAGATTCCGAGCTGTGGGTCGTAGTAGCTGTGGCGGAATTCCGCACCCGCAGCAGTGTGTTGGCGGTCTTCTACACGGTGGTAAGCGGCATTTACCGCCAATGTTGTAAAGAGGGCCATAAACTCAAAAACTATACCGATCACTTGCCTGAAAAAGCTTGACTCACCAGCAACTACTCTGCACAGACAGAGCAATAACCAATGATATCCCACTAAAAAGAAAGAAAAAAAAAAGCAAATTAGAAATAAGACAACACAAATATCATTTTGCACAAATCTAAGGACAATGTCACACACAATCCTGCATTTACCAACACCTACAAACATGTTATTCATGCATGGCAACAATATTCCTTTGGAGTAAATTGCTTTTACTTACCTAAAACATGCAACTATGCAAACCGCAGGTCAACTACCGGCAAAACTGTAAGGAGCCACAGCAAAGAAAGCAAAAGCTTTGAACTAGAACAAAAAGGAGACACTTTTTTTTATCACAAATGCAGTCTTGTTGGACTTTATTGTTTATGCAGGGTCATCCCCAATCTTTTTGCTTCATGCCTCCTATTTTTTTCTGATGTGTTGCTGTTAGTTTTTGAACTCTGAGCACTTTACAACTGCTAACCAGTGCTACAGTGCATATGCTCTCTGTGTAAATTGTATTGTTGATTGGTTTATCTATGATTGGCATATTTGATTTACTAGTAAGTCCCTAGTAAAGTGCACTAGAAGTGCCAGGGCCTGTAAATCAAATGCTACTAGTGGGCCTGCAGCACTGGTTGTGCCACCCAAATAAGTAGCTCTGTAATCATGTCTCAGACCTGCCATTTCAGTGTCTGTGTGTGAAGTTTTAATTGTAAATTCGACTTGGCAAGTGTACCCACTTGCCAGGCCTAAACCTTCCCTTTTCTTACATGTAAGGCAACCCTAAGGTAGGCCCTAGGAAGCCCAAAGGGCAGGGTGCAGTGTATGGTTAAGGTAGGACATATAGGTGGTCATTACAACCCTGGCGGTCGGTGTTAAAGCAGCGGTAAGACCTCCAACAGGCCGGCGGTGAAAAATTTGTCATCACGACCGTGGCGGAAACCGCCAACAAAGACAGACACTTTAACACTCCGACCGCCACGGCGGTACGAACAAACAGCGCGGCGGTCACCGCCAACAGACAGGCGGTAGACAATGTACTGCCCACAGTATCATGACAGGCCAATCCGCCACCTTTTCCGGGGCCGATTCACCGCAGATAAAAACACGGCGGAAACAGGAATTTTGAAGGGAAAACGTTCACCTCTACACACTGAATGAGGACATCAAGGACCCGGAACTCCAAATCCTACCTGCGATAGTCTTCCTGCTACTGTACCAGGAGCACGAACGCGGGTGGCGAAGAGCACAGTGAGTACTACACCTACGACATAGGAGAGGGGGGAGGCAAAAAACAGGGGCACACACACGCAACACCCCCACCCCCACCCTCACCCACTACAACACACACACTAATACATATCTATACATCATAGTTACACCCCCCAAACCCCCGGAAGAACGCAAAGACCAAAGGAAATGATTGTAACCATTGTAATCTATTAAAATACAGTATTATAAAATATATATACACTATAAACAAATATATACACCAATAAAACAAGTCCAGGTATTGTACCATTTATAGTCCGTGGACCACTGGGCCCAAAATGCATGGACGAGGCCCACACTCGATACCAGATCAAAAGAGAGAGAACACTGCAGGGGCATCAGATAGAAATACAACAGGCACCTCAGGGGGATGGGGAGGGGGGGCACATCAGGCGGATGAGTGCACAATGCCAGATCCACGAGGGGGCTCAATGCCCACTGTTCAATCCTGGGGAGTTCAAAGCCACAGTCTCTCAAGTCTTTACAGTGGGTGGGTTGCCCACTGCCATATCCTGGGGTGTGCAAAGCCACAGTCTCTCAAGTCTCTACAGTGGGTGGGTTGCCCACTGCCATATCCTGGGGAGTGCAAAGCCACAGTCTCTCAAGTTGATAACAGTCTCCACTGGTTCTGGAGGGGGACTGGTGCCCAGAGTGCTTCATCCTGTGAAGGACAGATGGAGTGGATGGATGTCTCCACTCGTTCTGGTGGGGGACTGGTGCCCAGAGTGCTTCATCCTCTGAAGGACAGACGGAGTGGATGCAAGTCTCCACTGGTTCCGGAGGGGGACTGGTGCCCAGAGTGCATCACTCACCGTTGACGGTCCCAGTTGCGTCAGTGCCCCTGCCGCTCCTGGGCTAGCGGTGCTTGATTTGGCGGTGCCCTGTTCAACGGTGCATGAGTTGGCGGTGCCCTGTTCAGCAGTGCTTGAGTTGGCGGTGCCCTCTTCAGCTGTGCTTGGCCTGTTCAGCGGTGCTTGAGTTGGCGGTGCCCTGTTGAGCGGTGTTTGAGTTGGCGGTGCCCTGTTGAGCGGTGCTTGAGTTGGCGGTGCCCTGTTCAGCGGTGCTTGGCCTGTTCAGTGGTGCTTGAGTTGGAGGTGCCCTATTCAGCGGTGCTTGCCCTGTTCAGCAGGGCTTGTGCTGGCGGTCCTTCATGGCCCAACGGGGCTTGTGCTGGCGGTCCTTCATGGCCCAATGGGGCTTGTGCTGCCGGTCCTTCATGGCCCAACGGGGCTTGTGCTGGCAGTCCTTCATGGCCCAATGGGGCTTGTGCTGGCGGTCCTTCATGGCCCAACGGGGCTTGTGCTGTCGGTCCTTCATGGCCCAACTGGGCTGGGGCTGGCGGGGCCCTCCTCGGCAGCTGGGATGGGGCTGGCAGGGCCCTCCTGGGCAGCTGGGCTGGGGCTGGCAGTGTCCTCCTGGGCAACTGGGATGGGGCTGGCGGTGGCCTCCTGGGCAGCTGGGATTGGGCTGGCAGTGGCCTCCTGGGCAGCTGGGATGGGGCTGGCGGGCCCTCCTGGGCAGCGGGGATGATGGTGGTCTTCTCCGCCGTGCTGCTCTTCCCAGACTTGCCGGGTTTTTGTGGCCATTCCCCACCTTGGGAGGTGTCACACCTGAGTCCACACTCCCACAGGGACCCCTGGGAGCGGCTTTGGTGGCTGGAGTCTTTGCCCTCTCCCGCCGGGCACTGGCCAACATCTGATGCTTCACGGGGGGGACTGGCTGTGCTGTGGCTCCGTCCAACACTGGCTGTCCTGGTGGCCAGCGCACTCCACATACCTGTGACTACAGGCACCACTGGTCCCGGAGATGTTGTGGCTGAGGTGCTAGTTCGGGACCTATGAGATGGACGGGGTGGGGGAGGTGTGGGAAAAAGGTCAAGGCTGGACATGAAAAGTTTTTGGGACACACTGGGACGGGTAGCTGGAGGGGGTTTGGGAGTGGAGGAAGAGGTGGTGGTAGTAGGAGGTGTACGTTTGGTGACTTTGGGTGCAGGTGCATGCGTTGGAGGCTGTCGTGAGGTGGATGGCTGTTAGGTGGGTGTGTGGCAGCGTTTGTGTATCTTGGGAGGGGGCATCACAGACACACTGGGAGAGGACACAGGGGACATGTGAATGGTAGTGGGGGTGGTGACTGCATGTGAGCGGGGTGTGCTGGTGGGTGTGCTGGTGAGGGACGTAGTGGCTGAAGAGGTAGTGCATTCAGGTGTGTGTGTAGACGAGACTGGGAGGGAGGAGGGAGACGACGAGGAGGGGGACACAGTGGAGGCAGTGGATGTTGGTTTGTCTGCATGTGTGTGATGCTTGCATGAGTGCCTGTGGGATGTGTGGTGCTTATGTTTACCTGAGCTTCCCTTGTGTGGTGAGATGTGTGCAGGCTGGTCTGATGGTGTGCTTGGGATAGGCAGAGGTACAGGGGATTGGGTCGGGTGGAGGAAGTTGGAGGGGGAGGCTAGACACGGGGACAATGGCTGCCATCAGTGCTGAGGACAGAGTTTGAAAGGTTCGGTGAAGGGCAGCCTGACCAGAATGAATGCCCTCCAGGAATGCATTAGTTTGTTGCAACTGCCTTTCTACACCTTGGATGGCATTCAAAATGGTAGACTGCCCAACAGTGAGTGACCTGAGGAGGTCAATGGCCTCCTCACTGAGGGCAGCAGGGGTGAATGCGGCAGAGCCTGAGGTGCCTGGGGCGAAGGTGATGCCCACCCTCCTGGTTGAGTGGGCACGGGGCGAAGGCTGAGGGGCTGCTGGGAGGGCCGTGCTGGTGGGGGGGTGGCGGCTGTACCTGTAGATGCAGGGGGCACAGATGTTGCCGCCACCACAAGGGAGCTCCCATCAGAGGACGAGTCCGTGTCGCTGGTCTCAGCACCTGTCACTGCCGTGGAGCTCCCCTCGCCCTCCGTCCCACTGGTGAATTCAGAGTCCATAGTGTGGCCCTCCATGGCCATGTGGGATGCGGCTCCCTCGTGCTCTGGTGCCACTGCTCCTCTGCCTGATGATGCTAATGCACACAAGAACAGGGAAACCACAAAAAGGGGGGGGGACAGAACACATGTTGAGTGCATGCATTACCTCTACCATTGGCGGACAAGACAGACACAGAAGCCCCCTGCACTACGCCGCGCACTTGGGCTCTACAGTGCAATTCCTGGAAAATGGCCTACAAGGCTATGGATGACATCTGCACACATAGATGACACAGGGGCATGAATAGCTGTACTTTGCACTCTACAGAGGTGTGGTGGGGGCCACAGGGCCATGCCTTACAGAGGGGCCTAGCCTACTGAACTCGCCCTGGCCTAGGGAAACCCACAGCCCTCCTCCCCCACCCAGAAAACTCCACTGCGCGCAATGTCAGCTGAATGAGAGTGTACTCACTCCCTTGTGTCTGCTGTGATGCCCTCAAGCGCCCATCCATCTCCGGGTAGGCCACTGCCAGGATCCTGAACATCAGGGGGGTCAAGGTTCGACGGTCACCCATCCCACATTGGGAGGCCATCCCCAGCTGAGCCTCCGCCGTCTTCTTGCTCCAGTGGCGAATGTCCTCCCATCTCTTCAGGCAGTGGGTGATCCGTCTGTGGTAGACCCCCAGGGTCCGGATGTCTTTGGCGATGGCATACCAAATATCTTTCTTCTGGTGGGCGCTGACCTACATGAAATGTACAGGGGAAGAAGAGAAGTCATTACCAACTGCACCGTCAATGTGAGTGGCCCCCATCCCTACCCTTGCCATGTGGCACATGCACTCACCATCTTACATACACGCAGCACTCAGCCCCCTTCCTTCTAACATCCAGCCCTCTCCACACAGGCATAGCCCATACAACATGCTCCCTTTGTACTTACCTGTTGGTCTGGAGGACCGTAGAGTAGCGTGTACTGGGGGAGGACCCCATCAACGAGCTTCTCCAACTCCTGCGATGTGAAGGCAGGGGCCCTTTACCCAGACGCACGAGCCATTGTCTCTTCCAGACTGAGGTCACAGCAGCACTTAAAGTGCAGGTACTCTCCTGTCGAAGATCAGGTATCGAGTGATTGAAGTGATAGAAAAGGGCAGTCACGTCTGTGGCGGTCACGTCCACGGAGGTGCGTACCATCACCGCCGGTGTACATCGTCATTGGCTCCTGGGACCCATAGGGTCCAATGTTAACCAATGCAGCATTGCGCCGCGGTCTCCGACCGCCTACAGCAACGGTGTACAACGCCAGCGCAGTTACCTCACTTACCTCACATCCCATTGTCCCACTTTACAGGTCAGGCAGCTGCCATTTCAGGGGCCCACATGGCCTCATTTTCAACTGCGTCACACATACCTAGGCCTAGCCTCAACACACATACAGGCCACCTTTTGTGTATGATTATTGTTCTGTGTAAACTGTGGGTACGTACCTCTGAGTTGTTTGACTCTGTGGTCGCTGTTGTCCTTCATAGGCACCGTCCGCTGGGACATGTGAGGAGATGACGGCATCCTCCAGTGTACCGACCGTTGGTGGACCTGTCGACTATGGAGGAGCGACATTTGATTGTATTTCTGTTGGCGAGACGGTGGAGGTTTTGTTATCGCCAGTTTAACACTGACCTTTGGTGTAGTGGACTTGTGTGGGTGTCTGACTTTTGGCAGATTCCGAGATGTGGGTCATAATAGCTGTGGCGGAATTCCGCGGCCGCCGTGGTGTGTTGGCAGTCTTCTGCACGGGGGAAGCATCTTTTACCGCCAATGTTGTAATGACCACCATAGTAATGTGTTTTATATGTCCTGACTGTGAAATATTGTTAAATTTGTTTTGCACTGTTGTAAGGCATGTCCCTCTCATAGGTCAACATGGGGGCTACCTTTAAATCTGATTAAAGTGTAGATTCCCTTTGGGAGTGGATGGACATGTGGAGTTTGGGGTCTTTGAGCTCACAATTTAAAAATGCATCTTTTAGTAAAGTTGATTTTAAGATTTTGGGCCTGATTACTACTTTGGAGGACGGTGTCAATCCGTCCCAAATATGACGGATATACCACCTACCGTATTACGAGTCCATTATATCCTATGGAACTCGTAATACGGTGGGCAGGATATCGTCACATTTGGGACGGATTAACACCGTCCTCCAAAGTTGTAATCAGGCCCTTTGTGTTTGAAAATGCCACCTTTAGAAAGTGGGCATTTTCTTGCTTATACCATTTCTGTGACTCTACCTGTTTGTGGATTCCCTGTCTGGGTCAGTTTGACAGTTGGGGTGGTTGCACCTCACACTAGACAGTGACACAAAGGGAGCTGGGGTGTAGTCTGCATTTCCTGATGAGCCATCTGTGCTAGGAGGGAGGGGAGGAGTGGTCACTTACACTTGAAAGGGCTGTGCCTGTCCTGACACACTGCCGTCTCCGACCCCCGGGTGAGTGTCTGGGGCCTGGCCTCGGAAAGGCAGGATTTCACATTCAAAAGAGACTTTACTTTGAAGTAGGCCTACTTCAAATGAGAAATTGGATATAAGAAGGGCACCCAAAACCACAGACTTTAGAACACTTCTGGAAACAAGAGGAACCTCTGCCTGGAGAAGAGCTGAAGAGCTGAGGAGAAGTGCTGCCCTGCCTGTGACTGTGCTTTGTGGAGCTATCCTGCAGTTGCTGCTTCTGCCAGAGTAAGAGGGCCAAAACTGTACTTTGTGTGCCTTCCATCTTGTGAAGAAATCTCCAAGGGAATGATTTAGAGCTTTCCTCCTGTTGTTTGAAGTGTCAGGGACAGCAAATACTTCTCTCTGCCAGCACCTGGAGTTTCTGGAGAGACTCCTGCTCTGACAAGTGGTGCCCTATCCAGTCACTGGGCCCTTGAAAGGAAAGCTGGTGGAAATCCAAGGAAATCAACTTCGGATGACTTTGGACCGACGCCGCTGCTGAATCCGGTGACGCCGCCTGCTCCCGACTCCGTGATCTTCGCAAGCCCGACGCTGCTGCAGCCCCGCTGAAGTCGCCACACCACGTTGTGACTGACGCCGCTCGAAGTGCGTGTATTCAACGTTTCGGACAGACGATGCGATCCCCAACTTCGCGCATCGATGATGAAACTGGTGACAAACAGTTGATCCCTAAAGGAAAAAACATAAAAATATGGGAATTGTATTCAGGACAACATCAACAAGAAATGATTATGATGAGACAGTAAGGCCTTAATTTAAGATGGCCTAGCACCTCCTTGTAACACATTAGCATCATTTATTTTTTACCCTAATGTGGCACAACAAGGCCAAATCTGGTGCGCCATATTAACAAAGTGGCGCACTGCATGCATTGTGCCCTTGCACCACATTATGCCTGCACCAGGCATAATGTATGCAAGGAGGGCATTCATCTGTTAGGGGAGCTGAAAAAACATCACAAGAGATTTCTTTGTGTCACTTTTTTCCGGCACTTTAACGCCTGCTCAGAGCAGGATTACACCATTATTCATAATGGGCCTTAATGGCTTTGCAGGATTAGCATAAATAATGTTGACGCTAATTCTACAAAGCTCGAAACTAGTAAAAAATGTTTTGATTCTAGCTTCCTAACTACCGCCATGCTGCACCGTATCTTAGATACGGCACACACATGGTTGTGTTAGGGGGCCCTAAGGGGCACAAAAAAAGTGTTGCAGCATTGGGTGCAGCACCACTTTTCTTTAATCTGGCCCTTACTGTTATAATTGCCTAAAGAGCTTGAGAGGCTAGGATGAATGTTTGAAAAGCTCTCTTCACATACACCAGCCTTCTGTACAATGAAGATTGAGGGAGAGTATCATGTGACTTGGAAAAATGCATTCTTAAAAAAAAGGTCAGTTAATCATTTTTGGAAATGGTCCTCTCTGCAGGCTCACCCCCAAACAGTTTGCCTTTTCTGCTCCACTTTTCACCGAATTCGTATCTATTGGCTTTAGATTCTGTGTACTTTACCATTGCCAACAAGTGCTAAAGTTGTTGTGCTATATCCCAAATTCATAGTTTGATTGGTATGTACCTAATTGGCATATTTAATTTAAATATAAGTCCCTAGTAAAGTGCACTTAATGTGCAAAGGCCTGTATAATAAATGCTACTAGTAGGCATGCAGCACTGCTTGTGCCACCCACTTAAGTAGCACTTTAAAACATGCCCCAGGCCTGCCACTGCAGCCTGAATACAGTGTTACACTGTCATGTTGACTTGGCATTAAAAACCCCTTGTCAAGCCATAGACTCCCCTCTTTTTTCATTTGTCATCCCTAAGATAGTCTCTAGGTAGTCCATAGGGTAGGGTGCTATATAATTAAAAGGCAGGACCTATACGTTTAAGTTCTACATGTCCCAGTAGTGAAAATCGATCACATTTGTTTTTCATTACTGTCAGGACTACCCCTCTCATATGTTAACATTAGGGATTCCGTATTACATTAAAGAAGCTGTAATTGCTATTTGAGAAGGAGTAGATATGTTATGTTTAGTACCTATGAAATTATAATAATAAATACTCTTTAATGTAAAGTTGGATTTACTGTTACAATTTTAAAAATTACATTTTTATGAAGTTGGCATTTTCCTGCTCTTAGTCCTGTGTGCCTGCAGCCTGTCTCCAATATACGTCTGGGTGGGTGACAGCTGGGCTTGTGCATTCCTCTAGACAGCCACACAAAAAGAAAGCTTAAGTATGACTGATGGGACATCGAAATCCTGATGGGCCATCCTCGGCAGGATGGGAGGGAGGAGCTGCTCACAGCCTCACACTCGCATCTGAATAGGCTGTGTCTGGACCTCTGACCCTACTAACTCAGGACAGTATGGGACCTCTGCCAGGAAAAAGGATTGCTTTGCTTATATGAGGACTGCCACTTTGGACTGCTGCTCTGGAAGAACTGTTTTTCTGTTATGATGCCCTGCTGCCCTCTGCCCTGCTGAGGAAGGACTGGACCCATCTCACTTGAAACCAGAGTGACTCCAAGGGCATGTTGGCTTGCCCCCTGTTCTAAATCTTAGGGACATCAAAGACTTCTCAACATACTGTAACAGCACCTGCACTGTGCGTCATGCAAGTCTTGCCCTGCCAAGTGGTGCCAATACAGTCCTGGTCCCTTGGAAGTTGGTATAAAGTACTGCAACTGCCATAACCTATGAATCGATGCCATTGCGCTGATCAGAACCGCCACATTGCCCTTGGGGCTGATGCATCACCACTGCCACGAGGATCAAAGACAATGCATCCGCAACTGTGCAGCACATCCTCTCCAGCTTCCAACACATATCCGACTTTGCACAGCTTGAATCCGATGCATCATCTACATCTGAAGGATCGACAACACCACCTTTTTCTGCTTCCTGCATCTCGGGTTTGATGTTGGCGCAGCTATAAACTGAGGTAATGTTTTTGATGGACCAATGCTGGCCCTTGTATCTGACCCATGCTCCATGACCTGTTCTAGCACAATCATATAGCCACGGTTATTGCTTTATGCTTCTAAGCACTACAGCTAAGTTTATTCTTTCATATTACAAACTTCTACTTATTGAATTTTTGTCATTTTTGTCTTGTTTTGTTCTTTAAATTCAGAATTATTTTTATTTTATTTTTCTGAAGTCTTTTTGTGTTTTTTTCACTGTGTTAGTGCGTGCAGTGTTGCACAAATATTTTACACATTGCCTCTTAAGTTGAGCCTGACTGCTCTGTGCCAAGTTAGCAGACGGTGAGCACAAGTTAGTTTAGGATGTATATATTATTACTTACACTGACTAGGATTGTGGTTCCTGCTTGGACAGGGTGCATACCTCTGCCAACCAGAAACCCATTTTCCAGCAATCATCCACGGCTAATTGTAGATTAGCAGCAAGATTTGAGGCAATGTTTGGACACAGGCCACATTGTCTTCAGAATGATTGGAAGAAGAAATGCAGTGCAGAACTTGAGTAAAGCATGGTTGTGCACATGTTCAACTGCTCTTCACACTTTACCTTTTGATATATTTTAATATTTTTTTTACACTTTTATTTATGTTTCCCAAAAATAGAGCTATCATATGGCCAAAATCACAGGGCACTGCGTCCAACACAGAAAAACAATGAAAGTAACACTCCAAAATAAGACAAGGGAGCTAGAGAAGGAATTAAAACGGGGGGCAGAGGGGATGGTAGCAAGCAAGCCATATCTACAATAAAGATCCTTTGAAATTGTGGTGGTAGTGACATGGGTATGAAAGAAGAGAGAGGGGTGAGAATGAACAATAAAGACCATCTCACATGTCACAAGTGGTATCACATGGGGGGCAATGTTCGGGGTCCTCTGTGGCAGAAACAAAGCTTTGTCACAATGGGTGTCCCAGCCCAGCTGGGAAAGTGCATATAGGGATCGTAATATGCATGGTGGGGGAGGGTATTATAATGCGGTGCTAGCAAAGAGCAGTGTCACTCAGTGGGGAACATGATCAATCAGCGTCATTCAGAAAAGAGACTCACACCTGTAAGTAGGTCTTAAGTTTTCTGATAGCTTGTAAATGAACCACTTATATGAGCCTGTTTTAAACATCACAGCCCATCATTCATGTGTGTGGGTTTTTGCAGGTGATTGGCAGTGGCGTGCGATACAGAGTGTGGCTGTGATGAGCACTGTGATGAGGAATCAACATTCACAATGTGTCAGTATGGGAATGTCATTGGTGTTATGAAGCATCATTGCATGTCAAGGAAGTCAAGAGAGGAGGGAGATAGTCCCACTGAATGTGTTACCCACTGCAACTCACAGGTCCCTAATCTCTGGGCATTTATATAGGACATGCACCATATTACAACAGGTTTGCCCACCACCCTAACATTGTGAGTAGTGCAGTGGCCCCACTCACTCCAGGTTTACAATGGTCCAATTCCAGTCTCTAACTGTGTGTAGAATTTCATCTGTGACTCCCACAACACACAGTCTAAGGCCCACATTTATGGGAAGTTAGTGTCACCATAGCATCATTTTCTTTTTTACTCTAAAGCAGTGCTAACTTAACTCCATATATATATTTTGATGCTAGACCTGTCTAGCATAAAAATATATGAGTTAATGCCATTTTCTGGAAGCGCCAACCCACCTTGCTTCTCATTGCAATGATGAGATGCAAGGTAGGAGTTCCTATCCCAAAAATTAGGCTAGCCCTATAGCTCCATATTTACCTCCCGATGCAAAAAAGATGAACACCAAGGAAGCGGACCGCAAAAATTACGCGGTCAGACCAGGCATTAAAAAGAGGCCCAAACACCACCACTTAAAGAAAACACACAGAAGGAGCATTTGCAACCTTCAGTACAGCATGGAAATGCTACTGCTCCAGCTTGGCACACGCTGCAGACTTAAGCAAAGAGCGCAGGTCCCTCCACCACCACCACTACAACCCCAAACACCACCTCAGCAGCCACAAAGGAAGCACAGAAGGAGGAAGAGGCTCTTCAGACAGCGGACAACCATCCTTGCCCTCAGGGAACAAAGGGGGTCATTCTGACCCTGGCGGTAAATACCGCCATGGCGGAGGTTGGCGGTAGCACTGCCAACAGGCTGGCGGTGCTCCGCCGGGCATTCTGACCGCGGCGGTACAGCCGTGGCCAGAGGCGGGAAGCCGGCGGTGTACCGCCGACTTTCCGCTGCCCATGGGAATCCGCCATGGCGGCGCAGCTTGCTGCGCCGCCATGGGGATTCTGACACCCCATACCGCCATCCTGTTCCTGGCGGTTCTCCCGCCAGGAACAGGATGGCGGTATGGGGTGTCGTGGGGCCCCTGGGGGCCCATGCAGTGCCCATGCCAATGGCATGGGCACTGCAGGGGGCCCCATAAGAGGGCCCCACAAAGAATTTCAGACACTGAAATTCGCGACGGGTGCAACTGCACCCGTCGCACCTTCCCACTCCGCCGGCTCCATTCTGAGCCGGCTTCCTCGTGGGAAGGGTGCTTCCCGCTGGGCTGGCGGGCGGACTTTCGGCGGTCGCCCGCCAGCCCAGTGGGAAACCCAGAATGACCGCCGCGGTCTTTTGACCGCGGTACGGTCTTCTGGCGGTTCCCGCTTGGCGGGCGGCGGCTTAGAATCAGGGCCAAAATGTCATCAGGATGTACCGACTGAACCCGGAGGTCCATTGTATGCCTGCTGCACGACAGTGCACCACATATCACAGCAAGGGTGTAAACTCCAACAACTATTCTACCTATGACAAAACTCCTTGCTATCCTTCAAATGCTGGTGTTTGGATCTTTCCAGATAACGGACGCACAAGTCTTCCTACCTATGGTCCTGGACGCAATCATACACCTCGCTCCCACCCACATATACTTCCCAAACACCCAGAAACTGCAGCAGGAGACCAAGCAAGCTTTCTACCAAAATGCTGGATTCCTGCATGTGCTGGGTGTGAGGGACTGCACCCATGTCTAACTGGTGCTACCTGCAGCAACCGAACATCTATGTAGGAACTGCAAGAACACCCATTCGATCAATGTGCAGGCGATTGTGGACCACTGTGGGTTCTTCACTAACATTCTAGCAAAATATCCCGGCAGCCTCCATGTTGCCTACATATTCCGCCATTCCTCTATCACCGAGCAGTTCAGGATGGGCAATATAGCAATTGGCTACTTGTAGGTAAGCCACATACCAATCATTACACACACAACATACCAACCATGTAGGACCAACAAGACATACACCACACTAAATACACATGGGCAGGGGAACACAGATATACAGGCAACAACACATTTGCAACATGCGACACTACACCACCGTCTTTGCACATCACAAACACAAAGGGGGTTATTCTAACTTTGGAGGAGTGTTAATCCGTCCCAAAAGTGACGGTAAAGTGACGGATATACCACCAGCCGTATTACGAGTTCCATAGGATATAATGGACTCGTAATACGGCTGGTGGTAAATTCCCGGCCGCCACTTCCCCACTCCGACAGCCACGGCGGTCATGACCGACGGGCTGGAGTCTGCGCACTCCGGTCCGGCGGTCGACCCAAGACCGCCAACGGTATCATGACCCTGCTTACCGCCGCGGTTTCTGGCAGTCGGGAACCGCCATGCGAACCATGGCGGTAGGCACTATCGGGGCCAGGGAATTCCTTCCCTGGCACTGATAGGGGTCTCCCCCACCCCCCACTGCCCCCCGAGTCCTCCCCCCACACCCTCCACCCCCCTGCCACCCCCCAGAGGTGGTACGAACCCCCTCCCCACCCCCACCCCGACATGCACATACACGCACCCCGACATGCACACACCCCCTACATGCACATATACACACCCCCTACACACACACATACACAACGGGGACACATACCCGCACACATACATGCCGACATGCGCACCCGCCGAACTACACACATTGCCCATAGGCACAGCAGCACTCCCCGCCCGCATGCACGCACTCACACACCCCCTCTACACACTCCCACGCACACCCCCATGCACGCACACATCACACAACACCCCCCCACCCCCTCCCCTCACGGACGATCAACTTACCTTGTGCGTTGGTCCTCCGGGAGGTGACAGGAGCCATGGGGAGGTGACCGCCAACAGAAGACCGCCAACAGAAGACCGCCACACAGAAATGTGGGTCGTAATTCTGTGGGCGGTGTTCTGCTGGCGTGGCGGTGGAGGTTGACCAGTCTCCACTTTCCCGCCGACCGCCAGTGTGGCTGCTGGCGGTTTTCCGGCGGTACGCTCCCAGCGGTCAGAATGCGCACAGCGGCATACCGCCGCGGTCGGCGGTCTACACCGCGGCGGTAACTCGGCGGTCTTGCGAAAAGACCGCCAAGGTCAGAATGAGGGCCTATATCCTTTATATGGTCCAGCAAAGGTGTTCATTCATCTTGGACGAAATTGAGGAATTGAGGAGGAGGATCTGAGTGGGTGGATTGGCTCTCCCTGATCTCCAGTTATATTGCTGGTCATAACAACAAAAAAATACTAGGATGTTACTGTTGTCCCCGATGCCTCAATAAGAGGATTTATATTTAGTGCAATGTTGACAGGTTACCCTGTAAAAACAAATGTGTACACATTTGGGGCCCCAACATTTTGTAAGAAATTTAGGCTCAAATGCTTACGAGCTGCTGCCACTAGCTGGTACAAAATAAAATCCTTTCTTGGTGTTGGTTATTATAGCACATTAGCGCCTATTTGGGACTCGCCAGGGACCCCGGAGTGTTTGCTTGACAGTTTTCTGCTGTCATTTAAAAAGAGCGGTGTTATTAGCTGGGGACAGTTAATCGGGGATAAGACTTCGCTGAGTTGGGAATTCTGGAATCATAAGACACAAGGGTATCTGTCTAGATTTAAGTTTTTCCAGGTTAATGGGTGGTTTAAAAGTCAGGGAGGTCTAGGCCCGAAACCGACTCAATTGGAGCAGTACTTATTGGTCACTGATGACATAAAGAAAGAAGTCTCTCAATAGTACCAACATTTATTGTCAAGAATCAAGTCTATATCTCAACCGCTTTACAGGAAATGGAGCGGATGCATGCCAGAGGGAGAGCTGGAAAACCTCTGGCGGACATCTTTAGCCACACTGTACTCAGTGGTTAAACCAGCCGTATTAAGGAAAAATCATATCTTCACTCTTCATAGGGCATACTGGACCCCAGTCATCCCAATCATCAGAGACAACATTAGGTGTAATAACATCAGACATAGAAATCTTGAACACTTATGGTATTTGAATTATCTCTGTAGGCCCGTATATTTCGAACGGAACTTTGTCCCAAACAATCCCATCAGGAATTGGAATAGCTGTAATATTGACAGGGGACAAATCACGTCGGACCTTATGTGATGAATGATGTGGTGTTAAAATTACATCAACAGGCTCCACTGAGGAGCGATCAGCAATATAGTGACCATTGATTAGTAAAAAGAAAACAGTCACAAAACCAATCCATAAAAATAATGCAATAAATATCAAACAGAACCAGAGATAGTTCCATGGATATATCAAATAGTTCTCTTTAAGCCATCAATATAATTTGCTACCTCTGGAAAGTTTGTCAGTCTCAGTTGAGGATGAATCTGAAGAAAAATCATCAATGTCTACAAAATAGCCAGAGGAATTCTCCGCAAACACAGGACCCATCGAATTCTCATCCACTGCTCGTGGAAGTTCTTGATAGACGACGTTACCAGTCGTGGAAGTGTTAGTGTAAAATACATCCAAATCCTGTAGCAGGGTGTTCTCCAAAGTTGTTACTGGAACCAACAAAAGTTAATTTTCCGCCCTCCCCATTGTTGAGGAAGTGTCTGGAACAGCAGCTGACATAGTTGTATAGTCAGTAGTAGCGATGGTCATCCTACTACGTAGAGGGATGTCCTGTTGGGTAGTGAGAGGGGATCGGGAACTACCCAAGGGACCTCCTGGTCTACTGTGAAGAATCGGCCACATGGTGTAATTTGATGTCATCAATGGAGATGAATCTGTTTGATTTGGAACCAGACAACGGTGGAAGGATGACAGTCCTGGTGCCTTTAATCCCCAAGACCGGTACAGGTGCTCTGTATGATGGACCAAACTCTTTTTTTACACCGATCTTCTCACGAACCAGATCCCCAACGTTAGGAAGCCAGCCAGTCGAAGTTTTTGCCAAATCCCTTATTCCCAAGGTGGCAGCACTTGCAGATCATTTATCATCACGGAATTGTTGAAGCTCCTGTAAAACAGCGAGACGTTCTTTTATGTCAAATGGTGTTTCTGCTGCCACCACACCAGGGGCATCGAGATCGGGGACATACATAGTTGTCCCAAAGAGAACCTCATATGGAGACTTTCCCCCCAAGGACCGTCTTGGCAGATTATTCAGTGCTCTCTGGACCCCATATAGGTGATGTAACCAACTGCGGCCTGAACCTAATACTCGAGCTGTTAAGGACTGCTTTAGATCACGATTCCGCCTCTCCACGACCGAATTTCCCTCGGGATGGTATGGTGAGGAGTAATGGAGTTCAACACCCATCGTCCTCATGGTGTCCCTGAAAGCCTTAGAGGCAAATGCAGGGCCCTGGTCCGAATGGAATGCTGCAACCGCATATGTACCGATAAAGATCAGCAAATCTTTTGTAACAGTCCGGGCGTCAGCCGACCGCTGTGGCCATACCCACAGGAATCTAGAACAGGAATCTACAGCCACTAAAATGTATTTGTATGCACCATCAGGTTGCAAAGGACCACAATGGTCCAGGTACACACAATGGAGTGGCTTGTCTGACACTAAGAGAGATGTCTGTGGAGGGCATCTGATATTGGAACCCTTAATCTGCTGACAAATGTCACAGCAAAGGACATACTATTTAGTCCGTCTGCATAGACCAGGCCACCAGTACCATTGTTGTAGAATGGTGATAGTGGCCTGTATACCAGCATGTGCAGAAGCGACACCCTCATGTGCAGCTGTAATCAGCCCCAATCTTTGGTCTTCATTTGGGATCACTCGATCACCAACATCAGGAATTGTTGCAAAAGCAACATTCTGTGCACTGATATGATAGCTATAGTTCGTAGGGTATCCTTTCGGAAGGGGCTTGCCTGCAGCCGAGGCTTTAACGGCAATCAGTATTTCATTATCCAACCTCATCCGAAAACGAGTCACTGCAGCCACAGAAGCCGTAGCTACTGTTGCTTTGGCTGCTTTGTCAGCCAATGTATTACCGGCAACCTGTATTCCTACATGTTGGTGCTATAATGTATGAACTACATGGAAACATGGCAGCTTATCCTTAAGATCAGCCACCCTTCCCCACAACATTTTGGGGGTCATTCTGACTCCCGCCGGGCGCGGTCACCGCGCGCCCAGCGGGAGCCGCCAAAATACCGTACCGCGGTCGGAAGACCGCGGCGGGTATTTTGAGTTTTCCCCTGGGCTGGCGGGCGGCCTTCAAAAGGCCGCCCGCCAGCCCAGGGGAAAACGACCTTCCCACCATGAAGCCGGCTCGTAATCGAGCCGGCGGAGTGGGAAGGTGCGACGGGTGCTACTTCACCCGTCGCGTATTTCACTGTCTGCTATGCAGACAGTGAAATACAAGCGGGGCCCTCTTACGGGGGCCCCTGCAGTGCCCATGCCATTGGCATGGGCACTGCAGGGGCCCCCAGGGGCCCCGCGACACCCCCTACCGCCATCCTGTTCCTGGCGGGCGAACCGCCAGGAACAGGATGGCGGTAGGGGGTGTCAGAATCCCCAAGGCGGCGCAGCAAGCTGCGCCGCCTTGGAGGATTCTGACGGGCAGCGGAAAACCGGCGGGAGACCGCCGGTTTTCCTGCACTGACCGCGGCCAAAGCGCCGCGGTCAGAATGCCCTGCGGGGCACCGCCGGTCTGTCGGCGGTGCTCCCGCTGACCCTGGCCCCGGCGGTCTGAGACCGCCGGGGTCAGAATGACCCCCTTTGTGTTTAATGGTGTTCCCTTTAGAATCTCTAAACTCGTTCAGTTTCCAATGATTGAGGTATTCATTGTATGACTGGACGCAGTAATACGAATCACAGACAATCAAAGTCTGCGTTCCTGGCTCTGAATGTTCGAGCGCTAGAAGAAGAGCCTTAAGCTCGGCCAACTGAGCTGTGCAGTCCCCTAAGGTCTGAGTGTAGGTATTATGAGGATGGAAAACTCTGTCTTCCATTACCCCGCACACGGCTGCGCAAGCTGCCGAGTATTGATGTTTTGTACCCACAGCCGGTTGTACCGATCCGTCAGTATAAATGATTGTATCATAACTGTCTATTGGCAATATGTGTAAGGGAGCGGGGTACTCCTGTTCATACTGGAGAAATTCTTGTGTCTGAAGTCTTGGGTCAAACACATAATCAACATCAGTGGCGGACAGAGACGTTGCCCATTGAATCCAGCGTGGATGTGATGCCTTAGCATTTGGAACGCTCGCTTTAGTGACAGCCTCTAAGGCCGGAACCGGGGAGACAACAATAATGCTTTTCCCCTCGGCAATCGGTCTCTCCTTTATGACGGCCATCTGAACTGCTGTCAGAATTTTTTCAGTAGGAGCAAATCGTTTCTCTGCATTGGAGTACAAATGTGATTTGTATGCTATCGGCACCGTGTCACCCTCATTAAAGGTGACATAGGTAAATCCTTGGGCACCAGCTATTATTCTGATGACCAAATTTTTTTTATTGTCCCGTGTGTACAAGTGCCTAGCTTCCAGCATGTCTCGTTGTATGTCCCTAAGGATGTGTGTGTGTTCAATTGTCCATCGCTTGCTAGAAAAATTGGGCTGAATTAAGTCATATAGGGCCTCATTCTGACTTTGGCGGGCGGCGGAGGCCGCCCGCCAAAGTACCACCGTCAGAATACCGCTGCGCGGTCAAAAGACCACCGCGGTAATTCTGAGTTTCCCGCTGGGCTGGCAGGCGACTGCCAGAAGGCCGCCCGCCAGCCCAGCGGGAAACCCCCTTCCATGAGGATGCCGGCTCCGAATGGAGCCGGCGGAGTGGAAGGGGTGGGACGGGTGCAGTTGCACCCGTCGCGATTTTCCGTGTCTGCTTGGCAGACACTGAAAATCTTGGTGGGGCCCTGTTAGGGGGGCCCGCGACACCCGTTACCGCCAGCCAGGTTCTGGCGGTCACAACCGCCAGAGCCAGGCTGGCGGTAAGGGGGTCGGAATCCCCATGGCGGCGCTGCCTGCAGCGCCGCCATGGAGGATTCCCCAGGGCAGCGGGAAACAGGCGGGACACCGCCGGTTTTCCGTTTCTGACCGCGGCGGTACCGCCGCGGTCAGAATGCCCATGGATGCACCGCCAGCCTGTTGGCGGTGCATCCGCGGTCGTTGGCCTGGCGGTAGTCTACCGCCAGGGTCAGAATGACCCCCATAGTGGCTTGATGCGTTAAGCATAATCTGGAATGTATGTTCTGCCAAAATTAAAGAAACCCAGTAACGACTGTAATTTCTTAAGCGTGTTCGGAGGCTGTAGCTGAGCACACTTTTCTAGGAAGTGCGGGGCCAGGCTCTTACCCTCGTTTGATAGCTCATATCCTAGGAACAATACACTAAGAAAGGCAATCTTGCTTTTTTTTAAATTAAATTTATATCCGTAGGCATCAAATCCCAGAATTATCCGATCGACCCTTGCAAGATGAATGTCAAGGGTGTCATCAGTGAGATAGATATCATCCACATAGGATAATGACTCGGAATAAAGTCCGTGCAAAATTGATGTTACACGTGCCGAACACAGTCCTGGGCTGTTTTTATAGCCTAGTGGTAAATGACAAAAGCATTTTTGAGAGCCAAAGGAAAATGCACTTAGGTCTCTACTTTCATGTGCTAAATTCTGGCAGAAAAATCCACTAGATATATCCAATGTAGTTTTGTATTTTTTACGCACTATATTATTAATCAGCGCTGTGCTGTGTGAATTTTGTATAGCATATGTGCGTGTATGACTATTCAAGTGTCTATAATCAACCACTATTCTATATGAATGATCAGGTTTCGCAACGGGAAACAGCGGATTATTCATTGCCGATGTACAGGGCTCAATTACTCCCTGGTATTCAAGTTGTGACAGTATCTCCGTCACAGGAGCTTTTGCTTCATGTTTAACAGGGTATTGTGGCTGCGGGTGTGGTGTAGACCGAACGGGAATAACATGACAAGGAGAGTCCTTGTCCCAACCTACATGATTACGGTATAATGCAGGTGCCTGCGCTAAAGCCCATTCAGCAACATAGGCTTTTTTGTTTGCCTCCGGAACAAGATCGGAGAAAGAAGGCAAAATGACATCTTTCCCATGTGGGAGCTTGTGGACATGTTCAGGTGGCCAGTCTGTCTCGGCCAACAGGATATCACTAGTAAGTTCATCCCAAAATATTACACTAATAATGCGTTCCACGTCTCCCTCTATCTGAATTGTTAAATCATAAACCCGATCGGGTGGAAGTACGCGGCCGTCCGCCGTTTCAACTGCGATGCAATCGCTAGTTGCTGTCGCAACCAGATGATCTTTCAGACTCTGGCGACATATCGTGACCTCTGCCGCGCTGTCCAACAGAGTCACTGCCCACCTCTTGTTCCTCAACAGTGTTCTCAATACTACAGGCATTTTTAACGGTCAGTGCTGCCACTTTCTTCTTTTTAAATTGTGGCTTTTGCTGAGGAGTCTTTTCTTCTTTTTTAATGATAGACTGCGGCGAGTCTTTCTTTTCTTTCACGTATTCCGGACGTCGATCTTGACGGCCCCCTCTCTCGCTACGTTTATCCGGTGCGTCCTGAAAGGAATGAGAAAGACGTGAATCAGTATATCTGTCTGGAGTTCTAATGTTATCCCTATTCCTGAGATTATACCTCCTTTCGGAGTACTCCGGATGTGGAGAATCAGCTCTTTTATTTCTCCTATCTTTGAAATCCTTTTGTTTGTCCCAGCGCTTTTTAGAGCCCTCTTGTGCTTGCTTTGTACCTTCCTTATGGGTGGTACTCAGTATGTCCAATTTTTTAGGTTTGGCTCCCAACCCATCCCGTCCTATACTAGTATAGGTATCAGATATTATTTTTGGTAGCTGTCTCTCCTGTTCCACATGTGGAGTTTCCCGGAGACGCTGGCGTATCGCCAGTGCCACTGCTTCCCCTTTAATATTACTTAATATTATCGAGGAGACAGCGTCAAAGTTACACATCAATTTCATCCCCAGATCTAGGGCCGTTGTGGCCCCATGTTAATTTTGTATTTGTTTTAACACTTCCGGTAAATTGGCAAGTGTAGGGGTACCATGTGTGGTAGTATAAATGGTAGGGAAGACTGTACCCCATGTGGCACATTCATCCACCGAGGGAACCATACCAAACGGCAAGCACATAGTGAGCAATCTATGTTTTTCCTGTGGCCCCGTATGGGGGAACACAGCTTCCAGCTGATTTGTTTTCTGGGCAATCCAGAACGGTATTTTTTCTCGATCCGAGGGCACTTTACCCATAATGGTATGCACTGTTTGTGGATTAATCCCAGTAGCCAATTGATATCCACCAGCTACTGGCGGTGCTGGACGCGCTGGTGTAGTGTTCAATGTTCGCATTACGAACTGGACCAATCGTCTATATAATGCCACTAATTCATTATTTAATGTTAAATCTACAATCGGCATAGTTTGTATGCCTGGGTGAGGTGTATATGTGGCAAACATGGGCCATGTAGGCCCTTCATTACTTAAAGGACCTAGCCTCACCCGTCGTAGTACATGTGGTAGGGCGCCTTCAAACCAGTTTTGATGCTCTTGATATGTGAGCGATATCTCATGATACACGTATGCTTCGTATCTCACGGGTACGTCCGCAATGTCATGTGTGAAATGTGTGCGTCCGTTGGTCAGCCTTAGGAAAGGCAACCCAACAGTAAAATGTTTCCGTTTGGTAAGCTTCACTCGCTTCTATAATCAGAGTAACATCCCGCCCTCTTCCGTAAGGCCATGCGCTAATAAATGTTGTGTAAGTGTGGGAAAGTAGCCTCTTTCTAGCCTTGTTACCCCCACTTTTGGCCTGTTTGTGAGTGTATGTCAGGGTGTTTTCACTGTCTCACTGGTATCCTGCTAGCCAGGGCCCAGTGCTCATAGTGAAAACCCTATGTTTTCAGTATGTTTGTTATGTGTCACTGGGACCCTGCTAGTCAGGACCCCAGTGCTCATAAGTTTGTGACCTATAGGTATGTGTTCCCTGTGTGATGCCTAACTGTCTCACTGAGGCTCTGCTAACCAGAACCTCAGTGGTTATGCTCTCTCTTTACAAATTGACACTAACAGGCTATTGACCAATTTAGCAATTTACATTTGCTTACTGGAACACCCTTATAATTCCCTAGTATATGGTACTGAGGTACCCAGGGTATTGGGGTTCCAGGAGATCCCTATGGGCTGCAGCATTTATTTTGCCACCCATAGGGAGCTCTGACAATTCTTACACAGGCCTGCCACTGCAGCCTGAGTGAAATAACGTCCACGTTATTTCACAGCCATTTTACACTGCACTTAAGTAACTTATAAGTCACCTATATGTCTAACCTTTACCTGGTAAAGGTTAGGTGCAAAGTTACTTAGTGTGAGGGCACCCTGGCACTAGCCAAGGTGCCCCCACATTGTTCAGGGCCAATTCCCCGGACTTTGTGAGTGCGGGGACACCATTACATGCATGCACTACATATAGGTCACTACCTATATGTAGCTTCACAATGGTAACTCCGAATATGGCCATGTAACATGTCTATGATCATGGAATTGCCCCCTCTATGCCATCCTGGCCTGGTTGGCACAATCCCATGATCCCAGTGGTCTGTAGCACAGACCCCGGTACTGCCAAACTGCCTTTCCCGGGGTTTCACTGCAGCTGCTGCTGCTGCCAACCCCTCAGACAGGCTTCTGCCCTCCTGGGGTCCAGCCAGGCCTGGCCCAGGATGGCAGAACAAAGGACTTCCTCTGAGAGAGGGTGTTACACCCTCTCCCTTTGGAAAATGGTGTGAAGGCAGGGGAGGAGTAGCCTCCCCCAGCCTCTGGAAATGCTTTCATGGGCACACATGGTGCCCATTTCTGCATAAGCCAGTCTACACCGGTTCAGGGACCCCTTAGCCCTGCTCTGGCGCGAAACTGGACAAAGGGAAGGGGAGTGACCACTACCCTGACCTGTACCTCCCCTGGGAGGTGCCCAGAGCTCCTCCAGTGTGCTCCAGACCTCTGCCATCTTGGAAACAGAGGTGCTGCTGGCACACTGGACTGCTCTGAGTGGCCAGTGCCATCAGGTGACGTCAGAGACTCCTTCTGATAGGCTCCTTCAGGTGTTGCTAGCCTATCCTCTCTCCTAGGTAGCCAAACCCTCTTTTCTGGCTATTTAGGGTCTCTGTCTCTTGGGATTCCTTAGATAACGAATGCAAGAGCTCATCCGAGTTCCTCTGCATCTCTCTCTTCACCTTCTGCCAAGGAATCGAATGTTGACCGTGCTGGAAGCCTGCAAAACTGCAACATAGTAGCAAAGACGACTACTGCAACTCTGTAACACTGATCCAGCCGCCTTCTCGACTGCTTTCCTGGTGGTGCATGCTGTGGGGGTAGTCTGCCTCCTCTCTGCACTAGAAGCTCCGAAGAAATCTCCCGTGGGTCGACGGAATTGTCCCCCTGCAACCTCAGGCACCAAAGAACTGCATCACCGGTACCTTGGGTCTGCTCTCAGCACGACGAGCGAGGTCCCTTGAATCCAGCAACTCTGTCCAAGTGACTCCTACAGTCCAGTGACTCTTCAGTCCAAGTTTGGTGGAGGTAAGTCCTTGCCTCCCCACGCCAGACTGCATTGCTGGGAACCACGACTTTTGCAGCTACTCCGGCCTCCGTGCACTTTCGGCTGAAATCCCTTGTGCACAGTCCAGCCTGGGTCCACGGCACTCTAACCTGCATTGCACGACCTCCTAAGTTGTTCTCCGGCGACTTCTTTGTGCGACTTCGGGTGAGCACCGTTTCACGCATCCTTGTAGTGCCTGTTTCTGGCACTTCTCCATGTGCTGCCTGCTGCTGAGAGAACTCCTTGTCTTGCTCGACGCCCCCTCTGTCCCCTGACACAATTTGCGACATCCTGGTCCCTCCTGGGCTACAGCAGCATCCAAAAACACTAACTGCACAATTTGCAGCTAGCAAGGCTTGTTGGCGGTCTTTCGGTGGGAAAATACTTTTGCACGACTCTCCACAGCGTGTGGGATCCGTCCTCCAAAGGGAAAGTCTCTAGCCCTTGTCGTTCTTGCAGAAACCTACGCTTCAACTGTCCAGTAGCAGCATCTTTGCACCCACAGCTGGCATTTCCTGGGCATCTGCCCATCTCCGACTTGCTTGTGACTTTTGGACTTGGTCCCCTTGTCCCACAGGTACCCTCGACTGGAAATCCATCGTTGTTGCATTGTTGGTTTGTGTCTTTCCTGCAGAATTCCCCTATCATGACTCCTATGTCCTTTGGGGAACTTTAGTGCACTTTGCACTCACTTTTCAGGGTCTTGGGGTGGGCTATTTTTCTAACCCTTACTATTTTCTAATAGTCCCAGCGACCCTCTACAAGGTTTGGGGTCCATTCGTGGTTCGCATTCCACTTTTGGAGTATATGGTTTGTGTTGCCCCTATCCCTATGTGTCTCCATTGCATCCTATTGTAACTATACATTGTTTGCACTGTTTTCTAATACTATTACTGCATATTTTGGTATTGTGTACATATATCTTGTGTATATTTACTATCCTCATACTGAGGGTACTCACTGAGATACTTTTGGCATATTGTCATAAAAATAAAGTAGCCTTATTTTTAGTATATCTGTGTATTGTGTTTTCTTATGATATTGTGCATATGACACTAAGTGGTACTGTAGGAGCTTCACTCGTCTCCTAGTTCAGCCTAAGCTGCTCTGCTAAGCTACCATTATCTATCAGCCTATGCTGCTAGACACCCTATACACTAATAAGGGATAACTGGGCCTGGTGCAAGGTGCAAGTACCCCTAGGTACTCACTGCAAGCCAGTCCAGCCTCCTACATTGGTTGTGCAGCGATGGGATAAGTGCTTTGAGACTACTTACCACTCTTGTCATTGTACTTTTCATAAGAGAAAAATATACAAAACAAGTTCAGTGTATGTACACATAACTAAAAAGTTTTGCATTTCCTCTTTTCACTCTTTTCTAAAGTGCTGAAAAGTACTTCTAAACTTTCTAAAAGATCTTAAAAAGTTTTACAAGTTTTTTTTCTGTCTTTCTAAAAGCTCTAAAAACTTTGTATCACTTTTTCTATCACTTAAAATCTTTCTAAAATGTCTGGCACAGGCCAAAATGTTGATCTGTCCAAACTTGCATATGACCACCTTAGCTGGAAAGGAGCAAGGAGTCTCTGTGTAGAAAGAGGTTTGAGTGTAGGGAAGAATCCTTCCTTGGAATTATTGCTTAACATGCTTAGAGAACAAGATAAGGCCACAAGGGCCCCATCTGTTGAAAAAGTAGCTAATGGTTCCCAATCTGATCCAGGGACTCCCCTAGGAAAAGATTCAGGAAAGAAACTTCCTAGCCTGCCCAATACTAGACAGCCTAGCATAGTTGGTAGTGAGGATGAGTCACACCATACAGATAGTATTGTCTCACATCATAGCAAGAGCATTCATTCTCACCACAGTAGAACTGATGTTTCTGTTAACCAAGCTGTTAGGATGCCTTCTGTAAGGGACAGGTCTCCTTCTGTCCATTCTCACCACACTTCTGTGTCAAGGAATGTCCCTCCCACCCACCCTGATGACAGATTGTTAGAAAGGGAGCTCAATAGATTGAGAGTGGAACAAACCAGACTGAAGCTCAAGAAGCAACAGCTGGATTTGGATAGACAGTCCTTAGAAGTAGAGAAGGAAAGACAGAAGTTGGGTTTAGAAACCCATGGTGGCAGCAGCAGTATTCCCCATAGTCATCCTGCAAAAGAGCATGATTCCAGGAATCTGCACAAGATTGTTCCCCCTTTTAAGGAGGGGGATGACATTAACAAGTGGTTTGCTGCACTTGAGAGGGCCTGGGTTGTACAGGATGTCCCTCAAAGGCAGTGGGCTGCTATCCTATGGCTATCATTTAGAGGAAAGGGTAGGGATAGGCTCCTTACTGTGAAAGAAAGTGATGCCAATAATTTTACAGTTCTTAAGAATGCACTCCTGGATGGTTATGGCTTAACCACTGAACAATACAGGATAAAGTTCAGAGAGACCAAAAAGGAGTCTTCACAAGACTGGGTTGATTTCATTGACCATTCAGTGAAGGCCTTGAAGGGGTGGTTACATGGCAGTAAAGTTACTGATTATGACAGCCTGTATAACTTGATCCTGAGAGAGCATATTCTTAATAATTGTGTGTCTGATTTGTTGCACCAGTACTTGGTGGACTCTGATCTGACCTCTCCCCAAGAATTGGGAAAGAAGGCAGACAAATGGGTCAGAACAAGGGTGAACAGAAAAGTTCATACAGGTGGTGACAAGGATGGCAAGAAGAAAGATGGTGAAAAATCTCAAGATAAGCATGGGGATAAGGGTAAAACCAAAGATCCCACTTCAAATCTTAAACACTCTTCAGAGGGTGGGGATAAAACAAATTCTTCCTCTTCTTCTCAACCTGCACACATTAAAAAGCCTTGGTGCTTTGTGTGTAAAAACAGAGGCCATAGGCCAGGGGATAAGTCCTGTCCAGGTTAACCCCCTGAGCCTACCACCATTAATACATCAAGCTCTAGTGCCCCTAGCAGTAGTGGTACTAGTGGTGGGACTGCTGGCAGCAGTCAAGTAAAGGGTGTAGTTGGGTTCACTTATGGGTCCATAGTAGAAACTGGGGTAGTCAGTCCCAAGACAGTTTCTGTCACACCTAGTGGCATTGGCCTTGCCACACTGGCTGCTTGTCCCCTTACAATGGATAAGTACAGGCAGACAGTTTCAATAAATGGTGTTGAGGCCTTGGCCTACAGGGACACAGGTGCCGGTATCACTTTGGTGACTGAAAACCTAGTGGCTCCTGAACAACACATCATTGGACAACAGTATAAAATTATTGATGTCCATAACTCCACTATGTTTCTTCCCTTAGCTATGATTCAGTTTAGTTGGGGTGGACTTACTGGCCCTAAGCAGGTGGTGGTATCACCTAGCTTACCTGTAGACTGCCTCTTAGGTAATGACCTAGAGGCCTCAGGTTGGGCTGATGTAGAGTTTTATGCCCATGCAGCCATGCTGGGCATCCCAGAGGAATTGTTCCCTCTCATTTCTACTGAAATGAAAAAGCAAAGGAGAGAAGGCCTGAAAACTCAGGATCCCTCTCCATCAACAGGTAAAAAGGGTATCACAGTATCCCCTAACCACCCTGCCATTTAGGATACCATTCCTGTGGTGGGAGAAACCTCTCCTGGGGTGGCACCTGTTCCAAGGGAAGCATCAGCTGGCAAAGGTGTACTCTCTGAGGTAGAAGTACCTCTCTGTGGGATAACTAACATTGGTGAGAAAAAGAGCACCATTTTAGTTAACATGGAGCATCCCTCCAACCCTCCCAGAGAAACTTTAGTGCAGAAACTCTGCACTGCCTCACAACACTTAGGACAGCATCCCTGCCCTAGTGTGGAGCTCATAGGACAGCATCCCTGCCCTGCTCCAACCCAAGAGAAACAGCATCCCTGTTCTCTCTTCCAGCCATATGGACAAAGTTTTTGCCCAGCTATGGCTTTTCTGAGACAGCATCCCTGTCTGGCATTTCCATCACTACAAATAGGTTCAGTGGACAATTCCCACTGCTCTAAACTAAAACTTACTGATAGAAACTCTGAAAATACATCCTCACATTGTTGCTTAGCTAAAAAACTTCAAACAGGGTGGTTTACATCCCCACAGGGAAGTAACCATACAGTATAGTGGATGATAAAGGGAGTAACCAGTCTATTGCAGAGCTACTCTCTACTTATCACCACTTAGACAATAAAGTCTCAATTGGCCAAGGTTAGCCTTATTGTCCTTCGTTCTGGGGGGGGGGGGGTTGTGTGAGAAAGTAGCCTCTTTCTAGCCTTGTTACCCCCACTTTTGGCCTGTTTGTGAGTATATGTCAGGGTGTTTTCACTGTCTCACTGGTATCCTGCTAGCCAGGGCCCAGTGCTCATAGTGAAAACCCTATGTTTTCAGTATGTTTGTTATGTGTCACTGGGACCCTGCTAGTCAGGACCCCAGTGCTCATAAGTTTTTGACCTATAGGTATGTGTTCCCTGGGTGATGCCTAACTGTCTCACTGAGGCTCTGCTAACCAGAACCTCAGTGGTTATGCTCTCTCTTTACAAATTGTCACTAACAGGCTAGTGACCAATTTAGCAATTTACATTGGCTTACTGGAACACCCTTATAATTCCCTAGTATATGGTACTGAGGTACCCAGGGTATTGGGGTTCCAGGAGATCCCTATGGGCTGCAGCATTTCTTTTGCCACCCATAGGGAGCTCTGACAATTCTTACACAGGCCTGCCACTGCAGCCTGAGTGAAATAACGTCCACGTTATTTCACAGCCATTTTACACTGCACTTAAGTAACTTTTAAGTCACCTATATGTCTAACCTTTACCTGGTAAAGGTTAGGTGCAAAGTTACTTAGTGTGAGGGCACCCTGGCACTAGCCAAGGTGCCCCCACATTGTTCAGGGCCAATTCCCAGGACTTTGTGAGTGCGGGGACACCATTACATGCGTGCACTACATATAGGTCACTACCTTCACAATGGTAACTCCGAATATGGCCATGAAACATGTCTATGATCATGGAATTGCCCCCTCTATGCCATCCTGGCATAGTTGGCACAATCCCATGATCCCAGTGGTCTGTAGCACAGACCCTGGTACTGCCAAACTGCCTTTCCCGGGGTTTCACTGCAGCTGCTGCTGCTGCCAACCCCTCAAACAGGCTTCTGCCCTCCTGGGTTCCAGCCAGGCCTGGCCCAGGATGGCATAACAAAGGACTTCCTCTGAGAGAGGGTGTTACACCCTCTCCCTTTGGAAAATGGTGTGAAGGCAGGGGAGGAGTAGCCTCCCCCAGCCTCTGGAAATGCTTTAATGGGCACACATGGTGCCCATTTCTGCATAAGCCAGTCTACACCGGTTCAGGGACTCCTTAGCCCTGCTCTGGCGCGAAACTGGACAAAGGGAATGGGAGTGACCACTCCCCTGACCTGTACCTCCCCTGGGAGGTGCCCAGAGCTCCTCCAGTGTGCTCCAGACCTCTGCCATCTTGGAAACAGAGGTGCTGCTGGCACACTGGACTGCTCTGAGTGGCCAGTGCCATCAGGTGACGTCAGAGACTCCTTCTGATAGGCTCCTTCAGGTGTTGCTAGCCTATCCTCTCTCCTAGGTAGCCAAACCCTCTTTTCTGGCTATTTAGGGTCTCTGTCTCTTGGGATTCCTTAGATAACAAATGCAAGAGCTCATCCGAGTTCCTCTGCATCTCTCTCTTCACCTTCTGCCAAGGAATCGACTGCTGACCGCGCTGGAAGCCTGCAAAACTGCAACATAGTAGCAAAGACAACTACTGCAACTCTGTAACGCTGATCCAGCCGCCTTCTCAACTGCTTTCCTGGTGGTGCATGCTGTGGGGGTAGTCTGCCTCCTCTCTGCACTAGAAGCTCCGAAGAAATCTCCAGTGGGTCGACGGAATCGTCCCCCTGCAACCGCAGGCACCAAAGAACTGCATCACCGGTACCTTGGGTCTCCTCTCAGCACGACGAGCGATGTCCCTTGAATCCAGCAACTCTGTCCAAGTGACTCCCACAGTCCAGTGACTCTTCAGTCCAAGTTTGGTGGAGGTAAGTCCTTGCCTCCCCACGCCAGACTGCATTGCTGGGAACCGCGACTTTTGCAGCTACTCCGGCCTCCGTGCACTTCTTGCGGAAATCCCTTGTGCACAGTCCAGCCTGGGTCCACGGCACTCTAACCTGCATTGCACGACCTCCTAAGTTGTTCTCCGGCGACGTGGGACTCCTTTGTGCAACTTCGGGTGAGCACCGTTTCACGCATCCTCATAGTGCCTGTTTCTGGCACTTCTCCATGTGCTGCCTGCTGCTGAGAGGGCTCCTTGTCTTTCTCGACGCCCCCTCTGTCCCCTGACACAATTTGCGACATCCTGGTCCCTCCTGGGCCACAGCAGCATCCAAAAACACTAACCACACGATTTGCAGCTAGCATGGCTTGTTGGCAGTCTTTCGGCGGGAAAATACTTCTGCACGACTCTCCACAGCGTGTGGGATCCGTCCTCCAAAGGGGAAGTCTCTAGCCCTTGTTGTTCTTGCAGAAACCTATGCTTCTACTGTCCAGTAGCAGCATATTTGCACCCACAGCTGGCATTTCCTGGGCATCTGCCCATCTCCGACTTGCTTGTGACTATTGGACTTGGTCCCCTTGTCCCACAGGTACCCTCGACTGGAAATCCATCGTTGTTGCATTGTTGGTTTGTGTCTTTCCTGCAGAATTCCAATATCACGACTCCTATGTCCTTTGGGGAACTTTAGTGCACTTTGCACTCACTTTTCAGGGTCTTGGGGTGGGCTATTTTTCTAACCCTTACTATTTTCTAATAGTCCCAGCGACCCTCTACAAGGTCACATAGGTTTGGGGTCCATTTGTGGTTCGCATTCCACTTTTGGAGTATATGGTTTGTGTTGCCCCTATCCCTATGTTTCCCCATTGCATCCTATTGTAACTATACATTGTTTGCACTGTTTTCTAAGACTATACTGCATATTTTGGTATTGTGTATATATATCTTGTGTATATTTGCTATCCTCTCACTGAGGGTACACTCTAAGATACTTTGGCATATTGTCATAAAAATAAAGTACCTTTATTTTTAGTATAACTGTGTATTGTGTTTTCTTATGATATTGTGCATATGGCACTAAGTGGTACTTGTAGAAGCTTCACACGTCTCCTAGTTCAGCCAAACTGCTCTGCTAAGCTACCATTATCTATCAGCCTAAGCTGCTAGACACCCTATACACTAATAAGGGATAACTGGGCCTGGTGCAAGGTGCAAGTACCCCTTGGTACTCACTACAAGCCAGTCCAGCCTCCTACACCTGCATACTCACATTCTCCCTCCTTCCTATGCCACCCTCTCTCACACATCTATTCCAGCTGCTGCACCATTTCTAACTCACTAGATAATGCCCCACACTGTTGCATCATTTTTTTTTATTACCGCTGTGCCATGGTGTCAAAGGCTTTGAGTGTCCTCTCATATAATGTGCTTGGCCTCACTCACTACATCAAGAAATTGCTTATCTATTTAAACTCTGAGCATAAGAATATCCTCCTCCTATAGAAACTCACCTCACAAGCATTGAAGTGGATAACTCAAATGGGATTGGGTGGGGAAAGGTCGCACACATCAGGTAGACAATCGCTGATCCCCCATACCCGAGAAATACTGTGTAGCCATTTTATTGTGGAAATCGCTACCTTGCATTATTCCAAAACAATCTAGACAGATCGTGAAGACAGATATGTCTTTATACTACTCAGAAATGATGGCAAGATTGTGAGCGTTGGATCGGTATCTGCCCATTTGGGGACAAAAGCACATTATTTTCCGGACAGAACCATATTCTGGCAGAACTGTGCCAACTGATGTTTCTCAGGGTAACTGGAACTTCACTGCACTTAATAGCCTTCAGTTCCTTCAATATGAATGGGGCAAGAAGGTTGGAAGGTTGCTTACAGTGCAAATTAGACAACAGGAAGTGCTGACAGCTATCCTGACCATCAGGAACTAGGCCAGTAAGGTTATCAGGCACCCACAACGGACGGCAGACTCATTTGCCAAGTATTAAAGGTACCTCTATACACCTAAGGTTGTTAGTGGTGAGCACCATACATACAGGCTCTTTACAATTATGCAGTGGCTATATCACTTCCTCACAGCACAGGTGAAATACAGGAGTTATTATCAGCCCTTGTTTCAGTGTGGATGACCCCGCATCCATGCTTCCTTATACGGAGGACAGACTTCTGATGCTTACTCACCTTCCCAGCTCGGTCTCTGCCCTGCTGAAACTTACCAATGTGGTTGCGCAGATAGCCATGTTTAAACTTAGCTGGGACGAAAGTGAATCCCCGCCCATATGAAAGACTATAATAAATGCTGCCAAAGAGAGCTATTAGTTTGGCTGGAAACAATCCCACGTAAAATAACTTGTGGTATACCTCAATAGAGGCTTAGAATGCATGATACTAGTCAGCCTTGAACCCCTCACTCAGTGCACCTCAATCTCTTGCTCTGGGGCAGGACACAAAGCATCAAGAAGGTGACTCTCTCCATATTCACATATGTTTTGGTCATGCTTCCGCTCCTGACCCCTGTCTTGCTCTGTGTTCCATGACTTCTTGTGGGGCTCTGTGAAGTCACGGCTAGCAATTTCCAAATTGATAGCCCTCGGGAACATAGAGAGCCTAAGCCTCCCTACCTTCTGTCAAACACTATAATCTTACACTCCATCTCGTTCAACGCACCTACATGCACTGACATACACCTGACCCTCTCCTCTGGGTTTTGAGGAAGTCTCTCCCACAGCCCTGCTGGACAGCAGCTACTTTAAAACCAGGGCAAACTACTGACACAGCTCCCAATCTCTTTGATCTGGGCTATGGTATGCTCATGGGAAAATGCCCAAAACCTACTCTTGACCAGTATTCACATCTATGATGGGGAACCTCTCTGGAGGAATGCACATGTCCACAAAGGGGAAGTTTTGCTAGTGCAGTTGTGCATTATTATTTTTAACGAAAGCTAACATCATTCCCTAGCACCATCTGTGTGCTATATTTACAAAATGATGCACAATGGTGCTAAGGAATTGTTAGCATAAAAAAATGACGTTAACTATTACGGCATGCCATAAGGAAACATGACGCTAATGCTGCAAAAGGGTCACTAGATCATTTTGCTGCAAGAATATATGTTGCAAAACAGGTTAGGGCCATTTTATACTGCACTAGTGTCACAACAAGATGCACAAGCAGAAAAAATTGCAATTTGAACAGAAGATGATTTGGAGGCGGGGACATATCCCAGGGAGACCCCAATCACCCAATTACCAGCAAGGAGGGTCCAGAAAAGTCTCCGGAGAAGGAGAAGAGAAAGTTCAAGTGTCTCTTTAGTGAGGAGGAGCATGATATCCTGGTCAGAGAGGTGATGGAGCACCAACACCAGCTCTTCGCCACCTCCAAGTTGCCACTTGGTCGGAGAGACGCAATATGGCAGGCAATAGTAGACAAAGTCAACAGTGTGGCAGAGGTGAAGAGTACTGTCACTGAGTGCAAGAAGTGCTGGCATGTTCGCAAGTGCAGGACTAAGGATAAACTGGCCAAAAAACAAAAGGCAGCACTAAAGACTAGTGGTGTGAGTCCTGCACCACAGGAGGACCTGTATGAGCTGGAGGAGATGGTTGCAGAGGTCATCCAGGAGGAGCTGGTTACTGGAATCGCAGGGCAGGACAGCGCAGACTACAAAGAACCACCACAAATGCAGGGTAAGTTGCAGGGGGAATATCTGGAATTCCACAAATGGCAGAAAGGAGGAGACACATGGGACGCACTTAATGCATGCTAAAGGGTGCATCAGGACACATAGGCCCTGAATCAAGACACACCATCCCCACCCAAGCAAGACAGGTACTGATGCTTTGGTTGTGGTATGCACTCCAACATATACACAATGTGGACATAGGCCACTCACTTTGGCTATACTCCACCATGCAAAAATGCAACACATTGCCTGGAAGGGACATGCAAATAGTGTGGCTGTGCCATGACAACACCCATTTCATATTGTCAAAGCCCCTGTACCTACACAACGTAGACATCAAAGGGTAGGACGGAAGTCAATACCACCCCAGGGCTGGTGTTAGAGTGGTGTATCTGGCCAAAATGCTTCCCTTCCTCCTTGTCGCATTGCCCTTCTCATGTGTACTGCATCTTGCAGCATATATTAAAATGCCACCTTAGCAAAAATATCTTGTACGTGTGCAAGAAAGGACACCTTTCTTCATATAAATAACTCATCCCCTCAAGGAAGGTGCCCCTTCATCATGCTGCAACAATGCCTGTGTTGGTACAGAGAGAACAAATCTATGCAGGCACAGGGGGAATTGCAGGGCTGTACCATATTCAAGTAAACATGTCACATCCCTGCGTATCTAAACTGATGCAGTGTCGTGCAACACATATTGCTGCTGCCCTGAGGAGTGCCACTTGAGAAACAAATCTGCCCTAAAGCTTGTGAACTGTGGAACACAACCCATGCAGGGTGAACCCACAACAACTCAGAGACAACCATGGGAATGGTCACAAAATAAAACACATAAAACACATGGAGCATGTCTGTGAACATCAGGGGTGCAGCTATGCAAGTAGCTGCAATCTCACCATCTGACAAGACAGAGGCCCAGATTAAACAGAAAATGTTGGGGTGTGGCACTGTGCCAAATTTGGCAGCATCATGCACCATCATTTTCAAAACTCAGAGATGCACCATATTCAAAAGAATACGGCGCACCCCTGTGTTCACCCATGTGCCAGCAGTAAAATAGCTGTTGTGCGCCAACACAGCTACCTGTGCACCAAAGTGCAAGGATGACTGCTTTGAGGGAGATATTCTTTTTGTGCAGGAAGGAACACCTTTCTGCACAACAACAAACTTAAATTGTGATTTGTTCTTTCTATGTGTACCGCAGAATGCAGCACACAAAAAAAAAAAAACACAGAGAAATGTAAGCATTTCTCCACGTTTTGCCATGCTAACGCCACCCCCATCTGATAAGGGGACTTGACAACTTCCCACTGGCTATTCTAAGGTTTTGTGAATCTTCATTCATGTGTCCTGATTTACGTCCTGGTCTGACCATATGTTACACGGGGGCACACCATTGCTCATGATGTACCCACATGTACAAATAATGCAATGTCCACAAAAAGTTTGGGCAAAGACTGACCTGCACATCTAAGTTGAAAACACATTACAGAACTGATGTCCCCCACCCTGTGCTATTTTGTGCTACATGTGTAAAACAGTACACACATGGTGGATGTATGGGTACCCTGGGGCCCACAGCGAGTTTGGCACTGCACTGGGTGCTGCAACAGTATTCTTATATATATTGAACACCATGTGCACATGCATGTCAGACATCATCAAAGTACCAGGTACGCACTCAGCATTCATATCATATGCACATGTGATGTGACCACATTCACTCACAAATACCAAGGTGGCAGGACCATGTTAGGAATTCTGCTGAGACCTCTATTTTTAACTACACTTGTACCATCTTGTGAGTAACCATAAGCTATGGCTGGCACGCAATGCAATAGTGCTGTGACAAAGTTGTCAACAGGTATGCTGTTTACATAAACAGCGGCTCTGACACCTATCATGATCACTGAAAAGTGAGTGCAAAGTGCACTAAAGTTCCCCTAAGGACAAAGAAGTCGTGTTAGAGGAATAATGCAGGAAAGACACAAACCAACAATGCAACAACTGTGGATTTCCAATCTAGGGTACCTGTGGAACAAGGTGACCAAGTCCAAAAGTCACAAGCAAGTCGGAGATGGGCAGATGCCCAGGAAATGCCAGCTGCGGGTGCAAAGAAGCTTCTACTGGACAGAAGAAGCTGTGGTTTCTGCAGGAATGCAAAGGGCTAGAGACTTCCCCTTTGGAGGACGGATCTCGCTCGCCTTGTAGAGTCGTGCAGAAGTGTTTTCCTGCCGAAAGAATGCCAACAAGCCTTGATAGCTGCAAATCGTGTGGTTAGCGTTTTTGGATGCTGCTGTGGCCCAGGAGGGACCAGCAGGTCGCAAATTGGATCAGGAGGTAGAGAGGACGTCGAGCAAAACAAGGAGCCCTCTTAGCAGCAGGTAGCACCCGGAGAAGTGCCAGAAACAGGCACTACGAGGATGTGTGAAACAGTGCTCACCCAAAGTCGCACAAAGAAGTCCCACGTCGCCGGAGAACAACTTAGGAGGTCGTGCAATGCAGGTTAGAGTGCCGTGGACCCAGGCTGGACTGTGCACAAAGGATTTCCGCCGGAAGTGCACGGAGGCCGGAGTAGCTGCAAAAGTCGCGGTTCCCAGCAATGCAGTCTAGCGAGGTGAGGCAAGGACTTACCTCCACCAAACTTGGACTGAAGAGTCACTGGACTGAGGGGGCCACTTGGACAGAGTTGCTGGATTCGAGGGACCTCGCTCGTCGTGCTGAGAGGAGACCCAAGGGACCGGTAATGCAGCTTTTTGGTGCCTGCGGTTGCAGGGGGAAGATTCCGTCGACCCACGGGAGATTTCTTCGGAGCTTCTAGTGCAGAGAGGAGGCAGACTACCCCCACAGCATGCACCACCAGGAAAACAGTCGAGAAGGCGGCAGGATCAGCGTTACAGAGTTGCAGTAGTCGTCTTTGCTACTATGTTGCAGGTTTGCAGGCTTCCAGCGCGGTCAGCAGTCGATTCCTTGGCAGAAGGTGAAGAGAGAGATGCAGAGGAACTCGGCTGAGCTCTTGCATTCGTTATCTAAAGTTTCCCCAGAGACAGAGACCCTAAATAGCCAGAAAAGAGGGTTTGGCTACCTAGGAGAGAGGATAGGCTAGCAACACCTGAAGGAGCCTATCACAAGGAGTCTCTGACGTCACCTGGTGGCACTGGCCACTCAGAGCAGTCCAGTGTGCCAGCAGCACCTCTGTTTCCAAGATGGCAGAGGTCTGGAGCACACTGGAGGAGCTCTGGACACCTCCCAGCGGAGGTGCAGGTCAGGGGAGTGGTCACTCCCCTTTCCTTTGTCCAGTTTCGCACCAGAGCGGGGCTAAGGGGTCCCCTGAACCGGTGTAGACTGGCTTATGTAGAATTGGGCACATCTGTGCCCAACAAAGCATTTCCAGAGTCTGGGGGAGGCTACTCCTCCCCTGCCTTCACACCATTTTCCAAAGGGAGAGGGTGTCACACCCTCTCTCAGAGGAAGTTCTTTGTTCTGCCATCCTGGGACAGGCCTGGCTGGACCCCAGGAGGTCAGATGCCTGTCTGAGGGGTTGGCAGCAGCAGCAGCTGCAGTGAAACCCCAGGAAGGGCAGTTTGGCAGTACCAGGGTCTGTGCTACAGACCACTGGGATCATGGGATTGTGCCAACTATGCCAGGATGGCATAGAGGGGGCAATTCCATGATCATAGACATGTTACATGGCCATATTCGGAGTTACCATTGTGAAGCTACATATAGGTAGTGACCTATATGTAGTGCACGCGTGTAATGGTGTCCCCGCACTCACAAAGTTCAGGGAATTGGCTCTGAACAATGTGGGGGCACCTTGGCTAGTGCCAGGGTGCCCTCACACTAAGTAACTTTGCACCTAACCTTTACCAGGTAAAGGTTAGACATATAGGTGACTTATAAGTTACTTAAGTGCAGTGTAAAATGGCTGTGAAATAACGTGGATGTTATTTCACTCAGGCTGCAGTGGCAGGCCTGTGTAAGAATTGTCAGAGCTCCCTATGGGTGGCAAAAGAAATGCTGCAGCCCATAGGGATCTCCTGGAACCCCAATACCCTGGGTACCTCAGTACCATATACTAGGGAATTATAAGGGTGTTCCAGTAAGCCAATGTAAATTGGTAAAATGGTCACTAGCCTGTTAGTGACAATTTGGAAAGAAATGAGAGAGCATAACCACTGAGGTTCTGATTAGCAGAGCCTCAGTGAGACAGTTAGTCACTACACAGGTAACACATTCAGGCACACTTATGAGCACTGGGGCCCTGGGTTACCAGGGTCCCAGTGACACATACAACTAAAACAACATATATACAGTGAAAAATGGGGGTAACATGCCAGGCAAGATGGTACTTTCCTACACAACCCCCCCCTAAACGAAGGACAATAAGACTAGCCATGACCTGATGAGTCTTCATTGTCTAAGTGGAAATATCTGGAGAGTCCATCTGCATTGGAGTGGCTACTCCCAGGTCTATGTTCCACTGTATAGTCCATTCCCTGTAGGGATATGGACCACCTCAACAATTTAGGATTTCACCTTTCATTTGTTTTAGCCAAAGTAGAGGTTTGTGGTCTGTCTGAACAATGAAGTGAGTGCCAAACAGGTATGGCCTCAACTTCTTCAGAGCCCAGACCACAGCAAAGGCCTCCCTCTCAATGGCAGACCAACGCTTTTCTCTAGGGGTCAACCTCCTACTAATAAAAGCAACAGGTTGATCCTGGCCCTCAGAATTAAGTTGTGATAGGACTGCCCCTACTCCTAATTCAGATGCATCAGTCTGGACATAGAATTTTTTTGAGTAACAAGGGCTTTTCAGGACAGGTGCAGAGCACATGGCCTGCTTCAGCTCCTCAAAAGCTTTCTGACAGTTTGCTGTCCATAATACCTTTTTAGGCATTTTCTTGGATGTGAGGTCATTAAGAGGGGCTGCAATGGAGCCATGGTTCTTAATGAACCTCCTGTAATACCCAGTGAGGCCTAGGAAGGCTCTCACCTGAGTCTGAGTGGTAGGGGGAATCCAATCAATAATTGTTTGGATTTTCCCCTGTAGTGGTGCAATCTGTTCCCCACCAACAAGGTGTCCCACATAAACCACCTTACCCTGCCCTATCTGGCACTTTGAAGCCTTGATAGTGAGGCCTGCCTTTTGCAGGGCCTCCAAAACTTTCCATAGGTGGACCAGGTGATCATCCCAGCTGGAGCTAAAGACAGCTATATCGTCCAAATATGCTGCACTGAAAGCTTCCAGCCCTTGTAGGACTGTGTTCACCAACCTCTGAAAAGTGGCAGGTGCATTTTTCAAACCAAAAGGCATTACAGTAAACTGGTAATGTCCACCAATGGTTGAAAATGCAGTCTTAGGTTTAGCATCTTCTGACAATTTGATCTGCCAATACCCTGCAGTCAAATCAAAAGTGCTTAGATACTTGGCAGATGCCAGTGTATCTATGAGCTCATCTGCCCTGGGTATAGGGTGAGCATCAGTTTTGGTTACCAAGTTGAGACCTCTATAGTCTACACAAAACCGCATTTCCTTCTTTCCATCTTTGGAATGGGGTTTTGGTACAAGTACCACAGGAGAAGCCCATGGACTGTCAGAGTGCTCAACCACTCCTAGTTCTAACATTTTCTGGACCTCTTGCTTTATGCAGTCCCTGACATGGTCAGGCTGCCTATAGATCTTACTTTTGACAGGCAAGCTGTCTCCAGTATCTATAGTGTGCTCACACCAAGAAGTGGTACCTGGCGCAGTAGAGAAGAGTTCAGAGAATTGATCTAGGAGGTTTATGCAATTGTCTTTCTGCTCAGCAGTAAGACAATCAGCCAAAACTAAACCTTCCACCAGAGCATCTTGTTCTGTGGAAGAGAAGAGATCAGGTAGAGGATCACTGTCTTCTTCCTGTCCCTCATCTGTTGCCATGAGCAGGGTGAGATCAGCCCTGTCATAGTAGGGTTTCAGGCGGTTGACATGGAGCACCATAAGGGGACTCCTGGCAGTGCCTAAGTCAACTAAATAGGTGACTTCTCCCTTCTTTTCAACAATTGTGTGGGGTCCACTCCATTTATCTTGGAGTGCTCTTGGGGCCACGGGCTCCAAGACCCACACTTTCTGCCCTGGTTGGTACTGAACCAAAACAGCCTTCTGATCATGCCATTGCTTCTGGAGCTCTTGGCTGGCCTGAAGGTTTTTGCTGGCCTTTTTCATGTACTCAGCCATCCTTGATCTGAGGCCAAGTACATAATCCACAATATCCTGCTTAGGAGCTTTTAAAGGTTGTTCCCAACCCTCCTTTACAAGTGTGAGTGGACCCCTAACAGGGTGGCCAAAAAGAAGTTCAAAGGGGCTGAAGCCCACTCCTTTCTGGGGTACCTCCCTGTAGGCAAAAAGGAGGCATGGTAGAAGGATATCCCATCTCCTGCGGAGTTTTTCAGGGAGACCCATAATCATGCCTTTGAGAGTTTTATTAAATCTCTCCACCAGTCCATTTGTTTGTGGATGATAGGGTGTTGTGAACTTGTAAGTTACACCACACTCCTTCCACATGGCCTTTAAGTATGCAGACATGAAATTGCTTCCCCTGTCTGATACTACTTCCTTTGGGAAGCCCACCCTAGAAAATATTCCCAGGAGGGCCTTTGCCACTGCAGGTGCTGTAGTGGTCCTTAAAGGAATTGCTTCAGGGTATCTTGTGGCATGGTCCACTACCACCAAGATAAACCTATTGCCTGAAGCAGTAGGAGGGTCAAGGGGGCCAACTATGTCAACCCCTACCCTTTCAAAGGGAACCCCAACCACAGGCAGTGGGATAAGGGGTGCCTTTGGGGTGCCACCTGTCTTGCCACTGGCTTGACAGGTTTCACAGGACTTACAAAATTCCTTTGTGTCCTCAGACATTCTAGGCCAATGAAACAGGGGAACAAGCCTGTCCCAAGTTTTCATTTGTCCTAGATGCCCAGCTAGGGGAATGTCATGAGCCAGGGTTAGGAGGAACTTTCTGTACTCCTGAGGAATCACTAATCTCCTGGCAGCTCCAGGTTTAGGATCCCTATGCTCAGTGTACAAGAGGTTGTCCTCCCAGTAAATTCTGTGAGAGTCACTGACATCCCCATTAGCCTGTTTGACATCTTGCTGTCTGAGACCCTCTAATGTGGGACAGGTTTGCTGTGCCACACTCAGCTCCTCTCTGGCAGGCCCCCCTTCACCCAAAAGCTCAGCAGTGTCTGCTTCCAGCTCCTCTGGTGTAGGTTCTGCACAGGGAGGGAATTCTTCTTCCTCAGAAGTTGAATCCACTGTAGAGGGAGGGATAGTAGGAAGTGGTTTGCTTCTACTAGCCCTAGCTTTAGAGAGCACTTGGTCCATTGTTCCAGGATCCAAGCTTCCCTGTCCTTTTTGCTTTTTGGCCTGAGCCCTTCTCAAAGCAAAAATATGCCCTGGGATGCCCAGCATTGCTGCATGGGCCTCCAACTCCACATCTGACCAAGCTGATGTCTCCAAATCATTTCCTAGTAGACAGTCTACAGGTAAATCTGTGGCTACCACAACTTTCTTTGGACCAGTAACCCCCCCCCAGTTGAGATTAGCAACAGCCATGGGGTGGCTAAGTGTGTTGTTGTGAGCATCGGTTACTTGGTACTGGTGACCAAGTAGGTGTTGTTCAGGGTGGACCAGTTTCTCTATGACCATAGTCACACTGGCACCAGTGTCCCTGGAGGCCTGAACCTCAACACCATTTATTAGGGGTAGCTGCTTGTACTTATCCATATTAAGGGGACAAGCAACTAAGGTGGCTAAATCAATAGCCCCCTCAGAGACTAACACAGCCTCTGTGGCCTCCCTAACAAGGCCAACCCCAACTAAGTTACCAATAGTGAGCCCAGCTACTCCCTTGGATTGGCTATTAGTAGTTTTGCTCCCACCACCACTGCTATTAGTAGGGACACTAGGGGTAGCAGTAGGGGTTGTAGTGGTAGGAGCATTGGTGCTTTTCTTTGGACAACTGGGATCTGTTGTCCAATGGCCTTTTATTTTACATAAATAGCACCATGGTTTCTTTTCCTTGTTCTGATTAAAAGAGGATTTGGGCCCACCACCCCCACCAGAGTGTTTTTGTGGGCCTGATGAAGGCTCATTTTTAGATTTGTCCCCACCCTTGTCAGAAGACTTAACATCCTTCTTTTTGTTGCCATCTTTGTCACCCCCTGTATGAACTTTTCTGTTCACCCTTGTTCTGACCCATTTGTCTGCCTTCTTTCCCAATTCTTGGGGAGAGGTCAGATCAGAGTCCACCAAGTACTGGTGCAACAAATCAGACACACAATTATTAAGAATATGCTCTCTCAGGATCAAGTTATACAGGCTGTCATAATCAGTAACTTTACTGCCATGTAACCACCCCTCCAAGGCCTTCACTGAATGGTCAATGAAATCAACCCAGTCTTGTGAAGACTCCTTTTTGGTCTCTCTGAACTTTATCCTGTATTGTTCAGTGGTTAAGCCATAACCATCCAGGAGTGCATTCTTAAGAACTTGGAAATTATTAGCATCATTTTCTTTCACAGTAAGGAGCCTATCCCTACCTTTTCCACTAAATGATAGCCATAGGATAGCAGCCCACTGCCTTTGAGGGACATCCTGTACAACACAGGCCCTCTCAAGTGCAGCAAACCACTTGTTAATGTCATCCCCCTCCTTCTAAGGGGGAACTATCTTGTGCAGATTCCTGGAATCATGCTCTTTTGCAGGATGACTATGGGGAATACTGCTGCTGCCACCATGGGTTTCTAAACCCAACTTCTGTCTTTCCTTCTCTAGTTCAAAAGACTGTCTATCCAAATCCAGCTGTTGCTTTTTAAGCTTCAGTCTGGTTTGTTCCACTCTCAATCTATTGAGCTCCCTTTCTAACAATCTGTCATCAGGGTGGGTGGGAGGGACATGCCTTGAAACAGAAGTATGGTGAGAATGGACAGAAGGAGACCTGTCCCTTACAGAGGGCACCCTAACAGCTTGGCTAACAGAAACATCAGTACCACTGTGGTGAGAATAAATGCTTTTGCTATGATGTGAGACAACACTATTTGTATGGTGTGGCTCTACATCATTACCAACTATGCTAGACTGTCTAGTAATGGGCAGGCTAGGAAGTTTCTTTCCTGAATCTTTTCCTGGGGGAGTCCCTGGATCAGATTGGGAACCATTAGCTACTTTTTCAACAGATGGGGCACTTCTTGCCTTATCTTGTTCTCTAAGCATGTTAAGTAACAATTCCAAGGAAGGATTCTTCCCTACACTCAAACCTCTCTCTATGCAGAGACTCCTTGCTCCTTTCCAGCTAAGGTGATCATATGCAAGTTTGGACAGATCAACATTTTGGCCTGTGCCAGACATTTTTAGAGAGAGTTAAAGTGATAGCAAAAGATAAAAAGTTTGTCAGAGCTTTTAGAAAGACAGAGAAAAAAACTTTTAAAACTTTTTAGAACTTTTTTAGAAAGTTAGAAGTACTTTTCAATACTTAGAAAAGAGTGAAAAGAGGAAATGCAAAACTTTTTGGCTATGTGTATATACACTGAACTTGTTTTGTATATTTTTCTCTTATGAAAAGTACAATGACAAGAGTGGTAAGTAGTCTCAAAGCACTTATCCCACCGCTGCACAACCAATGTAGGAGGCTGGACTGGCTTGTAGTGAGTACCAAGGGGTACTTGCACCTTGCACCAGGCCCAGTTATCCCTTATTAGTGTATAGGGTGTCTAGCAGCTTAGGCTGATAGATAATGGTAGCTTAGCAGAGCAGCTTAGGCTGAACTAGGAAACGTGTGAAGCTACTACAGTACCACTTAGTGTCATATGCACAATATCATAAGAAAACACAATACACAGTTATACTAAAAATAAAGGTACTTTATTTTTATGACAATATGCCAAAGTATCTTAGAGTGTACCCTCAGTGAGAGGATAGGAAATATACACAAGATATATATACACAATACCAAAAATATGCAGTATAGTCTTAGAAAACAGTGCAAACAATGTATAGTTACAATAGGATGCAATGGGGAAACATAGGGATAGGGGCAACACAAACCATATACTCCAAAAGTGGAATGCGAACCACAAATGGACCCCAAACCTATGTGACCTTGTAGAGGGTCGCTGGGACTATTAGAAAATAGTGAGAGTTAGAAAAATAACCCTCCCCAAGACCCTGAAAAGTGAGTGCAAAGTGCACCAAATTTCCCCTAAGGACAAAGAAGTCGTGTTAGAGGAATAATGCAGGAAAGACACAAACCAACAATGCAACAACTGTGGATTTCCAATCTAGGGGACCTGTGGAACAAGGGGACCAAGTCCAAAAGTCACAAGCAAGTCGGAGATGGGCAGATGCCCAGGAAATGCCAGCTGCGGGTGCAAAGAAGCTTCTACTGGACAGAAGAAGCTGCGGTTTCTGCAGGAACACAAAGGGCTAGAGACTTCCCCTTTAGAGGACGGATTCCTCTCGCCTTGTAGAGTCGTGAAGAAGTGTTTTCCCGCCGAAAGAACGCCAACAAGACTTGCTAGCTGCAAATCATGCGGTTAGCATTTTTGGATGCTGCTGTGGCCCAGGAGGGACCAGGAGATCGCAATTTGGACCAGGAGGTAGAGGGGACATCGAGCAAGACAAGGAGCCCTCTTAGCAGCAGGTAGCACCCGTAGAAGTGCCAGAAACAGGCACTACGAGGATGCATGAAATGGTGCTCACCCGAAGTCGCACAAAGAAGTCCCACGTCGCCGGAGAACAACTTAGGAGGTCGTGCAATGCAGGTTAGAGTGCCGTGGACCCAGTCTGGACTGTGCACAAAGGATTTCCGCCGGAAGTGCACGGAGGCCGGAGTAGCTGCAAAAGTCGCGGTTCCCAGCAATGCAGTCTAGCGAGGTGAGGCTAGGACTTACCTCCACCAAACTTGGACTGAAGAGTCACTGGACTGTGGGGGCCACTTGGACAGAGTTGCTGGATTCAAGGGACCTCGCTCGTCGTGCTGAGAGGAGACCCAAGCGACCGGTAAGGCAGCTTTTTGGTGCCTGCGGTTGCAGGGGGAAGATTCCTTCGACCCACTGGAGATTTCTTCGGAGCTTCTAGTGCAGAGAGGAGGCAGACTACCCCCACAGCATGCACCACCAGGAAAACAGTCGAGAAGGTGGCAGGATCAGCGTTACAGAGTTGCAGTAGTCGTCTTTGCTACTATGTTGCAGGTTTGCAGGCTTCCAGCGCGGTCAGCAGTCGATTCCTTGGCAGAAGGTGAAGAGAGAGATGCAGAGGAACTCGGCTGAGCTCTTGCATTCGTTATCTAAAGTTTCCCCAGAGACAGAGACCCTAAATAGCCAGAAAAGAGGGTTTGGCTACCTAGGAGAGAGGATAGGCTAGCAACACCTGAAGGAGCCTATCACAAGGAGTCTCTGACGTCACCTGGTGGCACTGGCCACTCAGAGCAGTCCAGTGTGCCAGCAGCACCTTTGTTTCCAAGATGGCAGAGGTCTGGAGCACACTGGAGGAGCTCTGGACACCTCCCAGGGGAGGTGCAGGTCAGGGGAGTGGTCACTCCCCTTTCCTTTGTCCAGTTTCGCGCCAGAGCAGGGCTAAGGGGTCCCCTGAACCAGTGTAGACTGGCTTATGCAGAATTGGGCACATCTGCGCCCAACAAAGCATTTCCAGAGGCTGGGGGAGGCTACTCCTCCCCTGCCTTCACACCATTTTCCAAAGGGAGAGGGTGTCACACCCTCTCTCAGAGAAAGTTCTTTGTTCTGCCATCCTGGGCCAGGCCTGGCTGGACCCCAGGAGGGCAGATGCCTGTCTGAGGGGTTGGCAGCAGCAGCAGCTGCAGTGAAACCCCAGGAAGGGCAGTTTGGCAGTATCAGGGTCTGTGCTACAGACCACTGGGATCATAGGATTGTGCCAACTATGCCAGGATGGCATAGAGGGGGCAATTCCATGATCATAGACATGTTACATGGCCATATTCTGAGTTACCATTGTGAAGCTACATATAGGTAGTGACCTATATGTAGTGCACGCGTGTAATGGTGTCCCCGCACTCACAAAGTTCAGGGAATTGGCTCTGAACAATGTGGGGGCA